>NC_142180.1:19650000-20003750 GCF_026936395.1 Plectropomus leopardus | reverse complement strand
TGGATATTTATTTTTGACCTTTGGGAAAAGTATACCAAACAAAATGTAAGCTCAAAAGGTCCACTTACTAAGTTCCAGACCAAACTTTTCCGACGCACCACACCTTTTACAGCAAATGAAGCTAGCGGCTGGAATCCTTGCAAGCTAGAGAGTGGACCTTTGAGCTGAGATTACTGTTAGGACATATGACTGAGTCCAATGAGGTGTTCAATGGGGGGCACTGTGGGAGTGTATGGTGCCAGTCCCCATCTGGCACAGGTTCATACTGCACTGCACTTTTGTGAGCTCCATAATCCAAAATTGTCTGTCACAGCTCATGTAGGATTTCCAGCCAGTATGCTGTGCCAAAGTTCTGTCCTGAGGGGTGCGCGATATTTTACACTCTCTGCCTGGGTGTGATCTCATTATGGTCTCATTGGCTGGGTGTTAATATACAGTGATGCTGGGGTGAATGTCAGGTCACAGCACTGAGTCAGAGAGGTTTCCCAAAGCCTCTCACTGTGGGTGTTAATTGGTGCTCCAGGCAGCCAGGGGCAGTTTTCTGGCTAAACTGTAATTGGGTAAAGTGGAGAGTTGGCGAGACTGGCCACTTCTCTCCCTCTTTTCCTGTGTCTGTCTTTGTCATAAATAACTTGCACTCAAGTCTCTTCTTCACACAGATAATTTGGCATGAAAGAAATGAAGACAGAGGAGAGAATGAGTGTGTCAGAGAGAAAGAAAAATAAAGAGGGTCTTTAAACTCAGCGGAAGCAGACTATGCCTCTAGTTTCCAAGGTAATAATGAAATGCCAATTATGGTATGTCACTGTTCCCCGTGTTGTATTAATAAGTGCCCCTTTTCATCTCAGCGTCTCTCATTCTTTGAATCTAGTATCAATTTACTCTAACCTGAACACATTATAATGTATGCAATAATTTCTAATGAAAAATGACAAAGTTTGGGCTATGGTGCAGTAACACTATTAAGGGTAAGAAAAACACTGTCTGATTAAGCACACAAAATTCAAACTTTTCCACTTGACCAAAACGTATTGTTTGTCTCAATGTGAATACAGGCTGTGCACGTGTTGGCATGGATTTGGTGCACAAGCCAGTGACGGCTGTGGCTAATTCTGAAAAAAAGACTATACGTATTGCACATGTGTTGCCACTAAACACAAAAGCGGTATAATTAAATCACCTAATTTTTTATCCTTCTGAAAAACAGGTTATTATACTGCTACTGCTCCTTTTTTCTCAGTTAATATGAAATTCAGGGGAGGTCAAAAGACACAGTTCTTACTGTTTGCCTGGTTTCTTTGGAAAAATACAGATGCAAAATGATGAAGAACTGGCTATAGGAAGTACACTCTTAAAACGTCTTTTTAAAATGTAAAAAAAAATAGAAATAAGAGGTTAACTGTGGTTAATAATTGAAACAAGACACACAGAATCATTATGTCAAGACCACAACTGCACGGATAACCCTCATTGCCTGTGCAAAGCCGCAGTGTTGAATAAAGAAAGTTAAAATGACTTAAGCTGTTTCTTCAAGTGTTTGCATTTGTTTGTTAGAAAACAAAGGAAAATCCCCACGCATAAAATTCACCTCAGCATGTTTTTTTTAATATTTTGTCACCACATTTGTCATGGTACACGTCTACACACACATACTATATGAAGTATGGTGATAAAAGAGGTGAATGTAAATTAATGTTCATTTGTTTGTCTGAGTGTTTTTATGGGAATGTGGATCTTTCAGTTACATTTAAGGAAAGTCTATGGTTTGCATGTTCCACATTTTATCATAAGTGTGAGACTTGCCCTGATCTGGTCTTGGTCTTGACTCTCTTTAAACCACTAAAGTTCTTGCTCCTGTCTCAGTCTCTACACAGTGTGATCTGGTTCATGACTTGTGTTTTGTTTTAGGCGGTCTTGACTACAAAAATGCTCTGTGCAAATGTCCTCTTATATCTGGGAATGGCAACCAGTACTGCTCTTTTTCACTGATGAACACAGGGACCAAGACCAAGTGCTGATGCAGGACCACAGTGCCAATCAGTGTTGTCGGCTAATGCATCGTTGTTTCAATAAGACACATTACGAAGTAAATATACCGCAAAAAAGGAGCTAATCTGTATGCATTGCATTAAAAAGCAGGAGGAAAGAAATTCAATATTTAATTGTGCGCCAGCTAAGAGGCAACACCAGAGAGTAACTGCCCAATTGGAGCTCCATATGTAAATGATATGTTTAATGTGAAACACCAAAAAGGAAGCAAGTCACTTTTAAATTTCTATGTTGGAACAAGACAATACACTGATTGAAAGGGAACTGTCTGGAGGGAAGAGTAAGCAGGCGTTCAGACTGGCTGTATCGGTCAGGGTGTGCTGCTTTGAGTGCTAGACATAAAGTGCAATCTGAGAAGTCCAGTTTGAGTGAAAGGTCTGTGAATGTGAGGGCCTCTGTGTCAGCAAAACAGAGAGGATTCTACAGCCAGAAAAATCACTTAATTATCATAAAAAATATAATTGAATTGTCACATAAAATGCACATGAGAAGGTTTTTGATGTGAGAGAATGAGCTGTTTGAATAAAATAGCTGAACAACTCATATACAGACTTAAATAGAAGAGCTGACAAAAAAAATCACTGTCTAGTTACTAGGACAGGCTCTTTCCCTCTTGCCCTCTGCTTGCTTTAGTTTTGATTCATCAAATCAGCCGGGGCCCTTTAGAGTATTACATTTACCCATGGCTGACTGGCTAACTGGAGACTGGCTGATTGTCTGAGGGGCTGGATAAATGGGAGGACATTGAGAGCGAGATTACTGTAGGTAGATCGAGGACAGATAATTAAAATGGCAACATTTATTTTGGGTGTGAAAGTCAGGTCAACTCAGACACGAAATAAGAAAAGGGCTGTAAAAGTCAACATTTGAATAAGCCAATACCTAATGCAAGGAGTCCACAGTTGTACAGCTACAGTACCCTCGGAGACATACAAGACTGGCTAAAGCTAAAGCTGCCATGAATTAGGCTTAATGACAAAACCTTTATACATAAACATTAAATTAAAGACACAAGACAAAAGATTTGCTGATGAGAGAGATTCCAGCTTTGGGAAACTTGAGTATTTCAAATTACATTTAACATGCGCCGTCAGTTCATCCTGAATGAATGCTTAAAGTCACCTTCATAAGCGCAACAAATTTTTCCAACACTCTCTTCCCATAAACTTATCAAACACTAAATTCCCATCTAACAAAGATCCACTAAAAAACAAGAGGAATTTAAGCTGCAGCGATGAATGGACACTCGCACCTGAACACTCGTCAGGGGTGCTAGCCAGACCCCAACTTAGGCAGTCATGTCTTTCTGAGAAAGGGAAACACTGCTTGCAGCAGGAAAATAGTATTTAATGTGATGCTGGAGCTGGAGATGTGTCAAATTGCTTTTCATAAGGGTGTGTGTGTATTTGTGCGTTTGTGTGTGTGTGCGCGCACGTGCATGCGCGTGCGTGTTCATGTGAGTGACAGAGGGTTCAAAGAGGGGAGGAGCCAGCCTGTGTGACTTGCTGGGCTGCTTGTGAGCTGTGTGAGAGTTGACAGCAGATCCCAAATAAGTATGAGTAAAAGAAGTAAAAATACAACATGAGATCACAGAAAAATTATGACTGAAAAATACCCTATTAATTATTTCAAACAAAAATTATACAAAACATGTTATCCATTATTAACAGAGCTATCAGGGCCACTGCACGCAGGGCCACTTCAATAAAACAGTACATTTCTCAACAACTCAATCACCAACTTACTCCACTGCCCTCTGGGCGCAGGTACAGAGCTCTGAGGCGCAGATGGTTCACTTTGAGAAGAGCCTGATTCCCATGGCTATATCTGCCTTAAATGATATACCTCGCTGAATGGGCCCGAGTGTGCACCCCATCTGTGTTACTATTGTGGTGTTTGTACATGTTGTTGTGTTCCATTGTAGAGCTTACATGTCGTTGCATATGTGGGTATCGTGTGCTGTTGCGATTACTGTTGTCTGAAAATGCACAGTAATGGGAAAAAAGGGTCTCCCTTCTTGGACAATAAAGTCTAAGTCTGATATCATATATTTATCCTAAGTTGCGTAGTTTAGGTTTAGGAAAACAAACATGATGACGGTGTACCTTAAAATAGCTCAGTTCATAAAAAAGTTAATTTGGTTTCACAGGTCTAAATAAAGATTTGTGATTCATTCACCACCCAGATATTCCTCCTCACACGGCAGCGTCACAACCTGACACCATCCTGACATGTTTCATGCGCACGTGACAAGTTCCGTCCGGCCACGTTCTTAAGTGACGCCGCCGATGCACAAATCAGGCAGATACAGCAGGTAACATCCGGGTATGATAACACCACGCCTGGCTCTGTCCAGCCAAATTCTCAGCTAACGCCATCCGACAGCGTTCCATGCGCACACGAAAGGTGCCTTTTGGTGTTGCACACTTATGACAAAAGCACTGACAAAGTAGCTCTATTTGACGAGTTTGGAATGAGAACAACCTGCATTTTCCGCATGGTCAATACACAAATTGCTGGCCCATGATTACATAGGTTATACTGTACATGGTGCATTACTTTTTGCAGGACAACCTACAAACATTGCGTGAGAACAGACTGAACCATGAGGTTTCCAAACTTCTCCTTATTTTATGAAATGAAATAAAGTAATTAAGAAAACAAGAAAAATTAGTCAATAACTACAATGATTATTAGTTGCCACTCTGGATGTAACTTGAATGAGAACAAGTAAACTCAGATAACGCTGAATAGCGGCAGCACTAATAGCTGTGGCTTCTGATAGTCTGACTGTCTTCCTACCAGTGACCTGCTGGATGCTGTTGATCAAAAATTAATATAACTTAATGATGAAGATCCTCAGCAATGTCATCAATTCCAGAAGATTTGAGGTTGCAGCATGTTCAACAAACTGGCATAACATCTGATATAATTAAAATGTAAGCTAAAGATGTGCATGAAACTATTGATCACATCATCAGCCTTTACAAAACATTGAACAGGTGTTCTTATACTGAACTGTGACTTGAACACAATGGGCCTCTCCAAACATTTCATTACAGCAGTAATCGTTGCTCTCCTAACAATGAGGTTTTGTGAAGACAGGTATTATAATTGTGAAAACAGGGCAAAAGATACAAAGCTACTCAGCACATTAGGGAAAATAAAATACCACTCTATCCTGGTTGCCTTATTGACCAAAGTGCAGTCAAAAAGAAATGATATTTAACAAAAAATCTGTGTTAATAAAACATATTGAATCTTGGCTGTTTTTTTAACCACCATTGTAAATGCAATTCTAATGCACAGACATAAACAAGCAAGTGTGTATGTGTGTGTGTGTATGTGTGTGTGTGTCTAGATGAATTTAAGATGATAAATTTAAAATCTAATAAAAAAATGAAAAATAAAATAAAATAAAAATCTCAGGACATGGATTTACCCAAGCCTATTCATTAAATGTCATCTTTTTCAAAGTTTATACTGACGCTGTTTGATAGGTTTAATTCACAAAGCCTTTTCTGACTTTGAACATTTCTATTGATAAATCCTGAAGAGCTTTGTGAAGCAAGAGACGTAGTCCTCAAATCCTCAATGTCAGAATCTCCATTGCTGTCTGTCTTTGCTGCAGGGCTTTGATTGATGTACAGGCTCCCATGCACATGCTGCAATTGAGTCTATTCCTTGGGGTTTGCAGGGAATTTGCATAGAGAATCACCTTGAGATCAATAGGCTTCAAAACATAATCTCATGCGCTCCTCTGAGCTTCTGACCTTTTTCTTTTTACTAATCCATCGCTATTGGCAAGAGAATAACTGATAAATCCTATTAAAGCAGCATGCGGTTTATCTTCACAATAGTAGCGTCTCATTCCTGTTACACTTGCTGGTGTTGACTAAATATAGTAAGAACTTGCAATAGTATTGTTATATGTATAAGGAGGTTTTCACATCAGGTACCTAATGCACTTTACCCTTAAGTCCAGTTTTCATGATTAGTGTGAACAATGCTGAATACAAGGCTCAGCAGCAGACGAGCATTCCTTTATGTGTATGTTTTTTGGGGGTTTTTTTTATTGGTGTGTCACATTCAAAATAATGGACCTACCTGATATAGGGTAGTACAGCAGTAAAACAGCTAGTGAAAATGCTATTGTGGTTATCTCTTTATTATATCTCTTACTTATATAATTTGGGATGACATTGGAACGTTGCTTGGGTAGATAGGACTGTGTTGTCTGGTGGCTTGGGGATAAAATTACTGTGTCCACACAGGTGTCGTATTTCTATCACAGCCGATGGAAGCAGATTGGAGCTGGAGCCGATAAATATCCGTGTCTACTGCCGAGTAATTTGACCAGGGAGTGAAGGCCGATTGTATCTCTCCCATTAAATAATAAAAAGCCAAGATGTTACTGGGTGTTAGAAGGTTTTTAGTGCAGTGGGAAAGGGGCTTAAGATGCTGTGACTTGTTTTAGACCTGAATGATGGGGTGTTTGGGTTAGGTTTCTTAAGGTAGCTACTATGATGGTTTACATGTTTTTGGGTAAAAGGTATAGTACCTCCTACACAAAGAAATTAGCCAACATTGCAATATATATCACAGCGAAGACTGTACACAATTGTATTTCAAATAACTGACCCTTGACAACAATTCACTGACTGTTTTATATTTTTAAAATGAATAAAGTGTGTGTGTGTGTGTGTGTGTGTGTGTGTGTGTGTGTGTCTGTGACGAGTGACAAAGTTTTAAATACGTTTAAAATTAAAATAAAATCAATAATCTCTTTGAAAACTGAGCAAACTGGCTTGCTTCCTTTCAAAAACATGTTAAGAAGGAAATGAGCAACATCGGAAGAAATTACCCAGAAATAGCAGTTAAGTTAATGAAAAGCTGGGCAGTCAAAAACGTAAATTACCTGAAAAAGTAATAATAATAAAAACAATAATAATACTAATAATAACAATGCATTTTTTGTGACATAATGTCAATTATTTAGTTACTATGAATATACTTTTCTTTATATTGTCCCCTGGTTTGATAGACAGATCCTTTTAATTCCATCTCTCTTGCTTTTAGCTAATTTTCAGGTCATTTTTTTGTCAGCTTTTACTAATTTTGTGCAATTTTTGAGACACAGACACTACAAGCTAGTGCTTGCCTTGTATTTTTTCACAATGTTTTTGACAGAGATGCAACCAATTTACTAGTGCTTGTGAAAGGTATATGAACACATCACAAGAAAATGGATGTAGATCCAGGTGTGATAGATGAAGCTAGCTGCTTCAAAAACATTTAACTCTATATTGCCTTTACCAAAATATTTCCCCACAAAATCTTGGATTTCTCTGGCAAAATCCATATTACTCAATATGCTACCACACTTTTCCTTTGTAGACGACTCGAATATAGTTAACTAGGATGTGGTAACAACACGCACGCTCACATGCGCGCGCGCAGTAAAAAAAAAACATCTGGGGGCCTGAACATCGCTCAGGTGCGGTGTGGCCTATTGAAACTTTATCTTCAGCAGAGCACGAAAAACACAGACAGTTGAACTCACAGTTTGGCGTCAGTCACGTGGTCCGAAAGATGAAACCAGACGGCTGCCGCGGTGAATCCTCTTCAAGAAGCCCACAAACACACAGTCCTCTCCGGTCAACCATGGCGTCCGCTGTCCGGCGACTCACCGATGCTAGCGTTAGCATAGCACACTAGCACACAACTTTTGACTTGATAAACTGTAATTAAGAAACAAATGTGCATTATAGTCCACTACTACAATCTTCGTCTGTTTACTTAAACTTTCGCCAGACTATCTATCCTTGTGTTTCTCCGTATTCCTCCTGACTCTTGTTTTCCTCTCTGTTTCCGACCTGTACTTTAAACTTCTCTTTGACGTGTGTTGTGCACTGCTCTGTCCCCGCCCCCCTACGTCATTTCCTCACTACAACCAATTACCACAGGTGACCTGATTGAAACCTTCATCAACCAATCAAATTAAAAAGCTCAAAATGAAGTTACAACCTGTGTGTATTTTTTTAAATTCCTTTACTCAACAGTTTGCTTGCAAACTTTATTTAGAAATGTTTATTTTAACTACTCATTCAGCTGTTACCGAAGATGGTTGTTTTTTTGTTTTTTTTATAGATAGATGTGTTCTATTATGCATTCTATAAAAACTGCACAGGTGTTGATAGTAAAACCAAATCCCCCTCACGTACACCTACACACACACTCACCCACACACTCATACATAGACCCATATACATATTATACCATATGCTTAATTATTGTTGTTATTGTTGTTGTAGATGTTATCTAACATATTTGTTTTTAGTTTGGCATCATTGGTATTATTTTTTGTGCTCTTCCTGTATTTTGAGTTTTTAATAATTTAGAACAGAAAGATTTTTAGGTGGGGGCTTTAAATAAGCCCTTTGGGTTTTTTGCCTCTCCATGCATTGTATATTACTTGTCTTTCTTGTTATCTTTTTTCTCTGTATGTTTTAAACTGTGCAAAATGACTAAATACAAATACAACTATTTACATCCTAACTTGTTGATGTGTAATCCCTATTAACCATTTCTCTTTTGTTAATATCATAAGTGATAGCCTAATGCCTGATGAGGTGTCCGTTATCACAGATTAGTGGCTGGGGGAACCAGAAGGAATTTGCCTCTGTGAAGGCCATTAATTCCTGATAACACCTCAAAGGTCATTATCCTGATTACCGTGGTCACTTTCCAAAGGTGTAGGTGTAGTTTATTTAAAGAGGAACAGTGCAAATTAATAAATACATAAAGCATAAAATGACATTGCAGAGTAATGAATATATATAATCTTTATATAGATAACAGCATCAAAAAGAGTTAAGTGCTGACAAGTCTAAGTATCAACCATCCATTTTTAAATGGTTACTGAAAGATATGTAAGTGTTAAGTTCTCTGATGTGAATTGGAATTATATTCCATTCTCTAGAGCCTCTGATGAACCAGGCTGACTGGCTAAAAGCACTTTCCACAATGGGATAAAACTATCTCCTCTTGTGGACCCCTGAGTAATATGGTTTTTAGTTCTTCTGCTAATGTAGCCTTCAATTGGTGGTGGAGCCAAGTCATGGGTGACTTTGTAAACCAAGCATATATTTGCATATTTTATTAGGTCATCCCAATTTAAAATCTGATTTTTTTTTTTTAGAATTGGACAGTGATGGAAGTGCTTTGATTTTTTATATAGCATTTTGAGGGCTTGTTTGTAAAGTGATTCAAATGGTTTCAGTGTGGTATGATTGGCCTGTGACCAAGTTGTAATACAATAATTCAGATGAGTAAAAATCATGGAGTGTATTAACATCTTAGCGGCTTCTGTAGACGTTTGATGTCGAATGTATCGAAAATTTGCAAGATTAATTCAGACCCTTTTACAGGTTCTTTTAACATGTGGCTTAAATGAAAGGTTAGAATCAATTTAAACCCTAAGATATTTAAATTCAGTCACAAGAAAAAAAGAAAGAAAAAATGAGAGGAAAAGGCAAACTTCAGACACTCATGAGTGGAGCAGCAACGAATGGATTACTCATGAAATAAAGTGGTAAGCCACTTTTATCATTTTTATAAAAATTGAGATCTAAGTAATTGATTTTTTTTCTTTAGAATACTCAGTATTTAGTCATATATTGTTAAAGGATGATTTTAAATAAACAGAAAAGGATCGTCATTCAGTTTCACGATCTGAAAAATGCAGATAAATAACATCAATAAATCAACATTATAATCTGACTGTGTTAAATAAATAAATGCAATAAAAGATGATAAATATAATATAAGAAATAATATAAGAAGACGACACTGTCTTGTACACTGTAGCAACAACATATAAAAATGTGTATTCGGCTAAGGAACAACATGTGAAAGCTGAGCAGTGGGGGAGTAAAGGAGGGGACAATAATACTTTCTTTTACAGGTGCAGTTTGCTTGTTATCTCGTAGGGCTGTTCTTACACTGTTGTTGTTTTTCCCTATTTGTTCTCATTTCTTGCATGTGATCACATGAGTGTTTAATCAGTAGGCATTAGTCTAAAACCCCAGCATCAATAAGTAATGGAGGGGGAGCCAGATTGCATTAGAGCGCTGGGATCAATAGTCTCTGGAATACAGCCGGACCCCAGAGGAGGCGAGGCAGCCCTGACTCTCAGCACAAATAATGAAAAAAGTGACTTATGGGTTTTATGAGTTTTCATCATTTTTTATGAGTTTAGAGTGACCTCATTCTGAGTGATAGGAACTTAGATCCCGACCCCCTATTTCATTAAGTTGGTTCTGCTTAATAGGTCTGTAGTGTGAAAGGAACCAGCTCTGCTCTCTGTGGCTCGTGCATTGAGCTTGTATTCTTTCTTGGTCTCTCTCTGGATCTCTTGCTCTTTCTTTTAACCTGTGCTGAAGACCTAGAATAATGCACCAATAGTATGTAACTGATCTCCCTTGCCTTCTGTTATTTCAGCCCTGAAATTACTATCAGATGCACTGGTGCTTCTGCAGATTTACGCCCAGCTGACCCTTGCTACTTTGATATGCTGGTATCAAATGAAGCTTCTAAAGGCCTTTTGGCAATAAACAAAGAACAAATGAACTGAGTAATACCCTGAGAGGTGTTTGGTTTAGTACACACACATGAAACCCTGACAGTCTTGGTTATGTAAGTGAACTTGGGTAAGTTGGTTAAGTTCATGCAAACATATTATGCACGCTCTATAAAGTCCTGAACACAGCCTCATTAAAGAAGACCGGATTTACATAACAGACTCTAATTCTGTCCAAAACCTGTAATAGAGCCGTTTATTTGTGAGCTCTTTGTCGATTCTGTTGATGTTTCATTCATCCGTTTTGTTTTGGTTTTGTATGTACTGTTACACCGACGGGCATAGTGTTTGTTACACGCCAAAGATTCAGTTCCTGTGATAAGAAACTGTGTTCCTTCTGAGTGTCTTTTTTAGCAAAGAACTGAATTACTTGCTGCAGATGTGTTGTTCTTTGAGGCTCCTGCATTCAGTCAGTTGTGTGTAAATTCTCAAATAAAGCCCAGAACTCGGACACTTTACAGGTCTCAAAAAACTAGGGCTGCCCCCTGAAAGTTGGAGATTTGAATCATCAGTCTAGTAAACTTGCCTATTGGTCTCTGGCCAAGATATCATTTTTGTTTCTCTTTTGGAGCGACATAGGCTGGACTGAACTCTGCTTGATTTGACACCAATACATTCAGCTCAAATAAATCTCAAGTCAAAAACACTTGAGAAACAATGTAATCAGCGAGTCACAGAGACAATAAATAACTGGTATCTGTCCAACTCTTCTGCTTTACATGTCTTTCATCTCCACCATATGCAGTAGCTGCAACTTGCATGTGCCTTGCCCTGCTCCTCTCTGTGTTGAGACAAGGAGCAGCCAACTCTGGCAGTGACCAGCCTCCTAAATGAGACCATTGTATCCCCTCCATCAATGCTGTCTTGCAACATCTTCATGTTACACAGCCGTATCATGAACTTTGATCTGGGAAATTACATCTACAACCCCATACGGACCTGGCTAACCCTCACACAGAGCAGGCTTTGTTCTCATGTTACTCAAGCCTCCATCTCTGTAACGGCTCAGAGACACAGTCTTAAGATTACAGCAAACTAATGGCTGTGCGTGTGCATGTTTGTGTGTGTCCTGCAATATAAATCAGTTTACACCATCATTATACTATATCCTATGCAGTCTCTTAATGATTTTATCATATTTTCTTACGTAACATTTGGGATGGTGATGTGACATGTAAGATCATTAGATTTGTATGAATACAATATGTGAATGTACAGTAATTATGTAAGTAGACAGCACGGTAGCCAAATTATTAGAGAAACATTCACGAGAAACTCTCATGTTATAAAGCCAGTGTCTTTAACCATTTGAAACCTGGGCAAGTAGTAGGCTTGATTTCTTTCATAGACATGGGAAGAAGTCAGTGAGAAGTCTGGACATTTTCCATAACTTAAAAAAAAATCTAAATTTACTAATTTTTTACAGTTTACTGGACATTTCTTGCCAAGCTCAGTGCCTTTTTCCTTTTGTTTTTGAAAGAAAATCAAACCACTTAGCTCAGTTAGAGCGAGGGTTTAAATACTCATAAAAAGGGGTCTGAACATAGAGCAAGAAAAGTGTTGTCAATCCAGGTTTCAAAGGGTTTAACAAGACTTTGAAACTTTCCTCTTCTTTCATGTTCTTTTACTGTATAAACCTGTCAGCTACATATCTGAACATCAAGAAATAGAATTTAAAAAAGTCTTTAAGGGCTGTTGTTCATAATGAGTAAGTGCAGCCTCGTGCTTATGTTAAGATTAAGATGAGAGTTGTGCACTCAGCAGGTGACAATCTAATCTCTGGATAAATAAAGTTACTGAATGAAAACATTACTGACACATCTAATGTCCTTTCATGTGACAAAGGCATTATCAAAAGTGACTGTTCTGTCCTTTTATCAGGAAAAAAACTCACACTCTGCTATCTTAAACATATCACCGCAAAAATGGCTGAGAAAGTGGAAGATACGTAAAAATATTAACAATTTGTAAATCAGTTGCCACACAGATAACATAGGCATGTCATTGTGTTTCACCTTGAATGTCTGCAGAATCAGCATCATTATAACTAAGTGATTACATCACTTAAAGTTGCTACTAACACAAAAATAGAGCTGCCTCAAATGTCAAGGATTCAAATCATCAGTCTCATTTGGTCAGTCAAAATGCTGCACTGTTTTTAGCTGTAGGCTGTGACCCCCAAACAATGACCTCCATGCTGTGAAGGTTACGAACACAAACTGTTAGAGCCTTAGTGGTTAGAAAGCTTTTATTCCTTGCCAAAATGAATAAAGGTTAGCAATAACACCTCACATGGTTCATTCAAGAGCCCGTTTACTGCGGGCCCAACATGAGTTCACTCACCTCAATCCTTCATGTATTGATTTTGTTGTTTCTTTCTGTTGCTATAGTGACAGCATTCAACAAAAGGACATAATTCAAATGCTCTCTGTTCCAAAAAGGCAAGTGGTCAGACATCTTCTGCAACAGTAAATCCATTTTTGTTCATAGGCTGGTATACAACATGTGTTCTGTGTTGCTCATTCACAAGGTCCTGCAGCAACCTCTAACAACAGCCATATTAGTGGTCACAAAACATGCTTTTTTAGTCACTGCTACTCAATATTAAAACTAAATGGTGATATTAATGTGTCTCATGTGAAACAGTCTTGTTTTGTGTGAACTAATGCAGGGAGTAAAGAAAAAACAAAATGTATCCTTTAAAGAAACATCAGATTTATCAATTACAAAGTGCCATGGTAATAACGACCAAAGATGTCTGCCACCATTTTTAGAGCTGATACACTTATTACACACTTTTAGTCAATCAACAACCATTTTAATATTCATTGTTTCTATTTATTTAATTTTAATTAATTAATTTATTTATTTTTAGGGGAAAATGCAATCTCTGGTAACAGCTTCTGAAATGGAGAGATGTGATGCTTTCCTTTATAGGATATAAAAGTAGATAAGTAGATAAAGTAGAAAATAAAACAAGAATTTTAAAATGGCCCTTCTCTTCTTCTTTTGGACAATTTATGTTGTGACAGAGATCTAAATATAAATAAATATCAAATCCATTACCAATGAAATAATCATTGATTTTTTTTAAATTTCACAAAGCGCAATTTTGCTGAACAGCACATTTGACCTGTGTCTAAGCCATGATATGATCATATGAAGCCTACAGCAGGATTTGGCACCAATAAATGCAGAATTTACAATACAAAAGTAGAACTATATCGTCATAATAATTTTACATAATAAAAAGAAAATAAATATATAAAATCATGTATCAAAATTGTACATATCTAAGTGCATACATGCACTTTATACATTTATACTCATACACACCATACATCTCACACATGCATACATTTAAAGTGCATCATACACTTACACACAACAATGCAAACATTGCATACATACATGCATACAAAAGCTATTTAAACAGCAGCTTGTGTGAGAGTGTTTTGTCTCACAGGAATGAGGTGTGAATGAAATGAGGAAAACACACGGTGAGACTGTCACAGTTTCCCTGCAGAGTATACCAGTGAGCTTCAGCTGCTGACAGCCTCAAACAAGAAAACACACACATGCACAAATAGTATAAAATACTTACACACACACACACCTACACACACACACACACACACACACACACACACACACACACAAGCAACAAAATGTCTTGTAAATGCCTAGGACATCCAATTCAACCTTAGTGCAGTTAAAGGTAGCTGATGGACATTTATCACCACAATGCTGCTCCTGACCTAAGATGTGTGTGAGCTGTGCCCTCTCGCCTGGTTTAGAGAGATGAGAGTAGAAGGTGTGCTGCTAAATTTAGCCCCTATACTTAAAAATAAACCCACAAGCGGAACAAATAAGAAAAACAAACTGAAAAAACAAGCAGGAGGGACAGGAAGGGGACTCTAAGAGCAATTGGACAAAGCATTTCTACTGACGTGTTGCTGAAAAGTGAAATGACCTATGCTCATTTCCTAAAGTGCCAAAACATGCTTATAAACATGCTGTGGAGCACTGGTTTACAACACCAAGTGCACAGCCAAGATGAGATAAAGGAAGACATAGAAATCATATCACTGTCGACATTAAAAATGGACTCGCTATATAACATTATTGCTTTCAGGATGAAGTAGAAAGCAGACAGTGCACACAGCATTTGTGCATGCCAAAGTGTGTGTGCATGAAGCACAACAAAGACAGCAACACGTACCAACAGGTGCTGAACCTGGCTTTGCTGTCCTCTAACCTGCTGATAGAAACATTATCATGTCGATGTCACACAGTGAAATAGATGCTCATCAGCTTAACAGTCAGTCCATACTAGGAGATGCATATGGCAGAGCAATGAGTGTAAAAGGTGATTCATAGTGTATATTAAGACTTATCCAGCCTGGTGCTTATCATTTTGACAGTATTTTAACCCTTTGAAACCTGAGTACATTGATGTGGTTTCTTTCACAAACATAGAAAGAGGGCAATGAACAACTTAGCAACACATAGCTGAAAAATAGCAAGATATTAAAAACCAAACAAAAAAATGACCTGAAAAAGTGCAGAAAATTTAAAAAAATATATGTCTAATTGTTTTAGTATGTGCAATAGTGTGCTATTTTTGAGTGTACTAATAATATACTTGATATACCTATTATATGCCATAGTGCCACTAAAGATATACTAAAACACATCTTAGTGTACTTCACTGAATCATTTTGACACACCATGAGGATCCACTTGAATTTACTAATTCTAAAATCACTGTAAACCAATAAAATAACAATTCTTAAAAGTAATGTTGTTCAATGACATTTAGCAGAATAGTTGCCAAGCAGCACAAAGACGCAGTGGAAAGTGCTGGTTGCTTTACAAATCCATAGCAACATGGAGAAGTTCACCCCCTTGGTCTCTTGTACACCTAACGTTAGAATCAAAGACAAAATGTTCTCATCACATTGCAGTTACACTATAACTACATACATATCACCCATCTGCAACTACATTGCTCACTTTAACAGAGGTGTTGTCACTCGCCAGCAATATTTTTGTGACAGTGTAGCTGAGTAACCAAGCTAAGCTGCTAGAGAAAAGATGCATAAAAACATAAAAGCTAGCTCAAATCAAATTGTTAACTTCCATCGATTGCTGATGGATTGGATGACAGCAATGACAGGTATTTTTCCAATAAAGCAAGAGGACACAATTACTGAATGACATAGTTTTGTGTACCTCTGACCTCATCCTGGCAGGTGATTAATGATTAAGGCATCAGCTGGCGCTTGCCTTTTTTTAGTAAAACTAAAACAGCACTGAAACTGTAATTGTTGCAGTCATTTTGGAGAATGGGAAGACCTTGCTGCACCTGCATTCAAGCAATGTGACAACTGATGCAAATTATTTTGGAGAGGCTGGCACCTCCTGTTGTTGGGGTCACCCACTCTACTATTTACTGGAAGAGGAGAGTTGGCTGCAACCCCCTGACTAACAGCAGGGTTAGATCCTGATAACCAGGACAAAAGTGTGTGTGTGTGTGTGTGTGTGTGTGTGTGTGTGTGTGTGTGTGTGTGTGTGTGTGTGTGTGTGTGTGTGTGTGTCTGTTTCTTTGTCTCTCTAGTACCCACGCAAAAAGGGAAAAAAATGAAATATGCAAATAATGAGTATTGCACTTTAACTAAATTATGATTAAAAACTAAACATGGTTGTTGATAAATTGTTGTATTTCTTTTGTTTCGCTTGAAAGTAAAATTTTTGAAAACATATTAGTTTTTAAAAAAAAAACAAAACAAAAAAACACAAACATCATGAATCAGTTCCGTTGTTCATTTACCTCTTTAAGGCACAAGGTTTAAGTCTGTCTCTCAACAATTTTTCCTGCTGATAATGTGTAGCCTCCCTGTTTCACAAAATTCAAAAGCCAGGACAGTTTCCACTCGAGTTTTTTTTTATAGTTGTTCTGGCCAGGTCGTCTTTAGATTTTGTTGAGGGTTGAGATGTATCTACTATGCACGTGAAAACCTGTGTTTTGCAAAGCAAGTTGTGCCATGACATCTGGCTCCCATGAGGTGTTGTCATCAATGTTAGCTGCAGCATAACAGCGTATTGAACAGGTTTTTCAATATGTTAATTTTTATGTTTATTACTTAATTATTGTGCAACCCAGTCACTGGAAAATGCTAGCATTGTTCATTTCTGTAAACATACATTACATTTGCATGTTATTGTGTAGCGGACATATTGAAGATTTATATTTCAACAAAGCTGTGGTTAGTATGTGGTTAGGTTTAAGCATAAAAACCACTTGCTTATGGTCAGGAAAAGATGAAAATATAATATTTTGGCTTAAAATACTCAGTTTTAGTGGCACAATCCTTTTAACCTCAAGTCCTGTCTCTACACTAACCTCGACCTTTGATCTTATCCATAAATAAACCTGTGATTCCAATCAGTGCATGCTCTGAATTAAAGACCAGAAGCCAAATGGACTGTAGCCAAATGAACTCTCTAAAATGTCCCCGCCCCAAAAGCCTAAACCTCCAGCTGGTTTTCACAGGGACAGCAAAGCAAGCACACAGACGCACACAAATACAACATTCAGCAAACAGCGTGGTATAAGCTCCATTCCTAATAGGGTCATTCATAATGAATGGGGCATTAGAAATGCCAGGCTTTTACTCAGCAGATAAGGTGGGCATTTATCGACAACAACAGCAGGCTAAATCCAATTGGGATTACGTAACTTTCAAAATCAACAAGGGTAGTGCCCCCGAGATGTTTTGTTTTTTGGGTTGTGAAGTAACAAGCTTGCAGCCAAATTTGCACACAGAGATTTTTCCTTGAGGACTCATGAAAGCTGCTTCTTCAGCCCAACTGCTCTTGTCTGGTAACTATCTGAGTTAATACACAGCAGACCTCATCTCAGTAGGCCTCAGGTTCTGACCAGCTGTAATCCTCTGACAGTTTATATCACACAGGAGCAGACGCTGCAGGTCCAGGGTCAGTGCTCGGCTCCAGCACCCCCATCCCATTCATCTTCTCTGTCAACTCTCACAGCCCAAAATATAGAGTGTCTCTTCTACCAAGAGGAAACAGAGCCTTCTTCAGAGGCTTGCCCTCAATCCGAAGAAGAAGAAGAAGAAGAAGAAGAAGGAGTGTGACGTTATGGAGCCACAAAGTGCCCCACTTTGTTTCTCATTTTGTACTGACAACCAATATTGGTTTCTTTTAAACAAGACTGTTGTTATCCCCAGGCTGTTACAACGTTTTTATTAGCGTAACTGTGATGATGAAGATCTCCTAACCTTCACTAAGTAGTTATTTTAATGCATCCATATTTATATATCACCAAACCATAATCATAGCTGTGTCAGATCAGAAACGCTATGTGTCATTCTGAGGCGCATGAGGGACTTTTTGGTAAATTTAACTTTTTTCTCCTCTTTTTTTTTGGCAGAAAAGTTTCAGTTTATTGAAGTCTGCAACCTCACTGCCAGATGACACTAAATCTTCCTCACCAGACCTCCAAGTTTTTCCCTCAACAAATTTATTTTGCTCTCCAAATCAGCCCCAAGCTCTGTCAGGTGATCAGTGACTTTAATAAAGTTTAAGAATAAAGTCATTGAACCTTAAAAAGAAGGCTATGACTGGTCACAAGTGTCAACAAATACAGACAGTAATCACCTGTTTGTGTCACTCAAGGACATTATGATATTCCTCTTTTCATTTCAGTAGTAGTTACAGGGCCATACTGTCATAATGAATTAAAAGCCAGACAGAATAATAAATGCTTTTTGCACTGGCTGGAGCTGGTTTGTTTATTACCAAGGTGATGGAGAAGCGGAGGAGTTGGATCATTGATATATCTTCTTCCCTCCCTCTCCTCCCTCCTTTGTCCCGCCTTCCTTCACCTGCTAATAATGACGCAGGTTGTTAACCTACATGTTATGATGCACGTATAACTCCTCTCACTGCAGCATGGACAGGTGTGTCAGTAGCCAGGAAAGAAGCGCTTAATAAAACTTGTGGGTGTGTTAGGAGAAGATAACATGGACATCTTGTGTGTTTATTGAGGGTGAGAGACTCTGTATCCATCTGTGTGTGTGTGTTGTGAGTTTATTTTGTGTGACAGTGATGCGTGTGTTTGTGCGTGAGAGTAGACTGGAACAGTTATTGCGCCCTTCAAATATTTATGAGAGGTTGTTCCCTCATATTTATAGTCTCGAGACTGAAAGCACAGCAGTCATTTCTCATCAACCCAGTTAACTCTGCCAAGGTGGGGGGTTACATAGAAAGACAAAAATACAGAGAAAAGAAAAAAACTTAACAGGTTAAGAGAATCAATTCAGGCAGTTTACAAAAACATCTTAGATGTGTTAAAAATATTTGTAAAACAGAATAGCGTTGGAAGATTTCAGAGTTAAAACATTTCGTATCATTTATCTCTTTGCTGTACTGGGCTGGTGTCAGATCTACTCACCAATACATCTATCAGCATGGACATTCCCCTTACGCAACCTTACATTCCTCTGTTTGAACACTCTCTCAAGAACCAAACAACACTATTCCAAGTGAGCATATTAGTCCAGCCAGATGGGACTACAGCACACAAATTACATCCAAAGTCAGCATTCAGTGCTAGTGTGAGATCTAATGTGTCCTGTAACCAGGCAAAAAATAACAGTATGGAAGTTGTGGCAATGAACAGCCATATAGCTTATAGCTTATAAAAAACTTAAATGTTTTAGTTGCCTAACCATTACGATATTTTACAGAGTACCTAAACTCCTGACGTTTGGCTTGAGGGCCTCCTCCCTGAAAGGTGAAAAAAGTCTCAAAAATGGGCAGAGTTGGGAGGAGGTCTAAGACATGCCCAGGCACCCAATATGCCTCCTCTTGATCTACAGCACCCCCCTGCCCTCTGCACACACACAGTTATTGTTAGGTGAGAGAGATGAGACTGGGTGGCGACAAGCGACTCAGTTGGTGGTGAAAGTTCCTGCTACCAGGGTCAGCCAATGGCAGAATTCAATTGCAATAGCCAGGTTTCAACCTTTGGGGGGCAGTCACTATTTATACACGATATCCACAATTTTAATACTTTGCACTCAAATGTTAAGAGTTGGACTTCAAATAATTAATCAATCAAAACAAATATCCATACATATTGCTCTTCAATTGCAAAAAAAATGTGACCCACCACCAGAAAACCAGCAACAAGTCGACCCGGCACAAGTTGTGTAAACAAAGAAAATTTTTTTTTATGCTTTTTTTTTTTTTTAAATTAATGATTTTCTTTTTTTTGCAGAATATGCAAGTTTAAATCACAAAGAAGCCATTCCATGCTTCAAATAACAGTATTGGGGGCCTTAAAACCGTAAACTTTGTATTTGAATTTGGGTTGTTTTAGAGGAAAAGGTGTCTCTGCACATCAGTATCTGATGCTGAGATAACTGAAAAAAACATAGCAGTATTTGATAAGTTGGGGATGAGAACAGGCTGTAAATGTACGTACTTTATCATAACTTCACCAAGTCCTCTTCACCATTAAATTGCTAGGTAACCTTTATGGGATGCTTGGCTAAATTTTGCTAAATCTCTCTTTTTTTGTCTGTCAATATGGTTAGATCGACATATTAGAACATGTCAACAAAAGGTAGATCTGCAAATATTTGCAGCATTTAAATCAGCTATATTTTGTTTGGAGAAAAAAAAGAGCCAATGTGCCCGGGACTACAATCTGCGTTTGGCATTTGGCAGTGTGATTCTCAGGAATGCTTGGCTGTGGTGTGAGTTACATCATAAAACAAGGAACCCACTGTGGAGGATTTAACACTCTGAAGGTCCAGTGCTCGCCCTGAGCAATATGTATCCAGAGGTACAGATGAATCAATCAACACAACATCTGCACTCTAATCTGCAGAGGCCCCCTGCACCGAGAAAAGCCCCCATTAGCACACTTCCCACTGGACACTAAGAGATACGTGTAAACACACACACACACAGTGTGTGTGTGCTAAGGCACACACATAGGCTGCACTCACATGCACCTAAGTAACATGATCATGCGCTGCTTTGGCAGTAACCTAAATCTTTGAAACACATCTCAACCAGAGACTCAGGCCACTTTATCGGGTTGAGGGATTACAAAAACCCAGATAAGAAGATTTCTGAGGGAGAAACCTGATTATTCGGAAATGTCTCAGCTTTTCCTAAAGTACCTTCTTGTACTGAAGCCAAATAATTTAGCCTCAAACACAACTGCATTGATTGTACTGAAACTTTTAAAGATTTGATAAGTTCAATAGCTGAAAAATAGACAAAAAAATAAACACATGTAACTATTTCATATATATACACCTAATTTCACTTAAATATGCCAGTTTAACCATGGTCCAAAATTGGTTATATAGGGAGCAAAACTGTAAATTATTGCTGGCCAATTACAAATAAACTGGGTTTTTAGAGTTATCTGTCTAAACTATTTCAAATTTGATAGATAGATTATCCAATTTTGTTCCTAAACCCGATTGCTCAAAATAATCTATTTCTTAAAATCAACAGTTTTCTCAACTCACACTCCCTGCATAATCAGTTCTTGCCTTGGATGCAAATTTATTTGATAATGTGGCTGAATTGCAACACCTTTTTGTGGTTAATTTGTTTGCCTTTGTTCTTAGATTGCTGCTGCACAGGTCAAAAATAACTGAAAAAAACAGCTTTTTGCACATTAAAACAACAACAATATCAGCTGGAACAAATTCTAACTAAACCTCTGTCTCTGTCTGTTGGCTCATGCAAATTGAATACAAGGGATATTAGTCCACTGATGAAAACATATTTTTTGTTCATTGTTTGAGCTCATTGAGTGTAAAGGTCACTTTTCATGCCCAAGTGCTCCTGTAAACTCATGAGAACCCGTGATATTGTTTCTCCTCCAGATTTCTTGGCACAAATTGTGAATCTTCGAAGAACTGTCAACCTGCTGAAACCACTCGGGCGATCAGAGTGTCTTTTCTGGAGACAAATACTCCCTGATCATTCTTTCAGGGCCAGCAGTCAGCACCTTGTGGCTTGTGATTATAGCTTTGGTTCCACTCAGCAGACAGCTCAGTTCAGCTTGTTGCAGATTGGTTATATTTGCGTTTCCATCGTAAAAAGTTGTGAATGTTATTTTTTTCATCACCCCTCTGTTGTGGCAGATGCACACTGATCTGATAAAAGATGAAGCTAGAAACATTGCAGTCAATGCAATCTGTTGATTAGTCAAGTGAAAATTGACATACCAGCTCTAGTGGACTATAAGCATTAATCCTATGGTGGCAAGATTACATACATCACACAATCATCACAATCATCACATTTCATAGACTGAGAAAAGGCAACTCCTGGCAACCTTTAAGGTGAAATCTTTTCTTGCATGTCACTCAATGCATGAGATGATATCCTGAATCAATTAATAAATACATCCTAACTTTCAATACGACAGCTTTGACCATTCCATTTGTTTTTATTGGCTCTCTTGATATGCATATGGTTTAATGATGATTGGATCTTAAAAATCACTTAAACAAATATGCATGAACTTTCAACACGTCTGCTGCTTTGCAGTAGACTTCTGTGTCTACATATTAGGTTTTAGGTATCCTTCTGCATCTGTTTATGTTTGGGGATGGTGCTTCCGTGATGACAACAAATGCACATGGTGGGATGACATGGTACGTGGTTATGTTAAGAGAACATAAGCACATGGCCAATGCCAGGATGTCAACACACAGATGCTGCCATGGATTTTTGGTATTACATGGAGGAAGCACATGGTCAGGTGTAGAAAAAAAAACAGCACATTCAGATGGGAAGTGAACACTGGACTCCCGTATGAAAATCTGGGGTTTGTTGTACCCATCCAACACCCCTCCTGCCCATCCTCTCAAAAGGCACCCTTGTGTTCCTCATATTACGTCCTTACAGCAGTGTTTTAACTGTCCTGCCATCCACTAGCGTACAGTATCAGTGTGAATAGTTCTTTTCAGTCAAACTTGTATCTGATACTGTCCGGTGGCATTGTGCTCGCAAAAAGTGGCTTTTGATATTGCGATCTCACGCCAAAGGCACTATCAAAGCCGCATTATTTTATGACTTCAGAATGAGAACTGGCTGGAATTTCATTTGGATTATGTGAACCGCGTAATATTCTATTTTCTGACTTGGAAAAAAGAAAAGTTGGCGGAGCATCGTTCCAGTGTGCTCTGGCAGCATTACACCCCTGCTCTGCTCTAAGCACTCCAACCTGTTCTTTTTTTATTTGAAAATATCGTGCTTTCATTACCAGTGAAGAGGAAATATAGCGGGAGCTCGATGGAGCAGTGACGCAGATCTTACCATCTAATAACAACCGTGTATATATTTGGAACGTCTGTGGTGGAAACGGTTCAGGTACATGTCCATACCGTTGAGGAATTACTGACAGGGCCTACTTCAAATTAACATGTACTGACCTGGAGGAGACTCAAAATGACCACAAAGAGATTGAGGACCTGAAAAGAGACAAAAAAAAAAAAAAAAAACAAAAATTGGAAAAACAACCACAAAGAGATACAGATGACTACAAAGCAACACAAAACTACAAAAAGACCTCAAATACACACAAAATGACCTCAAAGACAAATAAACTACTACAAATGATATAAATCAACAACAAAGAGACACAAAACCACAAAACGATGCATAACGACTATAAAACAATATAAAACCACCACCTGTGTCCACCTGTATCTCTTTTTTTTTCTAGCTCTTTTGTATATTTGCGCCCAGGGGTCTATTGTTTCATAATCCACCCATGGTGGCAACATACGGTTCTAAGGGCACTACACCCAATGAGTTTGGTGGAAAACGCAGCTTATGTAACCGATTCAGGATGGTGCCCCATGTCAGCTTAACACTGTAGCTATTGTGGGCACATCACAGTTGTTTGTTGTTACTGATTATTGCATTGTCCAGGGGAACAGACAGAAGCACAAACTAAGCTGGGACTGCATTTATCTTCACTAGCACTCGCTGAGACCTGCAGGAGGTAGAGCCTTACCTCTCTGTGGTGAAGCATGAAGACAAATGGAAGGGTGGGCCAGGGGCCTACATAGGCTCCAGACAGCCCCTCTGGATATTGTTTATGTGGGTCAGAAATATATCTGCACAGCCATGCACCAGATTTAGCAGATTCCTCCTATTGTTTGCATCAACACAGAGGATGAGGAGCCATCAAATGAGGGTTGTTAGAAAGCGAGGCCCTCGGTGAGGCTTCAGCAAAGTCCTTTGAAAGTCAGAGAAGAGACTCTCTGTAAGAGGAAATGATGTTGCACTCTATTGTTGAAGGACATGGGGGGTTTACCGCTCCACAGTAATTGGTTGGACATATTTCTGTAAGCTTTCTGTGGGGACCACATTAACACAGGATGACGACCATGTCTAATTATTGTCTCCGCAGCTCATTGTTGGCAAGCTAATGAGTCTGTATGAACACAAAGCTCAATTATACAGTACACACAATAATATATGAGAGGAGTTTGGGACAGGGTAGCAGTTCGCAAAGAAAGACAACCTCCAGCTTGTCAAAACGAGTTTGCTCAAACCAGTAATGATAACATTTCAGCGGAAATGAGGCCTTAAATTATCAATAGAAATGGGCCCCTAAAAGCAACACTCATAGATAATTAAGGAAGGTCACATCAGTCAGCCTGGAAAAACATTACAGAGAATCTGCTCACCTTTTTATGCAGTAATGAGGCACTTGTGGATAAGCAAACAATGCGTAAAAAGCATGCACACACCAATGCAAAACTCAGCCCTGGCAGTGACCTTGTCTTTAGTGTTGTCTCCGACTTCAAGCAGTATTTGTGTAATTAGAAAAAAAAAAAAAGAAATCTGGTACATGTTCAAAAACAACAGCGGCAACAATAATAGCACAGCCTGTCTTCATTCCTTCCTGCTGTACGTAACAATCTATCCTCAGGATGAAAGTCATAACATCATCAGTATTTTTGGCTGCAGTCATCCCAAGAAAGCACAAAATTTCAGAAGATCTTGATATTGCATTCCAACATGAAAACATTTTATGGATTGGTCAGTGTTTTAAGAGAATGATACATTCCCATCCTGTTGCATAATTATAAAAAGAACTCCAGTGTTATGGCATAAAACCTGGTTCTGTTTTATCTTTTTCCTAACATGACAGTGCTGTTGCCACTCCCTTGTCTTTTAATAAAAACAATGACTCCCAGTGGAGACATTTCAAGGATTTTCCCTCTATGGCAGTCCAATCCGCCATTGTCTGCCAACTCAAAACATCTGAGTTACAAAAATACACTTTTTATGTCAAGGTGTCAAGGTATTCTTATTTGGACCACAAGAACTATTCAAGCATGATAATTTGGAGTCACAGCCAAACCCAAGATACCACTGATACTGTAAGGCCAAACGTAAGATTTGCCAAGAATTTAATAATGTATTTCTTGTTCCCCTGTGATCTCGGCAGTTCAACAAATGATAATTCTGGTTTTATAGGAATTTTAGATAAATGTGGTTTTGTAATTATGTCATGTAATTACTCTTTATTCCCAGCATTCATGCAAAGCTAAGCTAGCTGGCTGTTGCCCATATCTCTATATATGCCATGCAGACATGAGATTTCAAGATAGCAAAAAAGTCTATTTTCAAAAATGTCCATCAATTGTATAATGATTAATCAGATGTCAGCAGGCTTGGACTGGCTATAGATAAATTTGGCAAATGCCAGATGACTTGGTCAAATGTGGACCACCAGCAATGTTGAAAAAAGCCACCGGAAAGACACAGGGATGACTTGCTAAAAAACTACTGCTTTTGTTGTTCGATGGTTTAAAACATAAAAAGAAAGACCTGCAGCCCGTTTGATGTAGGAACAGCCCATTCGATTAAGGGTTGTACAGTTCCAAATTGTCAGTAACCTACCAATACTGTAAGGCAAGTGCAGTGATACCAACCTCTGTTGCCTTCCCTCACCTCTCCGAGTGGATCTGTCCATCATGTAATCTCAGAGGTCGAGCACAATATAGATTTCATCAATATAGCAAGAGCAGAGTAATAAAAATACAGATAAGATGGATAAAGGAGCTAAACAACAAAAAGGTGGTCACTGCTGAGGATGAGAGACATAAAAACTTTAAAGCAGGTGATACAACTTGCTCTAGGCCAACTTTTGTACTGACAATTAACTGACAGTCAACTGAATATATTTGTTCTTTAAATCCTATTTCAAATTGACAGTCTATTATTTCTAAATAGCAGACTACTAGCAGTAGCAGGTAGCAATGAGGCCTGTCCATAAGGGTAATGCCAGGGCCAATACGTATCCGGTACGTAGCTTCCCATTCATCTTATTACTATTTGATTCACAACTTGTTGTTTTAACCCTTATGAACAAATATTGTTTCTGGGTCTGCAACTGCAGTTCTACTGTTTGCATTGCAGCTAACCAAATATGTACAACAGATCTTGTGTAATGCATGTGTTAAATTTAGAAACAGAAAGGGAACTCTTCCAAGTCTCAAGGCTCTTTAACATAAGTTCATAATGGCCACAAGGCTGGTGGTCCAGCCGCTTTGTTGTAGGAACAAAACAGCAACATTGATGAGTATCATGACCTATAATCACTGAATCCTGTTCACTGTGACACTGTCTAAAGTAAGCAAACATGTGATGTGTGTTTTTATACAGGCATTTTCCAGGCCACAGCAATATTGAGATGACTTATTCTTGGTATTGCAACATCATTTAGGTGGCATCAAAGTGATAATCTTGTTTTGTTTATTCACAGTCTGTATCCTCAGCTGGTCACACCTCTCTCTTTGCTCCCTGGCAGACTCAACCTACAAAACAAGCTTAGTGTCCAAAATGAGGTAGAGGTGAGCTAACTATGTTAAGGTGCACAGCTAAATTTAAATGCGTCTGAGGGGTGATGCTTCCTGGCTGCATACTGCACGCAATGTCCCTGTGACTCAGATCTCATGCATATTGCATGATGTGGCAATGAATGAAAAACCCATTAACTCCTCAAGCAAACACAGTTGACAAAACAAAGCAGTTAAGCTGAAATAATTTGTGTGAGAGGGCTGCATTGTGTTGTAAAAGACACTGTGTTACCTATGCCTGTGGTCAGATGATCTTTGCAGCTTAAGAGGTATAATGAGGGGAGGTCAATGACAGTCAACAAAATCAATCAGTGCAGAGCATGGTCGAACAATAATGTTACCTTTAGTCAGAAGGTTCAGGAATTAGTGCCGGATGTCTCCAATGAATTTAATCAGAATTGTTTAAAGACAACTTGAGATATGGCCTATGTACTGTTACTCCGCTCTTTGGAAAGACTTTATGATTGATGGCAGCCATTTCTTTCAACCAAACTTGCTTATTTATAGTGGAAATGTATATTTCAATCCCACTGAAATCTATTCATATTACTGTTTTACACATATGCAAAAATGAGCGTAAGATTTGTCATGGTTGTCTCTTTTGTTTTTGACTTTTTTGGAGAGCACATTGAGCTGGATGTGTGGACCAAATTTCAAGTCATTTGGACTGTTTATTACGGCGCCACCATGTGGTTGATTGGGGTCATATTTCTTGGGAAACACCTGCACATCATTTCCAGTATTTGGGCCAAGTTTCATATTTCCAGTTCATTCCAGCTCACAGCAGTTTTGACTACAGCATAAATCGATTCAACAGGGCAATGCTCCTTCGAGGCTTAAACCCATACTAATATTAATAATGGCTCCGTTATATTCCACTCTGGTGCCCATGCCCTCCAGCCACAGTTTCTCAGGTTTCTCAGGTTCTCATTTGTTGCTGCCAGTGCTCATGAGAGCGTTTCACTGGAGGTGGTACTCAGCATGTAATTATCTCCATTGTCATGATCCTGGGATCTTGTTCGAGGCTGTAATCTTTAGGACTTTGTTTTCTGGATTTTTAGTTTTCTGCTGTGTTTCTTATTCATCATGATTACTTATTTTCCTGTCATGTCTGGTTTTACTTCCTGCCTTTGTGTTTTTCCTGCCTTAGTGATTGTCTGCCCCACCCTGATATTTTTCACCTGTTCACCCTCAACATTGCTGTCACCTGTCCCTCATTATCTCTCTCCAGTCCTTGTGTATTTAATCTATATGCTCCCTTTGTCTTTTGTCAGCCTGTCCGCATTGGTCTCTGTGCTTGTTAGATTCCCTCCATGTTCTTCATTTGTTTTTTTGTTTTCTTCATTGGTACTTCAGCCTGCTTCTCTTCAGCCTGCTTCCTCGGTTTTGTTGCCTGCTTTTGTTGGTGTCAGTTTGTGAATTGACTTTATGACACAAAATCTCACTCTTTGCTCTTAAAACCTGCTTGCTTGGTGTCTTGCTTTTAAGTCCTCTTTTGAACTTTGATAATGCACAGCCATCAAAAAAGATCAACCCAACTAAAATATACACTCAACTGTAAGTTTATAAGCTACACCTTGCTAAAACTGATCTTATAAAGCAGTCCTGCAACAAGTCATACCATGATGAAGGTTACAGAGTTCAGATTTTGTTTAAACTCTTCAAAATAGGTTTTTGTTCAACTGCAGACAGTTTGTGGTGTTATTGTTACGTTTTTCTGTTATTATGTCAACCCATTATATCAGTAATGGTTGGAAAATGTTAGGTTAAAGCTTCCCAGCAGTTGATATGTGATACCTTAATTAATCACAAGCATGTGCATGAAGTCCTCATGTGACACAAAAGTATGAATTTACATAAACAACATTTAAAATTTAAAATAATTAAATACAGAAGTAGAGACCTTCCACACGTTTGTGTGCAGCTGCAGCCTCAGAGGATATTCTAATGTTGACAGTAAGCAACAGAACTGCTGATTTACATCTAATTCTCCTGTGAATATCTATAATCATGAGGAACTCTGAGAAACAGTCATGGGTAATTAAAGTTTTTAAAAACTAAATCAGCCATGAGGTTCCTGGACTAATCTTAAAATACTGCATAGAATGACTAGAGCCACAGCCTTCACCATCCTTTCTCACTGTGGCAATGTACGTGACTGTTGTTGAGGTGACACTTGAGCACAATTGTTGAAAATCAATGTGAAAGTTATCACTCAGATGAACAAGCTCCCGGTTGTGTCTCTTCACACATACACCCACAGTTTAAGTCTGAACCTGGTCACAATCTTCAAAAAGCACACGTGATATCAGCATTATAAATGTGACTTTAATTGAAGATTGAGCGAGTGAAAAATTCAGCTATAACCAGACATATGCTCATGGAGCATCCATCATTAAAAAGCCAAATGAGGTCAAAAAAAGTATGTTATGTAACAATCATAGTGTGTAATTTAGAAATTTAGAGTGCAATTATATCAACATTTTCAATGTATTGTGTGGTATGTAATGCAAATTTACATGTCATCCACACCACACCTCCAGATCCAGAAAAGCATGATACATCTTTTATGAAAAACAACATGCTTTAATTAATATGTAGTTTAATAATCTTACATAAAGTTTTGTAATAGAGGCGGGAACTTAGTACCTGCTGTGAGATAGTCTGGACAGGTTGCTGTTGGTTTCATAAGGATTAACATGTTTCACTCTGATTTGTGCTGGAATGTTTGGAACAAAAACTACTTTGTTTCACAACTTCTTAGTTCTGCAGAACTGAATGAGTTTATTGGTTGAATATCCGATGAAAGGTCAGTCTGAGGTGAAAACCTGTGTTACATCAGCATTCTGTTTTAAAATGACGCCATAAAGTATGATGGAGAATGCTCTAGATGCTCTCAAAATGCTGTCTCATTGTGACCTCTAGCATCAAACTGTCCATTAATTATCGGCCCTTTGGTGACCAACAGTAGAGGAATGCAGTTGTATTGGACAGCTCCCAAATGTCAATATGACTCAACATCATACTTTTGTTATAAAAGGCATGATTCTTTTTCAATTCATTTGGGAATTTTTGTCTTATCTTCCACAGAAAAATACTCTAAGATGTGTTTTACACTATTTCCCAATTGTTTACAGTTTTTTGTGATTGCTCAGGTACTATTTTTAAAACTATCTGCTATTGTTGCAAAACTATACAAACTAACCACAAAACCTGACACCAAACCAGCAATACATTAAACACTGATTTATTAAACCCTTTTAAAAGTTATGTTTTTGCGTCAATACATTACACACAAACTGTTATTTGAATAAGGACAAGGAGCATTACCTACACACTGATAGTATAAATGAAAAACACTTGTGGCTTTTGCTTTGTCTGTGTGAAAGGGGTAATGTTTGCAAAGTGCAATACATTTGTCACACACGTAGTAAACATACATGCACATAGGTATAAAAATGTGTACAGTATGGACTTTTAGTCCGAACATAACACACAGGGGGTCCACCTAAATGTTCTAACACTCCTACAGTTTTTCCCAGTAATTTAAGCACATTTCCTATAGTTTTATTTACCCAAACACAAGACTGAAAGAGTAAACCAATTTATCAAGACTTTCTTCCAAACTAATGCACACAACTATCATATAAATAAAGACTGGTGTGGTGATTTTAAAACACTATCATTCATATAGGTACTGTTTAAATATCTTTTGGCTTTTGGGAAGGTTGCCTCCAAACAGGCTGCAGTTTTTTCATACTGCTGTATTGTAATGCAATACTGTGTACACACACAGCGTTGTATCAGCATAGGATACACCGCACATTTCTCTTGCGCTCCAACTAGGCTAAACACAAATGTTACTTATTTTGGTATTAAAAGGTAGCACCTCAAATATGTATTTGTTACTGTTACATAGTGAAATGCAAAGCTGACTGAACTAACATCAAAAGAAATGTTTATTCATGAGCCCCTTCTCTCTATTCTATCATAGTAGAGGCCACCTGAGGCCTTTTTTATGCTCTGACACATGACTGGAGTCTTTAGCGGATTTTTTTTTCTTTTTAATTCTGCTCTATATCTCAATACACAAATGCAAAACTGCACACTCAACTTCACAAACTAAAAACCTCAATGTCAAAACAAAACCAAACACTCCAATCAAAACCATGTAATCTTACATCTAAACCAAACTTTGCCTTCAGACATCACACAAAAGCCATCAAATACACAGACACTGCAACATAACCATTACACATTAGATTAAATCAATGCATTATCATAAAAAAACATGTCACTGCAATAAATACTGTAATGTTCAGTTTTTATATATACTTAAAGAAATCTGAATCATGAGTGAAAGCAGGGATTATTGTTGATAGTTTTGGGAAATGAATCTTTCTTTTGGTAGATGGTGTTATGCTTTAGGATTTTTTGTTAATCGACCCAATTATAGTGTGCAAGCAATCTGTAAAAACTTTGAATTTGAACAGGTGCGATTTGAGTTTTACAAAAATTTGATTTATTTTTATTTTATTTTTATTTAAGATTAAACAACGAAATTGTGCTCAATTAGTATTTTTCAACATCGTGTGCACAGTTCTATTTTGGTATATTCATGGAGAAAAAATCTTAAACAGCTAAAATGATGTTTATTTACATGCGGTGAATCAATTTAAACTTTGCTCATTCAGTCAATACGGATCAAGTTTATAATAACTAAATCAGCTGAATAAAAAATGTGACAACCTAATGGTTTGTTTTTTTCTGAATCCTTAAATATTAAGTGATTCTTGAAGCCTTATCTCCATGACTGTTATCCAGAACTATGTTTGGAGAGATTGAGGCGAGGCAGAGGACATAATGGTGTCTGCAGTGAAAGGCCACATGAGGAACCTCATTCATCATTAGTTTGAAAGACCTTGTGGATCAGTTCAGGGGCTCATTATCTCAGATAGTGTTGCTGGATGTGCTGCCGTCAAACTTGGGGGTATGGATAATGCAACACTGAAAATGGAGCAGAAAGTGAAATCCTCTGAAGCTGCAGAAACAAGTAAGAAGTCACACTGTTAATTGTGTGTTTATTTGAACTGCTGCTGCACATTGGATCTGTCCTATGAATGTTTGGTGGTAGAAATCTAATTTTTCAGTTAACTGGGGCAAGATACATGAGAATTTTAGTTCCTGCAAACCAGAGGGCTTCAATGTAGATCCATTTAAACAAGTGTTACCAGAAAAACAGTGCAAAACTTTTTCTTTTTCTTTAGAATTGTTTTTTCAATATTTGATTCTATTTAAATTAATTTTTGTCTGTGTGACTAACAGATGCAGAAGGAATGCATGAGGCAGATGAATACACTGTGCTCCCAGTTTCCAAATGTTATATCATCTGCTGGATCTGTTTACAGTGCACAGTGCTAATAAATGGAAGTTTAGTCCACATCTGAAGTCTGTTCCTAGAAGCTGAATACTGTGAAATTTCGACTGAGTGTGCCATGTTGTGATGGTATGTCTGCTGTGGCCCGAGTGTGGCGCGGGCCAATAGATCGGCTCCCAGATGATGTCACCTTTTCCACTGGGAGGGCTTTATCAGTGAAGAATATTATGCATGTTATTTTCCATGCCAGCTGTCTTTTTCTCACAGAGGCTTTACAAACACTAGTCAGAGACCTAAATATAAGTGAATATTCCCCACTTTTGTACATACTGGAACTAAGCACAGCTCCCGTCTCCACTTTATTTTGCAGCTGGAACAAGTAGTTGTCAAGCAATGGTCTAAATTTTGACCCAGAAAGAGATGGGTCAAACAAAACTTTACAATGCAAACACTTGGATTTTGTTGTTTATTTAAATCCCTTTTCATTGTAATTCTCAGCTTGAAACCCTTTTAAACCTGGGTATATTGGCAGGATTTCTTTCAAAAACACAAGAGGAAGGCAATGAGTAACTTGAAAAGAACTGGCTCAAAAATGAAATTAGTCAAAAGTTATAGGAAAATGACAGAAAAAATAACAGAAAACAACCAAACAATCAATCAACAAACAAAACTGGAAAAAAAAAGACTTTAAGAAAGAGCTAAAAAAAAAAAAAATAATGCTAATTTTTAGGCAATTTTCTTGTCACTTTTACCTACTTGCTTTTTCACCCTGTGCTTTTCTTTCAGAGAGACATCAAACCAATTTTCTTAGGTTGCTGAGGTTTTTAAGCCTGCATCTTCACAGCAAAACTGATGTTGATCCAGGCATTGAAGGGTTATTTTCTTGTCATTTTTTCATCATAGTTCAACAAAAATGCTAATCTGAACTTGGACCCTAAAATGTTTGAATGACTGGATCTTCAAGTAGGACTCAAACTGCTTAAAGGACTATATTCCACAGTTGTAATTCACAAAGGATACACTAAACTTAAGTTTATTTTAAATTAATTAAATTAATTAATTGTGGGTTAGTTTACGGGAGCATCATGTCAGCTTTAGAAATAAGCATGATAAAAATGGAGGCCAAAGTTTAAAGATTTGTGTTTTTGGTGTGTCCTCGAAAAACCAAATAAACACTTTAAAAGCTCTAACTAACATGAATTCTCTTTGTTCTAACACTTCTTTAAATTCTGCCAACTTGGCATCTCTCAGAAAACTTCACTCAACTTCTCTTCCACTTCAGGGGTTATCTGCATCTTATGGCAGAACGCCAAATGTCACTTTCATCATTTAGGAGCTAAATTTTCTTGCGGCTGAAATGCACGTGAACTGCTGATGTGTGAAATCATCTTCGCTCAAAATGACCTTGCAGGCTTCTTGGTAGGCCAAATTGAAACTGCTACATCCCCTGTATCAGGACTCCTCTCGCAATCCACTTGACTTATTTCCACCTTAATAAGGTTCGTCCTGGGGTTGTAGCTCTCGTAGAAGGGTGGACAGGTAGCCTGGCTCTGACTGATAGAACTTCTCACTCCCTGCAGGGCGATTTTACTTTCATGTTATTATCTCTCTCAAGTGGCCAAGAGATTTTAAAAGTCATAAGATTTTCAAGAAGTCAAGTACTCTTAATAAGTAGATGCTAGATCAAACAGCTGTGTGCGTGTGTGTGCACATGCCTGTGTATGAGCATATGCATACAAGAAATCTTATAAAAGTTGTAAACTTTTTAAAAATTTTAATTGATTTTTCTATCATTCCGCTAATCTAATAATCGACTAACGGTTTCAGTTGTGGTTCAGTTTTTTCCTTTTTTGTTTCTTGGCAAGCTTAAAGTTTCTTCTTCTTTGATTGAACCCCTCAAGACATGTGTCTGTTCATCAGAATTACATATTTAGACATTTATTTCCCATGGAAACATCCCTTTGTGTCTTTTCTCACACCTTCAGCCCATGGTTCAGATACCGTATAGGCACCCTTAAGTGCCTCTGTGAGATGTCCCCTTTAACATTTATATGTGATGCACAGCTGCCTCCTGGGTGACATTTAAGTTGTGAAACAGTTACGGTTAGGTTAAGGCAACAAAACTTCATGGTTAGGTTTGAAAAAAATGTGTGGAGGTAATCGAATAAATTTTCATGGGAGCATCTATTAGTGTCTGGACTTTATTTGTTCTTTCACACAGGCTTGGAAAAAAACATCATGTTTTGGATAAAATAAGTACATAACGTGATGTGAATACCTGATGAGTCAGTGCATGATGGACAGATGGAGATTATGTAATGTTACATTAAAAGAGCACTAACTTTTGCATTCACACAGGACACAAACAGCAGTCTCCTACGTGAAAGTCCTGTGTTTGTTTGACCCATCCACTGCGCCTCTCACTCACTCTACACTGACTTTCTCACTGTTTACATTATGTCAATTGCTCTGAGTGTCAAATATTACTGTGAATGTTTACTTTGGAGTTAGAAGAAAGCCGTCACACAGTGGCTTTGGCGTCAATATCTCAGGCCTAGGGGCAGGACAAAGCATTGGTACTTGACAACCTGGAAATGAGAACAGACTGACGACTACACTTTTGCCTGATCAGAGGCAAATTAGCCCTGCCCCTCTCTACTCGCCTTCACTACTCTCACTGAAAACACAAACCTCTGCTTGTAAGCAATTATAGACAACATCAGCCTTTGGCTAAACTGTGTTAACAAACAACTAATGTGTTGCATGTTAAATATACTATGTTCCCGATCACCAGCTCTAAGAAGTGAAAGTGAAACTTAACTTGCAAAATACTGATACATAGCTACACCAATCTCCTCCTCTAAATCCCAACACGTTCTCATCCCAAGTCGTCACACGTTGGTGCTACATATTATATTTTAGGTGTCCTTCTGAGTCTGATGTTAATTTTCCAGGACTGCGCTACTGCGATGTCAGCAAATGCACATGATGGGATTATGTGCCACCTGCTTATGTTTAGACATCACAAGCGCATGGCAGCCAACGTGTCATGCGTGTGCAGCCGGTGCCGTCTGGCTATCCACCAGTGTATAATAACACCGCAACAGTTTGATGCGCATGCAAAAGGTGGCTATTGGCACCGCAATCTTACACGAGAGGCACTGTCAAAGTGGCAGTATTTAACCAGTTCAGAATGAGAATGGGCTGCTGAAACCGATTGTATCAGTGTAATGTTATAGAAAGTCCCGCTCTGCAAATTCACAGAATTGGTTCCTAAGGTTTGTGCCGTAAAACACCCTGGAAGTCAAAATCCATGCTTTTGAGAGTCTCATCGATACACTGCAGTTCAGCCATGGCACTGACTGCTTATTTCATTTATATGTCTTGTAGCATATAAAAAAACACCATATGGACATGTCACCAAGGTTTAAAGCTTAAATTTCACAGGATGGAGTCTTTAGGAGACTTGCTGCATTATTTGCAGAAGGGGATTAGCCCACTTTTAACACACTATAGCTGCCTGGGTCTGCACAGGAGCAAATCAAAATTTGTAGAAGTGGCATACAGTTTGTTTGCCATGATTAACTACATGTTTGATTTATAAAATGAGCAGGATGAAACACACCATGAGGATTAATTATTATTATCATTTTTCTTCAGACATTATTGAATTTACAGCAACATAAACATCATAGTTGCAGATTATTTTTGACTGTCTCTCTGACCCTGGCCTGATGCTTACAGAGCAGAGCACCAAGCGGGTGAGGCAGAGGCTACGCTCTCGCTAATCTGCTTCCAGCCTATTTTCCTTACAGCTGTCTCATTTACTCCCACCATATCATGATTGCCATTAGTAGACTACCTGCCACGTGAAAATGCCATCAGCTGCATTGAACATGACTGCACTGTGGCAACGTGCAGCCTTTAAAGGTCTGCTCATACTGTTTCCTGCAGTGATGTACCAGTATGTCACCACATAATGTAGGAGGGAAATGGCAGGGTAAAGATTTGATGTCCTAAATCAGGCACTATTTTAGAGGAATGGATTGAGAAAATGAGCTAAAGTCATCGATAAAAAACATCACGTGACACAAGTGATGGATGCATGGCTTCATTGTGGGGTATTCATAGCTTCTAACACAGTAATTAGAGGATGAAGAACAGCGTTTGCATGGCCCTGTTATGCCTTGCGCTCTTTACTGTACACATACTGTATATGACAACAGAGGTTACCATGATGAATACATTTTTTAATGTCTATCTATATTCATGCATACAGTATGTGTGTGTGAGCATGCACTCCCAGCTGCAACAGTTCGTCCTATTTCATAACTATGGACATTCCTGAAGTCCTTGAACAAGAGTGAGGTCTAAATCTGCCAAAGGCCAATCACTGAGAGGATGGATGTTGCTCAGTTAGGAAACTGGCTCCGGCCTCTTTAGTGAAGGCTGTTTCTCTTTTTTATGTGCAAGGTGACCTCGTCCGTTGCTGAAATCCTACAGGGGCTGATCACTGCCACCGGCATCCAGATCGCTCTGTCCGGTCAATGTGAGCCTACTGAGAGCGGCTATATTGATCCAGAATGAAAGCCTAATTCAATGCAGCCGTCTCTCTCTGTGCATTAAATCTGAGTGAAGGCTGATAGAGCCCTTTGTGAATGTCATAAAATGAACCATCTAAATAAGTAAAGCCTCTCATTTTAATTTTGCACTTGGTTTAAATTATTCACTCTTGTTTCATTTTGTGTTGTACAACAGATCATGTCTTTAAGTGGTCTCTTGATTTTATTAGCACACTATGCAAAAAGGAAATTACTCTTTAGTATATTATGTAAGGGTTATTTTCTTAACTACAAGGCTCATTTGTCTCTCTTTTTTATGAGCGCCTTGGTGTTTATAGATATAACGACGTAATGTTTTAAGAAAAAACAAACCTAAATTTTTACCAGTCATGACAACATTGTGACGGCTGGTATCGATTTCACCTAAACGTGTGTGTGTGTGTGTGTGTGTGTGTGTGTGTGTGTGTGTGTGTGTGTGTGTGTGTGTGTGTGTGTGTGTGTGTGTTAGTAAACGTAGCAGGAACTACCTCAAAAATGGTTGTCAGTATTTTGCCAGGTGTTCAGAAGTCCTGTCTGTTGGTAGACTGATTTTGTCAATGCAACAGTGTCAAAAACTGTAAAATGCAGTCCGAAACTCCAAAGTTGTGTAGATGAGATCAAAATGAAGGTTGAGTTCAAACCTGAGAATGGTTCAAGAAAGTGAGCTGGATAGAGAAGAGACCATTGGCCACCCCAATTTACACCTCTGGCTTACAAAACTTCATAGGCATGCAGTTGAGATAAGCATAAAGGTCGAGTGTGAAAATGGCTGAGGTCTGAGCAAGTGGGCCAAGTAAGAAAGCAGATATTGCCCCCCCAAACTTAAGGCCCCTGTCCCAGATTTGTTGTCCATCACGGATGGCTGTGGCTGGATACAAGATGGTCTCTTGCCTGTGGTATGTAGGTCTGCAACTGAACATTATTTTAATTCCTGATTAACCTGCAGATTGTTTTCTTAATTTATCAATTGCTTTGTCAATAAAATGTCAAAAAAATGTGAAAAATGCTTATTATGGTTTTCCATAGCACATGTTGACATGTTTGCATTGCTTTCATATTTGCCAGCAGTCCAAAACGAGAGGTGTACCATTTACTTTAAAACATAACAAGAAAAACATCAAATAGTCACATTTCGTTAACAAATTAGATGACGCATTTTTTGTTGATGGACTAACTGATTAATTGACAAATAATTTCAGCTCAAGTGAAAAGGAAACAGTTCAGGTCAGAGCAGTGGAGCTTAATATCATGTCTGCAGGCCAGTTAGATTTCAAATATATGGTTCTGCCCAACCTACCTTTATAACCTGACAAGGAATTATCACTCCCCAGAATCAAGGTGACACACAGCTTTGCTCGAAGAGGTGGTCAGGAGGAAATGATCATCACCAGACGAGTCCAATTCGGAAAACACTTTAAGAGGGTTTTAAATCTGAGTCAGCCAGCTCATGTGGAAAAACCATATGGGTTGATATGTGGCATCCGGATATCTCACTCATCATCTTGGGCTCAGCACCATATAGACTGAGAAGTGATGATAATAAAATCCCCCAATAAGAAAGCACATTAGATACAGAAACTGATGTCAGCTGTGATGTGAAAACTACAATGTAAGGGCCAACGGCACCATCTGCCTCAAGGTCATTCCTAAACAAAGACCCTCCAAAAACTCCCTCAGACCCTATTTTCCGGTCATTTTTAATAATCATACAAATAATACTAATAAATTTACTAGTAGTGCTACTGCTACTACTACTACTACTACTAATAATAATAATAATACATTTGACTACATTCTTCTCAGTTGTTTTGCATAAATTGCATTTCAATCTTTATCCTGGCCAAACCTGGATGAATTACTTTATACCACATTATACAACTACCTGTGTGGACAACTCGTTCTCACTCCCAACTCATCAAATACACAATTTTATCAGTGATGTTGGCGTCAGAAACTGGTGGACAGAGGCACCTTTCACGGCGGCATGATACACACTGGGTGATGGATGTTTGTGACAAAGCAGGCAGCGATCAGTGACCAGTGGTTCCCTGTCAGACCACAATACACAAAAGCACCCTTCCAGGTGAAATTTTATGCACTAGGTGGTGGCAGTTTGTGATGTTGTAGGACACAACGAAAGTATAAAGAGCGAGAAAGTCCATATCGGCAGAGAGGGAGAAGAAGTGGCTAGGTCAAACAAACAACAGACTTTCACCCAGGAGCCCACTGTTCATTTCTCCTGTGAAGCAGAAAGTGAGTCCAGTTTTTTGAAAAAACAATGGCTTGTGCTAGCATGTGTAGCATGCTATGCTTGTAACATATGTTATGTCACATGATGTCTCATGACTAGACATTACATTAGTAACAAACATACTTATTGTAAGTCAGACCATGATGTTTTTTTTCCAAACCTAACTAGTTGTAAAACAAATCCTGAAAAGGAAGTGTTTTACCTATGTTGCAAACTGATTTTGGAAAGACTGCATGCATGTAACAAGCAGAAACTACATTTCCTGTGAAAATGGAAACGTTTTTAAAAGGACACGATGCATCCAACAATCCTAAATGGACAAACCATTTCTGAATGTCCAAAAGAGGCACAGAAAGGTTTCTAGAGCGTTATAAATTTGAGTTAAAATGAGAACAGGTTTGCGTGGTCAGGTAGCCCAAGCAAGAAATAAAGTGCACCATTATCACAACCCATAATAAGGTCTAAAGAGAATAGAAGTGAAATTAATTGTAAAGAAATCAGTGTTTACACTGTTGTTAGGGAAATAAGTGTAAAGTAAAATGTGTTTGGACTTTGCGATGGGATGACTTTATTATTCTAAAAACCTTTAGAAAAAAAGTAAACAAACTGCAGATGTCCAATTTCAGATAATAATACTTCCTCATTGTTTCCTCATAGTATTTCTTTTCATTTTTTGTTATTGATCTGATCTGATATTGTCTTTCATTCATCAGCACCATCACTGTGTCCTCACTCTCATTCTACCCATTCTGCCCAGCATGTGCTGACAGATATGTAGCAAACAAGAATAAAAACCAACAAACAAGTGAAGGTCAAACAGCTTTTCACACCTCGTACAATGACATGTTTTTCTCGCAGTGACTGCAGATGGAGAACACCGGGGACGTAGGTGTGACGCCAAACTCACGTGTGATGCTCAATCTCTGAATGGGGAAGGTATGTAGGCCACAGGAGGGAGGGACTGAGGATGGGAATGGTGGGGGAATAGATGGACCAAGGGCACTGAAGTGGTAATCTATATACACAAAACATTTCTATCAGCTTCCATTGTTACTGCGGTGGACAACACACACACACACTCACACACACATGCACAGATGTTCCAATTAGAGAAAGTAATGACATTTCTCTCCTCCTCCACTTTTTCTCCTTTATGTTTTGGTGTGTTTACAAGAAGTAAGTGAACTATCATTACAGAGAAGATGACAACCCTGAAGGGACTTTTGGTGATGATAAGTGCCGACCACCACAAATGTTGCAGACACAGGTGCACGGGCAACTCAGTGGCAACATCCACATACATACATAAATTGATACAGAAGGGCACCTAGGGCATTTTATTTTGACATGTTGGTCCACTGACGAAGCAGCTGTATTTGATGAGATGGGGTGAAAAAACGTTTCAAATATAACAAAAACCCAACATTATTTTCAAGAATCTGTGGGTTTTTAGAGGGTACCCCATGAATCAGATTTCTGTAAAAAAAAACAAAAAAAACAAAGAAGGGATGAAGCAAGAATACTGACTCTTCTGACATGCATCAACCTGATGGAAAAATGATAAGAATAAATGATAAAATGTCTTGGAAAAATTATATGTTGCTGTTATTATTTTCCTAAATCATCTGGACATCTGTGAGGGCAGATGACCACTTGACAACCCTGTTCACATACCACAATAGAAAACAATAGAAATAAACATTCTTTCACAGAAAAGAGAACTACATATAACAAAAGCTAATATTTGTTGTGGTGTCATGACTGTACACCAAACTATAATTTCAGTGTTAATCATATACAGCATGCCTCTGCTATTTTTTCCAGGCATCTTCAGTTCATTTTATTGCTGCTGGGATGCTCACCTAAAGTAAACCCCTGATGATTCAATTGGTCCTCTGTGTGACATAAATTCAATAACATATAGACCAGCAGGGGTGAAGTTTGCTGCCTTCAGCACTTAAATCAAGGCTAAACTACCATCAGAAAATGAACAGTGCTGGTACATGGGGGAGCCTGATTTTTTATTCAATAGATTTTCTGCCTTTCCCTGTAAGGCTTACGATAGGGACAGAAACATAGCCCTTTGCATTTGCTACTTCAGTCAACCAGGTGCTTTGCTGTTGCTTCTTTAAATATTATTTCCAGTGTTGTACAATATTGGCAGGTGAAGCAAAAATAAATTTATTTAATCTGACAGCAGCACTTTAATCCAGCTGATTGACTGGTGCCATGTCTACTGCATAGAAGATGACAGTTCAACACAAAAAGTAGAGTCTGAAATTATGGAGAATGCATTACTGTTCTTCACCGATATAAACAGGCGGCATGTAGAAATTACATTGAGGTAGCATTTAAAATAAAATTACAATCTGATTTTTTTTTACATTTTCATTTAAGACTCATAAACATTTTTCAGGATTTAAAAATAAAAAAAAGTCATGGCCTTGGAGAGAAGGCAGCATTCTTGGACCCAAATGCAGGAAACAAAAAGGGGAAGCTGGACAAAGATTTATTTAAAAAAAAACAAACAAACAATAAAAAACAGAACCAAAATCAAGCAGGTGAAAACAGACAGGCACAGGAAACATTGACTGGGAAAGTGAGAGCAGGTGGGGAGACTGCAGGACCAGTGAGGGACAGGTGAAACTACTCAGGGTGGAGCAGGCAATCAAATCTTGCGGGGAAAACACCGGGGAAGAAGAGGATATCAGGGCAGATTATAAAAGTAAATCTCACTTTAAGGTCCAATCCAGTCTTTAGGAATTAGGAATATATATAGCCATTCATGGAATATAATATAATAAGCATTTTTCTTTCAAGAATCAGTGTGTTTTTTTATTATCTCAGAAGGAGCCATTTATATCTACAGAGGGAGCAGGTCCTTTCCCAAGGACCATGTTGCACCACTGTTTCTACAGCAGCCCAGAACAGACAAACTTCGTGACCTTTTAAGTGCCTCTTTTGGTCCTCATTAGCAAAGGGAGGAAAGCTGTGAAAGATGTTTCATTATTTGAGGGTGTTAGATCATGCTTGTGAGATCACGACATTTACTTCTCATGGACAAGTGTTCAGACTAATTCTAAGAATTTTATAGCTTTTGGGGGCGTGAAGGTTGGACTGTTTCTCAAGGTTTTGGCAGTTATCTGAAAAAAAGTTTCAACAACCTAAAGACACGTTTTTAAAAAGAGATTTATTTAAAGATTCACTCTATTGGAAGTTCTCTCTTGAAGATAAAAAAATACAAAATAAAAATGTATGAGTCATCGTCCCTGTGCGGAAATTCCAGCATGTGCTGCTGACCCTCTCTACAGATGTTTCCTCTCTCTGCAGTTGTTGTTCTCCCTCAGCACCTTGGGGTCTCTCCCACTAGGCTTGTAGCCCACGAACATATTAGTCATCTTTATAATCAGTGTTTTTTGAAAGGAACACAGGTAGTTGTGACTGAGAATGTATATTTCAATGTTTCCCAATCTGTAATGTGGTATCAGCCATCTTTTCCAAGCTGGTACAGGAAGTTAGCATCCCAACACTGGCTGGTGGTTTCTTAATGTTTAAAAGGCACTTGCAGGAAATAGTGTTTTAGAAACAGAAATGAGGCAGGATGCTCACCCACCAAAGCGTATAAAACTATCAGATTTTGGCTGTTGCAGTTATGTTCTACTTCTGCTGGTTTTAAGCAGTAGAATGTAATAGAGGTAATTTGAGATGGTAAACAAATAAAAAGTTGTAATCTTCTGAACACATGGTAAAGTGTTGTTTGTTTTTTTTGTTTTTTTTTTACTTCATCAATGTTGGGAATTTGGCACCAGCATAAAGTCTAAATATGTGAGATATAATTAATCATATCTGAAATAAAGCGCAGATGTTCTTTGTCAATGGTGTTGTTTAATCATTTAAAACTGAGCAAATTGGCCTGATTTTTTTTCAAATACGTGGGCAGATGGCAATGAGCAACAAAAGAAGAAATAATCTAAAAAATTAGCAACATATTAGTAAAGCATAAAAGAAAATAATGTGGAAATTTAAAAACAACAACATGAAAATGAAAGGGAAAAAAGACAGAAATTACCTGGAAGAAGTGCTTAAAATAGTAATTCTGTAACATAATTTTAAATATCTAATTGTTATAATTATATATATTTTTTTCCTTTTATTTCCCTCAGACATTTTCCCCTATCTTTACCAAAGTAAAAATAAAAACATTACTAATTTCTTTAAGTTGTGGGAACATGTTTCACCAAGTTGTTAACTGCCTGTTTTTGGTGGAAATTGCACAAATTTTTTCAGCGACCAAAGGTTTAAATACTTGTTAAAAGCATCTGAAATCAGCACAAGAAAAGCGATATTGCTCCAGGCTTCAGAGGGTGAATGAATACATTATTTTGACTCATGGTTTTAGTCAGTGGGAGAATCTGTAGTGTACCTTAAATACTGAATACTGAAATACCTTCTGCCTCCCCCCAAGGCACGCATGTGATGTGTGTGCCTGTGTGCACATGCACAGTGTATGAATGTGTGTGCCTGCAAGCATGCGTGGTGAGGACGTGTTGCCCCTGTCCTTCCTCACCTTTTCTCTCATTCAAGCATCACGTGCATAGAGCACACACAGGGAGAGAGGTCTCGTGATGAACTGGGATGTGGTACCAAGGATCTGAATTTAAACCACGAGCCCACACCTGTCTCTGTGGGGGTAAATATACACCACCTTCAGGTATTTATAGGACTCATGAATGATTTTCTCCTGCAGCACTGTTAATTATGAAAGAAAAATGTGTACAGCGTGAGCACAAATTCTAAAAATAAATTGTCTTAGGTGTTCTTTTCCATATGACATTTGGACATGTCACTTTAGGAACAACACAGAATTGAAATTAATGCTGAATTAATTCCTTTTAGCAGCTTTGACGTGAGGATCTTTGCGTATTCTCACTGGAGAACTTGAACTGAACAGAGCCATCATTAGTGTTATTCGTAACACCTGTGCTTTTCTAACTATAACTCGAAATGTCCGCTGTGAGGTCTACAGTGTGTCTGCTTTTATCTCTGTGCACACACATGTGGAGGGAAACATACTTGACTGATCATGTGAAGCAATGTGTATACAACTGTGGTATTTAGCAGAACACAGCCGCAGGCCACGCTGTTGCTGCACCAGATAAAGACACACTGAGACTAAGCAGCACATTGTGCTCCTCTCCAATCTTTCCCAATGGACAGCTGTGAGTGTTTGCATTAGACAGAGACACATTCGTGTGGCTCCACTTCCAATCGTCAAATCTGCATCCTCGGGGGCAGAAGTAGATGAAAGTTTAAAGAAGTAGCTTGTTTACAATTTAAGTTCCTCAACCAACTGTGAAAACCTGGAAAGTCAATGATTTATATCCTTTTTTGTCACCACATTGCTTACAGCTCATTTAATATTTATTCTTCCCAACAAAGATACAAAGAAACCATGTAAACAGAGCATAAAATAGCGTGCAAAAAGCAGACAGAAATAGTGGAGTGGAAGAACTTTTTCACGTCAAAGCACAGGTGTAAATAATTAAATGGCTAAGTTTCATTTAGATGCTTCAGTTTCAGGGTCCTTTTACAGGGTCTGTGTGCATACTGGCTCACAGTCACAACTTACCGGGACACTTGAAGAGAACAAAGCCATCATTAACAAATATTAGTAACACCTTTGCCTTTTCTACTGTGACTATTCAAAATTCTACTACAGTGAACTTGACCCTTATTTAAGGGCGTGGCTGATTAATGCCGATTTTTTCCCTTTGAGCAAGGCATTTTATCCATAGTTGTATGCCCCTTTTCCCACACATTTTTCTTTTTCTTTTTTTTGACATGGAAAAACCTGCTAAAAATAGACAATAGACTCCTTTCCCATTGCCAGTAGACCAGAGCTGTGTCAGCACAATTTTATCCCAATTCATCACATGTTGCATCTTTGTCAGTGGACTTACGGACTTGCATATTACAAGTTTGGCATTCTTCTGAGTCTGCTATTTATGTTTTGGGATGCTGCTGCCTTGGTGTCAAAAATGATGAGGCAGCACGTGCTTTTATTTAGACAACAACAGCACATGGCAACCCATGCCAGAATGTCAACAAACACACATGTTGGCATGGATGGTTAGGGTTTAGGCAAAGGGGCACAGACTGTTAGGATTAGGGGAACGATTCACATAGTTAAGTGTAGAAAACAGCAAAAAAAGCACAGTACATTCAGACAGAAATCAAACACTGGACTCCCACATGAAAGTCCGTTGTTGTCATCCGACACCCCTGTCCTGCAGGCATCTTTACACTCCTTATATTCACATTGTTACTGGTTGCGTTTCAACCTGCCACCTTCCTGCCGTGTGCACGCGACAGGTTCTGTCTGGCCATGTTCTCAAGTGACGCTGCCCATTCGCATATCATTTATATCCACTGGCGTATTGTAACAACACAACCAGTTTTGTCCAACTTTGTTCTCTGCAGCATTTCAGGTGCAGTCGAAAGGTGCCTTTTGGTGTTGCGCACATAGACCAAAAGCACTGACAGGGTGGCACTGATTTACAAGTTTGGAAGTAAAACAGGCTGGCTGTGTGCATGGCTCTGCAGCAGACAAGTATGCCTTACTGTTTGTTTGTTTTTTTACCTGTGTGTCACGTTCAACGTCACAGGTTAAACTGATTAGTAATCAGTACAAAGCAGCATGAAGGCCAGTGAAAATGTTACAGTGGTAACTTCTCCCTTATTATGTCTCTCTTTCAAACTCAGTGCACACTAATTTGGAATAATGTTTGAGCACTCCTTGGACAGAGGCAGTTTTTTGTGGTGGCACATCAATACAGCTCACTGGTAAAGGGGCTAAAATTAGCGAGTTCAGCGAGTGCTGTATTACTCAAGGCAATATATACCCATGACTAAATGTCAAGTGTAACATTTCCTATTTTATTAAAAAGCCAGATATTGGTGAGTGTCAGTGTTTGTTTTTTGGGTTTTTTTGTGCAGTGGGAAAAGAGCTTTGGTGGAGCTGCTTCGTAGATAGAAAGAGGAAAAATAAAATGAGACTAGGCAGTGATGACAAGGAAAGGAGAAATTATCTAAACATCTTGATATAACATTATAGAAAGACAGCCCTATTCAGGGAGTCACACTATATGCTGGTACTGAGTTATTGATATTGACATGTTTTCAGTCGAGCGTTCTCTCATGGTTATGATGAGGTCACTGTGAAGAGGTCGCACCTAATGTGATAGTGGAGAGTCAATCAAATCCTGGAAAGGCCAAGACGTCTCATTAGTCCAGACAGCTCTAATTTGTATCCAACATCCATGTTGGCTGATTGACTTACAACAACACTAAGAGACAATTCCTTATTTTTGTGTTTTGCTGAGTTGTGCACAGAGTTCTGGCAAGCCAAAAGACTTCCTGCAGAGTCTCAGCTATTTTTTTCTCTCTGTGCGTCTCTACTGTTTATCTCTGGGTTTGATTTCGTACAGCTGTGTGTTTGGATTTAAGGCCACCAAACTGCTGAACTCAGAGTGGAGAGGTGACCACACTCATAATAGCTGGACACAAATAAACACCATCAGGGGACATGTGTATCGTTAAAGTGCTGAACAGATGTTAAATAGCAGATCTTGGTCAGATCAGTTTGTAGCACAGAGATGGAGCCTGTGAACGTCCCCTTTGACGTCCCCCACTCTTGTTTGTTTCCTAATCTGGTTTATGGCTTCTTTAAATTTGTGTATCATGCAGTCTATGCCTTTATCTTATACGTTTCCATCTAGCTTATCTAGCTAGCTTTTTAACTGCATCACTATCTACATGCTGTGAACTCCAAACACTGCAAGAAATTTTAAAAATAAGCATCTGAATAGTTAAAGAAAGAGTGTGTGTGTGTGTGTGTGTGTGTGTGTGTGTGTGTGTGTGTGTGTGTGTGTATTTTAAAACTTTTATGTCTCCCAGCAAAGCAGAGTCATTTAATTCTTTATCTGTTCCCACAAATAAATATTTTACAAACCTAGTTCCTCCAAAATGCAGTTTTTCAACCTTTTTGTCCCTGCATCCTGACCTGTTGGCATTGCTCAGGTGAAATGTGAGGCGAGTTGATTTCAGTAGATTGCATCAGACACAGCCACTGTGTGAGTTGATTTGTATGCGCAGTGTCTTGCGTGGATGGCAGGTACAACCCCAGTGGGTCTTCCAGGTCCACTGCAAGAGACTACAGTAGAACAGCGTGAGACAGTCTGCTCATCAGACGGGATGTCTGAAATTTAATTTGTAAAAAAAAAAAACAAAACACAAAAAACAAACAGATTTTAGTTAAATAAATCATTACCACACAGACTCCTTTGTCTTTTCCCACTTCCTTTGTTTGTATACAGATGATGAAGAATCCCATGTTACCCCATTTAGCTTTATAAAGAAGATCCACTGTGTGAAAAATGACATTTTCTTTAACGCCAGAACAATCATTTAGATGGTCTATAGATAGATAAGCTGAAAGTTTGCGGTTTTTATTACAGTTTTAAGTACAGGGCTATTCAGTTACAAATCTAATGGAACCTGATTATAAAACCAGGACATGTTGATTTTCAGCAGCCTATTCAAAACCTTTTTTATTTTTATTTTTTATCTTTTGTTATTGACACATTTGAAACAAATTCAAATTAATGTAGAAAATTTCACTTTTGAAATAAAACTAAACTTCTGGGTTGCATATCTGCCCCAGACACATGACAAAGAGCAGAAACAAAGTGTGTGTCTGAACAGTTTAGGGTATTTGTCACATATGCATGTCTGTATATTATGCATACATATATACAAACATATGCAAACAATATATCTGTATTTTTTTCTTAAGGTTCTGAAACTGAGACATTATTGTGAATCAGTGATTACATGATTAAATAATTTTTTTAAATTTCCGGGACATCTCATACAACAGTTTGTATGATATGTTACAAACATGCACACAAAATGGTTTGTGAATGAATTTGCACCCCAGGAATGACTTTTACACACTTAACGTAAGGTTACAAAGCTTAGACTAAAGTAAAGTTACTGTGGTTAGGTTTAGGAGAAAAAGCATGGTGATGGTGTTCCCAAAAATAACTACAATTTTGTTGGTTTCACAGTTGTCTCTTTTCAGTGCATTGGTCATGTGATCATAGCCATTCCAATCATTACATATGCATTACTGGCAGTGTGGGGTATGTGCAGATTTTGGTGCATTAATTTCTGTCACTATACGTACAAACAGTGCTTGAGAACAGCCTGAACTATTTAATGTTTCTGACAGTGGTAAGAGTAGTTGGCTTTAAATAAATAGAATAAGTGAATGAGTACCAATTGTCACAAGGGCTCAAAATACAAGACAAGTGCCACTTACACAGAAAGAAAGTTAGGATAAAAATACAGCTACAGATAATTTCCGTTTTAATCATACTAGTTTATTTACAAGCTTTGAACAAATTGCATTTTGAGTTTATCTAATCTTTTTTCTGTACACTTATCTGTTTCGGCAGAATGATATTAAGTGATCACTGCATTATGTACTAAGGTGTACCTTGAGTCTCTGCTCTTTGGCTCTTGGCCAAACCTTTTCAAAATTTATTTTCACTGTCATAGATCATTCTTAGCATTAAACAATTTTTGTGTGTCGGTCTTTTCTTTTAGCATAAGGTTAGATTAGTTGAATCAGACTAACAATAATACAACTATGCCTATCTTATGTCTCTGTACCTGTTTTAATGTGAGATATTAGATGTTGAATCATGTCCATGTATGTCTGGCCAAATATTTTGAAGTATTTCAAAGAACATAATCTATACCAGATTTTTGTGCACATTACATTTGTGATGACTTTTATCTCCTCATGTTCATCTCAGGGTTTCATTTGGTTGTTACATATTTACACCTTGTCATTCACACCTTAAAGACACTTTTTCCTTCTTACTTTGAGAAGTTGGTCTGCGCTCTCCTCTTCAAAGGGAGTGCCAGCTGCGTCATGTACTATTAGAACATTTAATACTATTAAAACTTTGTCTGAGTTTAAATGTCACTGATAAGATAATTAAAGATCACCACACCCTTCACTTATAATTATGCTGCTTCACCAATTACTTTTACACACGCCAACAAATTATAAATGGAAAAAAGTGTGCTTGGATACACCCTGTATTTGACTGGCTGCCTTAATGTTGAAATAGTGGCCTTGGTTGACATGTGTGGATGTAAACATACCTGCCTACATCCATTTGTATTTAGTGATGTTTGGCAGCACACATTATGGTGGGGGGGGGGGGTACTACAGCTGAGGATATAAGCACAGAAACTTCCATCTGCCTCCTCTTGCTTCCTCTCACTAGTTATTTATCACTTGTCGTGATAACCCTCACAGTTTACTCACGGTGTATTTTTAGCCACAGACCATATGTACCGGTGATGATATGTGAAGGTTTTTTCTTCTCTCATTTTTATCCCAGGGTTTAGCACATACAGTGCACAGTCAAAACCTTTTTTTTTTTTTTTTAAATCTTCAATTTTTCTTGGGTTGACGTTTCTCTCCCATGGGCAACATAACAGACAATCATCTGCTGACTGTTCATCAACTCAGTGAGCTTTGGCTGTAGATGGATCTCTACTTGACATCATAAAGATATGGGTGATAAAACCTGCCTAGACAGAGATTATGAGGACTTAAAACTGTAGCTGCCTGTTCCACACACTATGCTGGAATATGAGCTCTCCAGTGAATGGCTCATCGGACAGAGCAGCGGAGCAGACACTCGTGTGAGTAGCTTTCATAATGTGACCCTTTTCTTACAGTCTGAAGCGCTCACGGTCACTGTATACTCCAAACAAACTCAACTGTTATGTGTTTTCAAAGGCTTTTGAACAGAGTGCTGCAAGCAGCCCTCTTTATTGAGCAACAACTACTCATTCCCCTGTCGCCCTGAGAGGTCTAGCTTACAGAGGACAGCAGCTGCAGTCAGCTTGGTTCTAGTTACCATGTACGGTGACCCACTTTCATTCATTCATCATGTGATGGCCCCATCCAAGAAAACATCTCAAAACATCTCCTCACGCACACAATCCACTTTCTTCACTGGACATCCATGTGCTCAGTATGTTCCAAGTATTATTAAATGAACAATAAACTGTTTATGTTTCGCTCTTATCACACAATCCTCTCAGAAAAATGCATGTTCATCCTATGTTATCAAACACCATGCTTTCTCATGCTTTCAGCATGTGATAGAGATGCCAAAGGCACCATTTCATGTTTCTTGGGCCCTGTTTACACCTGATATTAAAATGTATTTTGGGTGTTTAAGTCAGAAGTGGGCAGCACTAAACAGAAGTGTAAACAACCACCAACATGCATAGTGATCCGATCACTCAAACAACTTGCTAAGGTGGTGGTGGCAGTCCATACTCATTCCAAACTTGTCTCAAATATCTCTGCGCTGTCAGTGCTTTTGGTGTAAGTGCACAATGCCAAAAGGCACCTTTCAAATGCACATGAAATGCCAACGGATGGCATCAGGTGAGAACGCAGGCAGACAGAATTGGTTGGTGTGTTATTATACACCTCCTGACAGCAGGACAGCACCTGCCATGTCCCCCTGATACATGCATAGGCAGCGTCACTTGAGAACATGGCCAGACAGAACCTGCAAGTGTGCAGCAGAGCAGCAAGAAAAAGTGTGGACGTAAATAACTGTGCATGGGGCTGAATGAAATCTGCCACTGTAACACATGGTCAAACAGGTGCGGTTATGTTAAGGCTGCAAAACTTTTGTATGTGGTTAGGTTTATGTAACATGATGTAAATGCCTAGGTGAAGTCAGTATGTGACAGTGAGATGTAAGTTAAGTAACGTTCTGTGATGATAGCATTGGCTTGATGTTAAAACAGCACTGACTTTTGGTTTCACATGAGACACAAACAACGGTGTCCTGGGTGAAAGTCTGTGTTTGTTTGACCCATCCACCACTGATAATTGCGTGTGCTTGATGATCGAGGAATGACAGCAGACTGGAAAACACTGTCATAGTCGTCTGTGTCCTGATTCCTTCAGACTTTTGGGAAGACTGGACTATGTCTTTGTTTATGACTAATTTAAGTTGTCTTCATTGATTAGTCTGTCATTGTTTTAACTTTGTCAGCTTATAGTTGGGAATATTGTGTTTTCTTGGTGTTTGGGTTACTGTTTACTGTGTTTTTATCTTCCTGTGTTCCAGTGGTGCCTTTCCCCCACCTACACACCTGCCCTGCATCAGCCTCTTTAGACATCCCTGCTCTGAGTTTCTACCAGCCAATCAGCTCCCCATCTGATTCTCTGCCTCATCAACTTATTCCCCTCACCTGAGCCTCTCTGCCCTATTTCGCCACCTGCAGTTCATCTCCCTGTCAGACTAGTTTGTATTTAAGTCTTGGTTTTCATTTCCGTCTTTTTGGATCCTTGGAAAGAAAGATCTTTTTAATTCCCATTGCCTGCTGTCTTCTGCATTTGGGTCCACTGCTTTGCAGTATATAGCATGCATGCCTGCTAAATACAATGCCTTCATTTAGATGTTATTCTGGATTTTGTGGTACATTTGACTCAATGATTACAAAAAGGATATTTTGGTAACAAAAGCCAATAAAAATAAAAAGAATCCATGATGCTGAACTTAAATTTAGATTGATCAAATGTAAAGATTTTGTAGAAGTAGTAGTAGTAGTCGAAGATTACATCAGAGTTACTAGTGTTTTATATCTACAATCATTATTTTTTTAAAGGGATATTATATTTAAAATGCATTTTTAATCATTTACAAATATGAATTTTACATTATAATTATTAATTATTTTTAATCTTATTGTGAGTACTTTTATGTAGGCTTAATAAAAGATAAGGAATTATTTAGTCATTTTCTATTCTTTATTTATTTGACTTTGAACCAGGTTTGCTCATTATAAACACACAAGCTGATGGACACACATAACAAATCAGTTATAGACAGGTCTTCACTTCCACAGAGCAATGACACCCCATTGTGCAATTCTCATTATATGGCTCATCTTCACCTGTAAAAGACACTAGCTCTTTGTCAAGCCTGAGGATAAACAGTAGCAAAGCATCATTAAATCCCTCTTCCAACAATTAAAGCAAGTAAGAATATCATGTATTTCTTTGTGAAGATATGGGTCACTTCCTGTTTGTCACTTTGCTGCCAACTTTATCAAATTGTCACATTGTAATAGCTCATTATTCACTCGCTGCTGCCAGGAACTAGTTGAACCATTCAGCTGTTTGGAAATATGACTCAATATGTCACAATTTATCACTCACAATATGGTGAACTCAATTACTAAAAATCATTTGTACACTGATTTTGATATACAGATATAAAGTTATCCTACCTGTGTGTGTGAGTCTGTGGTCCCTTGATAATAAGTCATTGAGTGTTATTAACCAGCAAACCATGAACTGTGAAAACTTGTGTGAGGGCACTTTTTTACTTCATCTGGTTGAGGATTAAGACTTTTAACATTATGGTTTATGGTTTTCTTCATATTAAAGCTTTATATTTGTTTTTTTAAGGAAAAGGACAACCAACCTATTTGAAGAGCAATGACCCACCTAACATGTATAGGTACATAACAAATTAAAATGGATTATTTGAACTAAAACTGTTAATTGTACTGGTGTTAGTCTATACACATCAGATAATTAGTAACAATAACTGCAAAATAAGAAAACAGTGTCTTAACTTTTAGTCTTCAACTAGCCTATATAATTCAACTGTGTATATATATATATAGCATATTCATGAAATTCAGTTATATAGATAAGAACAATATTTACTTTATGAGTCAAAACCATTCAAAATGTAAACAAATCTTTGTTATATTTAGTGGTTTCAGGCCAGTATCAAAACTCTGGTGCAACTGCTCTGGTATGAATACAAATAATTAGAAATACTCATAAGGCTGCTTCTTCAAGACTTAAAACAGGAAGAGTGGCTCCGCTCGAGGCAAAGAGGAAACAAAGAGACCATGTCAACATCAAAAAGCAGCAAGAGGTCAACTAAAGGTCCAAGTCAGGGTAAAGGGTGGAGAAACATGGCATTACATGAACAAGCGTTAAGGATCAGAGGTTACAAAGTGCTAAAGGCTTGACCATCTCAGAAAAATGTGAGTGTTCAGAGTCAATAACTCTCTCTGAACTAAATGTGACGAGTGGTTTTATGAGAAGTGCAGTGCAAGACCGGATATGATGTGAGAAAATGTATTTCCTGTAGTTGTCAAACTGACATTACTATACATCCTAGAATAGACACAGCTCAGAAGTTATTACACATCGATTTTACTGGAAAATCATGTCTTCTAGTGGAGAGCACGCTGGAATTCACAGAAGGGACCTGCTTATCATCACGTGTCAGTGACTCAAGGATTTACACAGAAAAAGAAGTCACTGGGGCAGTCAAATCTTGAAAATTGGTTGTTTAAAAAACAAACAAAAAAATTCTGAAAGCGGAATATATAATGTAATCCAGTCTTGGTTTTGTTCTGAATCAAAACGTCACTATGTGCTGGTCAAACATTTCAGTAGGATTTGGACACTGATAACACACACAAAAAAAAAAAAATCATCAGGATTATACTGATCCCAGCATAGCAGTGAATTTAGAGTGTATTCAGGGCACAAAGTGCGATATAACTTAACTAACTAAATGGAAAAATTAATATAAATGTATTAATATTTTGCACGGAAATTATTGATCAGATACTGGGACAAAGTAGATAAAGTAGTCATCGGGCTACTAATTAAACATTTGAACAACTGGGCCCAGTCTACTATAAATTGTGTATCAGTCTGTTTTACTGCCATGCTGTCAGAAACTGTGTAATGAATGTGTTCTGAGGAGAGCAATGTTAACAATACAGCCTTCGCTGTCATTGTACTGAACCAAGTGTGTTGCTATGCAGCAAACACGCAGCACCCTGCAAGTTGGCTGGCACCGAATCAAGACGGTCACACTGATTATAGACTCCAAAAGTTTTCTTACAGTTAGCAGAAAGTCCTGGTAGCAAGCAGGAAGTGATCCCAGAAAACCTTTTTTTCAGTGGTGCCATAAATTCAAATTTGTATACATTCTCAGCAGCCAGAGCACAATAATAGTATTGTTCACTATGCACACGAGAAGCAATGTGGTATGACTGTCCCATCCTTCTCTGTAAGAGCAACACAAATGAGCAGGAATTTTATAATTTAAACCTCACACAAGTCATATTCTCTGTTTGTCTTATTGTCAACAAACCACGTGAAAAGTCAATTAATTACTATGTAGGCAAATCCTGATATAAGTTATTACAACACGTTCTCACTCCGCAGTCATAACATGGTGCCAAAATGTCAGGACCTTCAACCTATGACGTTTTAGGTACTCTTATGTGTCAGCTGTTCATGTTACAGGATGGGGTTACGGCAATGTCACAAATGGATGTGGTGGGATGACATCATGGTGGGATGACGCAGCCCGTTACTGTGATGCCAACAAGTGCACATGTGGTGGGATGACGCATGACGAAAATTATGTGAACACAACAGCGCAGACTGTCACAGTGGTTGGGATTAGGCACCAAAGTCATGAATGGTTAGGTTTAGGTTCAAAGAGGCACATTGTAAGGTGTAGAGAAACACAAAAAACATCCACGTGGGAAGGGAACTCTTGTACGAAAGTTGATTGTGTGTGGGGCCCATCAACCTCTCCACCTGAGCGCAGTTGCACTCCTTATATCACAAGGTTACTGGTAGCGTTATAACCTGATATTGACTGGTTTGTCTGGCTGCTTTGTCAAGTGATGCCACCTTTACGCTTTGCATGTGGAGGTGCCGCTGCCATCCCACTGTCCACCAGCGTATTATAACAACACCACCAGGTCTGTCCAACTGTGTTATGTGATGCATACATGCACATTATATGTGGACGCGAAAGGTGGCTTTTGGTGTAACACTTGAACGCCAATAGCAGTGACAAAACGCCACTATTTGATCAGTTTGGAATGTGGACGTGTTGCTTCTTCCTCTGTGCTGCAAACTTTCACAAAAATGGTTCAAAGCTTATCACTGAACCACACTGTTGCACAGGATGATATGTTCCTTCAGCACAATGAACATGCTTACTGTGTTTATATTTAAGCCAATCCCACACACACTGTCCTACTGCTGTAAATACACTTGTGAGTAATGAGAAGTAAGCTAAAAACTACATTGCCCAGGTTGATGGAGACTCAGGGGCTCATTTTCTCCCCCAGAGGCGCCTAAGCAGGTTAATCCGGCCGTGTTAACAAGAACAGGCTGTATAGATGATGGCAACAGTGGCAGATGTCTGGTGATAATATCAGAGCCAATCATCTGTATTCACATTCAGTACACCGTGTGCTCTCAGACAGCAGGTATAATTAACCACAACAAAATGACCTTCACAACACTACAGCATCTTTTTGTACAGTAAATATGTTGATATATCTACCACTGTAATGTTTCTTTTGTGAAATGTTCCACACCTTGAAGAAACCTTGAGTGAAGAAAAAATATTGAATTTAATTTGTATTTTGTAACATTTTTATTACTCTTGTGTAATGACAACGTAGCGTGGCATGCAAGCATTTGTCGCAGACTATGTTATGTATGTGACATTCATTGGCATTGACTGGGGTTAAACATTTAGAGGGCAAAAATATGTTTGTAGAACGTGTTAAAACCTATTGCTAAAGTAATACACCTTTATACTGTGATGTTGTGCTAACAACAACAAGCACTTCAGGTAAAAAACTGACTTTTTTTTTTTTGAAATCCGGATATATGTGAAATTAGCAAACTTGTTTGTTTCTGTTGCCATTATCAGTTTAATGTTTACAGATATATAGAATCACATGATGGTCTGTTATGTACTGTGTTGCTTTGTTCCCGTCGACTGGGCAACAACAAAGTGTATGTTAGTCACCGAGAAATATCTACCTAATAAAATCAATATCAGTTTAAGCGTACACGATATTTGAAATATTTGCACTGCTTTACCTTACACAGTGACTTCCTCGTTCTGCCGGGTAAAACTTCCACAGACTTCAAAACATTCCAACAAGAGATACAGAGTGACTCATTTCCGTCTTCCCCCCCAAAAAATTCCAAATGCAAAGAATTGTTTTTGTTTTTTTATTAGATTGGACAGAAGAAGAATTGGCACATGTAAGTTAACGTATTAGCAGGGGCAGCTACTGACACTAAATAAACAAGTACAGCAAGTTGATAACAGTATCAGCTCCTTTCCTTAAGTATGTGTTACAGAATTCATGTTTTAAAGGATCAGAAAAAAATCCAGACAGCTCTTTTTTTCCCTTTTTTTATTGTGAGTAAAGGCCATCCATTAAAGTGCACTCTAAAAACTCTCAGGTTCAAAAGAGGTCTTCAGGGGGCTTGACTGCTCTAAAGGTTTATTCCTGGAGTTGTGGGTTATACTAAGAGAAGTCAGGACTCCTGTGATTATCTTTGACTCTAAGTCCTCTACTTAAACCTTGCTGCTGATAAAAATACCAACTTTAAACTCCACACACGCTACCTAAAGACACAAAGCTACTTGACCACACACATATATTTCCTTGGAGTAAGAGGTTCTGGTAAACTTGTTTGTTACTGTGAATGCAGCCACTAATGACAGCAGCTAGAAAGATGTCTGAATGACACAGCCATGATGTAATCCGCCAGTGGCAAGGGCTGGTCAGGGCAACTGGAGGGTTGCCAGTTCTGTTCCTCAGAAAGTGGAGGACGGTGACGAAGAAACACTCCTCTGCCAGGGCGACACCTGCTGAGGTGTCCTTTTGACTCTGTGTGTGTGTGAATGTTAAACCGACTTACAAAGAAAAATAATGCCAGGTAAGTAAAATTTAAAGTAAAATAGGAAAATAAAGGGAAATATAGGAAAATTAGTGAAAAGATTATACAAAGACCTTCTTGTTAGTGCAACGAAAAAAGGTGCTGAGTTAGCTGTACAACAGCATCACAATGCTCTACATCCCGTTACATCAATGGCCCTTTGTGTTGAATTGGATCAAAAAGAAAGATCTGTTACTCTTTGGTTTTAAACAAAAGCTCTAGGGTTCACGACCAAGTTGTTTTCAGAGGCTGCGCTGATTTAAACACTTCAGGAGGACTTTTTCCGGCGTCACAGAGGACACAAGCCAGAGCCAGGAGGAGATGGGACTCAGGATCCTCTGCTTTCTTTATTGCTCTGGGCTACATCCTGAGGCCACACAGGCGGCGGCTGGAAATAGCCCAGACATGCAGGCCAAGTTGGAGCAGAGTGCTGTTGGTGTCGTCTCCTCCTCCTTCCCCAGCCGTGCCGCTAATCAGCAGAGACACAGGAGGATGCAGGACAAGAGCCAGACACAGATCAGGCGCTGCTGGGCGGGGAACTTGACAGGAGTGTGCATGTGTGTGTGGGTGTATCTTGGGTGTGCCTGCATGCTTACCTGTATGCAAATGGGTATGAGTAACTTTGAGCATGTCCATACATGTCAACAGCAGACAAGGGAGTGGCACAATTCAACTCTGATTTTCCCATCTTCCACATATCTTAGTCCAGTGGTGGAAAGAACCAAGTACATTAAATTATTAAGTACAATTAAATTAAGTACAATTTATGTCCAGTCTTTTATGGTGAGGACACCCATCATTTTAGAAGTACAACAAATTTAATTAGACCACTTCAGAACATTGGACACAGATTAATGTACTGAGTAACTGTTGTAGCTGTTTAACTTTACAAACTATAAAGTTTCACAAATGCTGTCAAGCTTGCCAGGCTCTTCCTCACCCGATGGTGAAGCTGTGAGATGCACTGAGTTCCCTCTCTTATTTCTATAATGTAACCTACTCTTCCTGTCTTCCTGTCTTAATCTGGTCTGCCTGCTTTATCCTTGTTGACCTTGCTGTTTTTAAGTCTTCCTTACTGGCTTTGAGTTATATGACAAAGAAAACTTAGGACCCACAAGGATTTGTTAAAATACTTGTTTATATGTATTTTATGACAATATTGGCTGTGAAAATGCATCATATAATGTTGTGCATCTCGCCCAGGAGAGTAATGTAAAGTCGACATTCACTTCTTTTAATGACAACGTAGCGTGGCATGCAAGCATTTGTCGCAGACTATGTTATGTATGTGACATTCATTGGCGGTGACTGGGGTTAAACATTTAGAGGGCAAAAATATGTTTGTAGAACGTGTTAAAACTTGTGGAAATCAACCTGCTCCGTAATTTAGGTTTGAAAGCCTGTTCTGGCTTATTGCTTCAATGTAATATATCAGTCACTACATAATCAGTATGTTAACTTTTGATACTTTAAGTGCAGTTAGCTGAGAAGTCTTCCGCACATCCTTTTACTTATAACAGAATATTTTTATTTTGTTGTTTTGTTTTTTTTAATTTCGGCAGAGGATCCGCAGGACTTATGAAGTCATCACCAAGTGATAAAACCTACTGAATTAACTGACGTAACCCACAAACACTGCAAACACTCACACTACGTACTTTTTTCCTGATGCTTACTAATTGGAATAATTGTTTAATTAGACCTGACTGTGAGTTTCCCCACCCATACATATATAACATTTTCATTTACAACCAAACTGTTTAATTGAAGTTTGAATCATGTTTTATCACCTGTAGTCACTCACCAAATGAATCAAAAAAGTTTAAAGCACTCACAGCCAATTACAGCGCAGAGCTCAACAGCCAAACCATGTAGTCTGACCTTTTTCCTGCAACCTCCTTTCTTTTCCTCACAATGAAATCTCAGGGTATTGAACATGTACTCTTCAGCGTTAATTTATAAGTGAGGCTATTTTTAGAAACTTCACCAGATGACTGCACTGTGTGCTCTGTATCTTCACTTGTGGTTTTTCCCCGAAGAGAAACACTCGCAGTGATATCAGGTTCCCATCCTGTGACAGTTCTATCAACACTTCCAGAGGACATAACATGCTTTTGTCTTAGCTCTCTGGTTTCTGATTTCAGGAGATATTTGTTAATGTTGAAGAATTTCTGGCAAACAGACTTTGTCATGCAAACAGTTTGACACTTTTATGACATGCAATTTCCAGACACACATCTACTTTTGAAGCCTTGTTGTACATGGTAGCACTCACAATGATTTATCTTTCATTTCACTTTTCAAACACTGTCATTGCATATAAAGGTGAATAATTTTAAAGGATTCCATTACTGAAATGAAAGAATTATAATGGAGCGGATATCAAAAACCTTGTTTTCAGGTTGATCTTGAGAAGTGAGAGCATAATCGTGGAGTGCTTTTTGTAATTCTTTATGAAATGGTTTACATATGCATACTGAGTAAGAGGTGCAACATACAATCTGCTAGTTAAACTGATGAGAATCTTAAAGGTATCCTGTGGAGTTTGTGACCTCAGTCAGATGGCAAAAAGAGAGTAATATTTTGTACCATGCATGCTGCTCAGAGTAATTGCAGTCCATGGTTGTTTCACCATCAGCACCAAGTATCTCTCCCTCTCTGCTCTTGTTCTGTGTAGTCGGTGTGTGACAGGCAGGAGGAGAGGAGATGCCACCCACAGTGGAAGTTCAATTGTATTGAGCTGCTATGGTTAAAGTGAAGCTCTTGCTCTCTGTACTGAAGTGCAAGTAAATAGTGGACTATAGTGTAACCAACATAGTACTCATGCCATTTAAAAGTTTTGTTGGGGATTTTTCTGTTGAATCTATTTTGGCAAAGTCTTAAGGCTGCCATTAATGCTTGATTACATTACCAATATGCAAAAGAGTTTGCTACGTCATCTAGCGGCTTTTAGCCATTTTTGGATCTAGTGCTAGCTGCTTTCAATGGAAAAGAAATGGCCACACTGCTTGAGCTTTGAACTTTGATGAGCTTTGACCTGCAAAGTTGCAGCAGCAAATAATGCCAAAGAAAATACATATGAGGGATACAGTTATTGTTGCCGCATTTATCCAGCCAATGTTGCATGATTTTGGCTATGAAAAATGCACTCTCCCTCATGAGTGCTGCTGTCTATCTGATAGTGGGCTGATAGACAGATGTGTGACATAAAAAAAATGGAAAATGCACGAAAAACACTCACTCGCCTACATTTGCTCATGTGTGATTGTAGCGGTTTCCACCAGTTTCCTGTATTTGTGCCAAGCGAACTTACAGCTGGTGGCAGCTTCATATTTATCGTCCCAAAATGCTGAACTGTTGAATTGATAAAGTGTTGAACTTTGAATGGAACTTTTTGTTGTTGTAACTTTTATTTGCTTATAAGAAAACTTTACAGGACACTTAAGATAAAAAAAAAAAGTTTTCACCAAGGTGACAAAATCTGTTTCCTGTGTTTTGAGTTTGATAGGACGACTGTGGATCAGTCTCACTTACTTTGTTCATGTTTCTTCATATCTCAGACAAGACACTCTAAATTTGATGGATTGTGGCATTTCAGCATTGTATTACTAATAAGCCCAAGCTTTCAGAGGGCACACTGCATCATCTGCTCATTTGTTTGTCTGCACGTCAGATATGATAACAGAACTGGAGCGTATAGCACAGAAGCACTCTTTGTAAATCACTGTGGATAAGACTGTCAGCCGAGTGATTAAAAGTAAACAGGGTGAGGCCAGTGTTCAGAGCTCCCTCACTACTTCCCTCCTGGCTGCTCTCCAGAATTCTCCAGTTTTTGCATTTGTGCAAATATTTTCAGAGGTGTTCCTTGTAATAATCCTGAAAATCAGTCAATAATGTCTTTGGAGCCATTGTCTGAGGTTGTTGATTCTAACAAGTCTGTGCAGCACAATATGCAAGTCGAAGTTCATGTTTTAAATTTCCGAAGAGCATGGCGCCACCTCTAGCTGACGCTGCAGCCCAGAGTGTGTGTGAGGTCAGCTGAGCCTTTTGGAGGTAGCTTGAGACATGCACTCAACACAGAGTCTGATGGGGCGTTGTTGTCCACACTGAGTGAGTGCAGTGAGGGTGTGAGAGATGACGAATGAACTCAGACAAAGAGTGACAAAGAAAAAGAGAGATGGCGGATGACAGAGCAGGGGAAGTTAAAACACATACACACACTCGCAAAACACACATGGTTGAAACCTCTGTCCTGTTTCCTGTTTACAGCGATGTGATGGCTATTTTTAGCCACTAAATGTATGAAGCAAGGCCTTCAACTTGAACAATAGAACACTGTGTTAAGAGAGCTCACATTAGACAGTCAAAAAGTTCTTGTGTTTGTCCTGATTGTTAGCTGAAGTGAATGAAAGTCAGATTTACTTTATTTATCCTCAAATTTCCCCCCTTGTCCAGTCACTGAAATTCAATTTATTTTAAGTTTAGATCGCCTGAATATAAGAATAGCTTACACTCTTTGAAACCTTAGCAAATTGACTTGATTTCTTAAAAAAAAAAAAAAAAAAACATTGCAGGAAGGGAAAATAAACAAAAATTAGCACGAAATTAGTAAAAAAAAAAAAAAAAGTACAAGAAAATTACCAAAATGTCAGTAAAATCTAAATCAAAGAAAAAAACCCCAAAGAATATAAAATAAAAATGTAAGCAAAAAAAATATTAATAAAGAAATTATCTGGGAAAAGTGCCTAATTTTTTTACTTAATTTTTTAACATAATTTTAAATATGTAATTATGATCATTATAAATATAGTTTTCCCCTCATTTTTCCCCCTAGACATTCTTCCCTACATTTATTTTTTTAAATAATGTCCTAAATCTACCAATTACTTGAAATCTGTGGAACATTTTTTATCAAGTTGCTCATTGTCTCTGTTCCCATGTTTAAAAAAAACAAATCTCATCAACTTGCTCAGGGTTCAAAAGATTAAATACTTGTGAAAAGCATCTGAAAGCAGCACAAGAAAAGGGATGTTGTTTCAGGTTTCAAAGGGTTTAATATGATCTGTTGATACCAACGGACGAAGTGGGTCCTCTTCTACAAAGTCTGCCAGGTTGTTTATACAGAAGCCCAGACCGGACAAACCAAACTCTGGCTCTGGAATGCCATTCACATCTTTCTTTTACGTGCTCGGCACACAGGAGGATTTTCTGAGCCTTCATGCAGGCTGAGATTCATAGTTTTATTGTCTCCATTTCATAAAAAGAGGGGCGGCAAATGTTGGAAAATTTCTCTATATTTGGCGGTGGGTCAAAGGTGACATGTGAAGTTGAAAAGTGCAGGTCAGTAAATCAAGGAAAACAATTTCAGTGCAGCGGTCTGCTTTGGCCCCACCGCCATCCGCCAAGACGCCTGTTTATCCATCATGCTTCCTCTATGCTGGACAGCTTTTGTGTGTGTGTCTGTGTGTGCGTGTTTGTCTGTGTGTGTGTGTGTGTGTGTGTGTGTGTGTGTGTGTGTGTGTGTGTGTGTGTGTGTGTGTCTGTGTGTGTGTGTGTCTGTTTGTCTGTGTGACTGTACGTGTTTATTTTATCCAAATCTTTGTGTTTGTGAACATGCTTTTCTGTCTCTGCTCCCCACACCCGAACTGGTACAGCTTTGTGAATGTGTCAGTGCAGATCCAGGAGACTGCAGTGTTTGAACATTTCTGCTGTGTAGAGAGAAGAACTAAGAGGACAAACAGCCAGGGATGACACACACACACACACACACACACACACACACACACACACACACACACACACACACACACACACACACACACACACACACATTAGGACTGAGTTGTACTTTTAAACACACCTGAGAAAGACCAGAACTGCTGCTATCAGCTACTAAAGGAATACAAAACCAGGCATACAAATACAAATACATAACTGTACAGCCGTAAAGATATTTACTGTCTTATTCAGTCATTTGTATGTTTCTATTTAAAGATATTCTCCTTTAAAATTCAATTTGGATGATGCAACATATGATTATTGTTTTTCTTACTATGTGGTCAGTTCCAATAGTCTTGCATTATTCACTATATTACAATAGATTCATACAGATGGCTATTTAATATAAACATGTATCGTTTATGTTTAGTTTGTTGTTTAGTTTGTAACATATTTATTTCTTTAGTTTATTTAACAGGGATAAGGGGCAGCCATAGACTGTCTAAGAGTTACCTCAATAGCTAGTTCCTGGGAAATCAATAAAAGTATTCTGGCATCATCATGTTGTAATTTAAACAGATAAAGAAAAAAAACTAACTAACGGCAATTTATTCTTTGTTGCATAACAAATTTGGGTCTATTGCTGATTTTGAGTAAATAGTACATGACAACTTTCACAAGTTAAAGAAATAATTTCCACCTGAAATTATCATTTGTATATCAATTTCTCATACTGTGTTACACTAAATTCTTGATGAAAGCTTTGTTTTTTCTCATGCCTCCAAGGTAAACAAAGAATCTGAAAACGGGAAAAAATAATCTTAATGAATGGGGGTCCACATTTAACAACTGCAAAACTACTGTTTAAAACATCTGTTCACAAACTATCCTACAACTAGTGCAGTGTAATTTAAGTCTAAATATTAAAATATTTTCACGTAAATAGTCTTAGGCATGGGCAAGTAGTGCACCTGAACAAGTGCATGCGCTTGAACTCTGTTTAATAAATGCATACACAGAGTTTGCCAGATGCACAACTCATATGCGGAAGTTTTAGAAATTGTAAGGTTTTGGTTTAAAAAAATGCATGTGTTTGGGAAGTACTGAGCATACAACTGGATAACTGAGACTTGGATTCTACTGCATTAGTTGTGTGAGAGTTTGTAAATCAATGTTTTAATATTATTTGCTGTTACTAAACACTGCCTCATTTGACTCCAATTTCCCTTGTTTTGGCGATTCTTTGTTTACCTACCCACACATTATCACTTCAACAAACAGCAAAATTCTGCATTTTACTGTAGTTACTGTAACTCTGCACCAGCCAGTTATCATACAGTGGAAGCTCTGGGTGGCTGTGTGGGGTTTTTTTCTAATGGAGGCTCCGACCTGATCAGATGTCATATGTATGATATCTGTACAATGTGTCCAACCTAATGTCTTCTGAGTGACAGGTTTTCCAGCTCCATCTAGCTTTCTCACATGGAGAGTTTGCATTCTGACAGCTTCATGTGAAAGCTCAAGTCACAGTAATTGCTAGAATTTTGGAAAGTCTGGGAGAATTTTTTAAAATCCATATATTAAATCCATATTATACAATATGGGATGTATATGTGTGTGCAAACATTGAGGGATATAAAATGAAAGTGATACTCCCCTTTCAGGCTAATAAAGATGTGGGATCCTGCTTCACAGTCATCCAAAACACAGCTGCTTAAAGAGATTACATACTTTAATATAGTAACTACAGGGATGTATTTACAATACAAATATTATACGAGCACTATAACCTTATACAGTAGTAGCTCTCTCAACCATAAATCCTAATGTAATAAAACTCACAGACAAGAAATATGCAGGTTGTTGCTTCTACTTAATAATGTTACAAAATGGAGAAAAATGATTGTATAAACTTGCACTCTGTTTCACCCCGACTGTCTGCTGCGTTCACTCCTTTTTGGAAACATTGCAGCAACCTCTTTGGGTTGATTTTTATGTAAAAAAAAAACAAAAAAACAACACAAATTGTTGTCAAATTGTTAAATTTACGTAAAATTTAGTTATTTTTACTTAAATTTGTGAAGTTGTTGCAACTTCAAAATGAGAAATTTAATGAAGTCAATCTTTCTATGTTTTACCATCTTCATTAAATCAAGTACACTGTGAAATACATCTGTATTCTGTGTGTGCATTCTACTTTCTACAATCATATTGTTATATTATTAAATGTAGTGGTATGGATTTTGTCTGTTTTTTTCATATTTTTCCTGGATTTTTTTTGGCTGTGTTTTCTGCTGCTGTGTTTGTGTGCTTTAAGAGGCGTGGCCTCCTGGTGCTGGAGCTCTGCATGCACACCTGCTGCTCATTTGACTCATCAACTGCAGCAGAAAAACCCTGGACTCACACCTCCGTGCTGTTAGATTGTTTCTGCTCCTGTCTGTCTGTTCTGCTCCCCATGGTGGTACTATCGGCTCTTCTCCAGTGTAGTTTTCAGTGAACAAACTGCCAGTATCATTCCCCGATGTTTTTGGTTTATGACAGTTTGCTTATTTTTCCATTTCCAGTGCTTCATTCTTCCAAGCTCCAGCGCCTCAGCCACATGCTGCCCAGCCTCTCACCACCTGTGCCTCCAACTACTCCAACTCCTGCCTGCTTTATCCACCTGTAAAACTCAGCAATGAACTCCTTTCCCTCCCTTTTTTCCCCTTTTCTAGTGGTCTTGCTCTTTGGTCCACTTTAAAACCACAGTAAACTGTTACATTAAACATGTTAAGAAAAGAGAACTCATAGTTCTCCTATCGTCATCACCGGAAAAATCCTCTTTAATGGTCAAATTAAGTCAGACTAATTTACAGAAGTTGCTTACACTTGGAAAGAGCAAGGTAATTTCACTTGTCATTTAAACTGCAACATCACAAAATTCAATAAAACTACCACAGTTTCAAACACTTAGATACAAAGTATACATAAATGAAGATTAAAAGTTCCTTTTTCAAGGCAAGCAGTTTCCAAGATCATTTTAGTGAAGATCAACTTGTCAGATTTAAAGTGTGGTAGCTCCGTCATTGTCGGCCTGAAAGACCTGGGTCTCCTGTTTATGGCAGTAACCACAGATCAGGGATGAGTCAGTGTGTGTCTTGTACCCCGTGTCAAACTCTGAGGTTTTTGATTGTGAGTGGAGTAACAGCCAGAGGAAACACCAGAGGGATCACCCTCACGCCCACATGATCTTTATTAAGCTCCACCAACCACAGCCCCCACCGCCTTGATCTTTTCCACACACAGCAGCCAAAAAGGCAGAAGCTAAGATACCCTGTGTCAGGTGTCTATTTTTAACCTCATGCTTGTGTATTGGGCAGAGTCAGCTTCGTGTGTTTCTTAGCACTGAGCTCTGGCTTTTGCAACACAAATGCTGTAAACCTGTTTCCCATCAAGCAGCAAAGATAAGACAGATTCTGTTATTCAGGGCAGACAGGCAGCCTCTGCACAACAACAACAATGAGCCCGGCTGAAGACACATGCTAAATAAACACACACATTCTCACACACATTCTTTCGCTCTCTCTCTGTAGACATGTGTGTATGTGAGCACGTGTTTTCTCTCCCACACAAACATAAACAAAGGGACACTCTTAGCAATGTGCATGCAGAGCTTCAGTTATTATTTTTAGACTGAAGCTGCTAATATCAAGTACTTTCACATTTGTCCACTCTGAAAAAACAAGAGCGTAGTTTTCGTTTCAACATTTTGAGGATTAACAAAATCTTTCCTGCATTCTGATTATTGTTTATGCATTTTCTGCATCAATTTATGGTGTAAAGGTCTTCTGCTATGTTTAATGTTTTTATTGGGGGGGACAAATGCACATTATAAATATTAAGACGAATGTGTTCCCTGCATACCACCTGCAATCTACACCTGTTCATGACAATGTGAGAGTAAGCTGCAAATCTACACCAGTGACTTTGATGCTGAATTTTCCACAGAATATTGTTTTTGTCAGAGTGTCAAATCATCTGAAATGACCTTTTACGCAACTTTGTTTAATAGTAATGCTACTGGACTAAATTATCAGGCAAACAGTTTAGGAATCTATGAAAATAAACAAAGTATAGAGAGGTAAAAGAGAAGTGATAATACATTTATACAGTCAAACACATGCCTGCAGACACACATAAGCATATTCACACATACTTGTACTTGCACACAGCACATATCTCTTTGCTGTTACATTCTTCAGACTCCACGGTGCTTATTAGTCGTGTGAAAAGTGACACAAAACCAGAGACAGCAGCCAAAACCTTCGTTCTCATGGGAGGACACCCTCGTAGCTGTGTTAGATCTTATCCCACCAGTTGTTGTTGTTGTCGTGTTGCTGCAGCTGTTTAATTGTCTTAATGGATTTGGAAGACTTGACTTAGGAAGGCTTTTCTGACCTACTTTCACCTCCTGTATTTTCTCATTTCATATGTCTGTGACTCTCATTGATCTGCCTCTCTCTTTCATGTCAGACTGAGGGAGAAAGGTGGAGACAACAGAATGTGAGGAATTTGGCAAGCGTATTAAGTCATGAATAATAATTAAGGACATTCCTTGAAAACCTAATCAAAGTCATGCCGTGTCTTTGTTTCAGCAGGTTAAATCTCAAGGGAGTCGCCCCGATAGCGTGTGTTCTAATGTGTCAACCAGCCGCAGATGTTCTCATTTGGAAAAGTCAAAACAGCGTAGCATCACTGTCGTGCAGCACACATTGAGAATTTATGGTACAATCTGTTGTCACTTGTTTGATGCTCTGCCACACTTTTCAGATAAATGCCAGTTTTTCTAATGTAGGTTTTCTTGCACAGTGTCTGTTTTTGCCTTCACATGTCAATTTGAAACTCACATGCTGGTGCATATTTTTTTTCCAATTGCCTTGTTAATTATAATTATCAGACACATCACTGGAGAGATGGTTTAAGAAGAAACAACAAAAATGATTTCCAATGCAATCCTCTTATCTCTGTATGTACAGATTATATAGGCAGAGGATTACTTCCGATGAACCCATTTTTTTCATTGATTTGATCTAAAGCCTCTTGTCCACCATCTTTCCTGTCTGTCTGTAACAAAAGCAATGAATATTTATCTGCAGCTTGCAAATCCAACACCTTAGAGAAGCTCAGGTGTTGCATGTCAAGAGTCTCATTTTAACTGAAGAGGCCTTTCACTTTTCTCCTGGTCTGCTTCACAGAGGTCAGAGGTCACCGCACAGGAACAGAACAGAGATACCAGAAGAAAATGTTTGCATTGTATGTTTAGGCAAACCACAAATTTGTTACATTGGCACGTTTCCGAAGTATAATATCTATGTTTGTAAAATGACAGATATAGGCTGACTTTGTCATGAGAAGGTGGAGAAGATGATGGATGTGCAAAAAAAACACTCTTGGGTGTTTTTAGTGGCACATTAGAACATTTTCAGCTGTGTTTGAGGCTTCAAGCTTTGTTTTCCACCAACTTGTCCCTACTTTACCAGCAGCTTTTGTGCCATGAAACATGTTTTTAGGTCAAAACATGATTTTTACTCACCATAACCAAGTGGTTTTTGTGCCTAAAGGTAACCATATCTTCATTGCATGATTGTTAAAAAACTTTAAGTTTCAACGTATCTGCTACATGAACAAACGTACACTGTATGCTGTTGAAAGGTACAATGTGGATATTTTTTCTGGCAATTGGATTAAGGATATATTGAACACAAATCAGAAGGTTGAAGATTTCTTCCAGCTACTGTATATCAAACTTGACAGGCTCAAAGACAACTGTATGTAAATACAGTACACTCACAAACGAGGACAAATGTATCCTAAAACTAGTGTAACTTTGTGCAAGTAAACTGAAAATGAATGTGTCATTGAAAACCAATAGTTTAATAGTAGTTATGTGGAGCAACTTTGACTCAAGTGTGGACAGAAGCCAACTGCAACAAAGCCAGCAAATGCAAACCTAAGAAATGACATTACATTTTTCCCTTTATGCCCCCAGTGTTGTGGGTACATGCAGCTGTTAAACTTTCTAGTAAAAGGTGAGGTCACAAAGATATTTGGGGATAATCTACATAACCAGTGCAATATTTCTAGAATGCAAGAGGCTGTGCTGTGTTTCAAAGGTTTTTCAATGTCTAAAGCACAACAAATTAAATTGTAGTCATCTGACTGCATTTTATTGAGGTGGCAGCAGGTATTACTGACACTATTTATTTAGCCAGATGCCATTGTGCCTGACTGTTAATCTGGATAACTAGCTCTTTAAATTTGCTGTCGGACTGGTGGAGCAATATAAAACACACAAACAGGCATACTTTGTTGGAGGCATTCTCTGTTTTCACAGCTTGTTGGGTCACACGTTTCCATGTTAACAAAGCCAATCAGGTCATGGCAGAGAAAGTGACGCATTTCACACAACGTTTATAGTTTTCCCATGTTGAAATCAAGCTTGAAGCCCACTTGCATCACACATTGACCTGCTGCTGCACTTTCAGGTTTGTCTTTGTGAATTTATATAAACTTCAGCCATCTTTCTGTCACTTACTGTTGCTAAGGGTGACAACATGTAGGAAGCTGCAGTGTAAAGTATATTAAGAAACCTCACAGCTTCACACATATACTGCACTACTTTGACTTTCCTATGAATCCTGGCAGTATGTATGGATATTTTTTTCAATGTTCAATATGTAGCAACCCATTTATTTTTGTTTTTTACATGAATCTGTGGCTCCAGTTTTTTATCGCCTGACTTAGATTTTCGTAAACCTTTGGAATAAATTGTTACAGCCATCTATCATTCGTGATAATGACAGCATATACATTCAGTGTTTCACGTCCTTCCTACAGTAAACTGTGTACTCACTTTCTGCCCGTGTGGATTTCTGTGATGTACAGTAAGTAAACAGAGACACACACAGAGGAAGAGATAAAGCCGTCTGATCCTTTAACTTGTATCTCTCTGTGGATCGCTCTCCAACTGTCTTTTGCTCCTCTCCCCCTCTCGTCTCAGCCTCTCTCTCCTCCCCCCTCTTTGAACTTTGAAACTTTTTTTTTCATCTTTCATCTCCCTTTCTCTCAAGCGATTGGAGGCATGCCAAAGTGTTCAGAGAGGCCAAATATGAGCGGCATTGCATTCCTGTCTGCTCTGCTGTGTCGAGGTGGACAGGTTAGACAGGCGGGTGGAGGCACGTGACTCCTCTGGTGACAGATGGGAACAAGACCCAGAGGAATCCACCTCTGGTCCCCATAACCTCCAACCCCAGCCTCACCTCATCACACTGGGAGGATTTCACTTTCTCAGGCTCTTAGTTTCTTATGCACCCTGTGCAAGTCATGTTGTAGTTTAATTTTAAGCCTTTAGATAGAAGAGAAATGACAAGAGATGAAGGAGAGAAAGATGCGATAAAGGTTCCATGGTTGGACTCAAACTAGGGATGCTGCAGTTCATGATTGCTATCTTATCCAAAATCCTGGTTTGTTTGCTAGCAAATCAGTTTTAGATATTCTTGCAAAGTCTTCTGTTTTTCCTTAGTTTTAGTGTTAGTATTAAGCTAGTGTTATTTTTTCTAAAATCAACATATAATTTAGAATCATCAGTCGGATACCCCTCAGTCAGATAAAATTCTTCAAGTCGAGGAGCAGCTATTTTTTTGGTCATTAAGTATGCTGTTTACTTCTGGGGATGTATCGGTCTCCAGATTTAGCTACAGAGTGAGCGCTCCCTGCTTTCACGCTGCTCTCCGGTACTAGGGTATTAGGGTGAGTCTGAATGAGATGGAGGTGGCTGCCCAGAGGAAGGTTTTGCTCGGTCAGGCTCTAAGATAACATTATCTTCTGTCTTCTTAGACGTGGTTAATTTACAGGTCAAAACAACTTGCAACTTCAATACAGTCTTCAATACAGGCTTTTGTTTTATATCTACTGTCAAAAAAATGCTGTTGCACATTTACGATCCCTCGCTGGCTTAGTTAGCGCACCTTAGGGTTAACTTCACTTGTTTACTACATTATGTGAACATAACCGCAACCTTAAACATTCTGCTCTTAAAGTCTATAAAAAAAGAAATAAAGAAATCTTTGGGTATTTGTATTAAACAGTCAAATCTGATTCAACTGACACAATCCTGAGTTGGGTACAGTCCTGCTTTCCTTGACCAAGTGCTTTGAGTTGCCTAAACATCGCCTTAAAAACATTAATCATGGCAAATTTACCTTAAAAACATTAATCATGGCAAACTTACCACAAGGCTAAATTTGAACATTTGCAATACATTGAGATATTTTGCAAAAACATTCAGCATGAACATTTTGCTACTGGATACAGGGTTGACAAACATCATAAATGGCTGTAAAAGTTTAGGTTTTTGGGTAATTGTGCTTTTGAATTGTAAGAAAGACAAAGGTAACACTTTATTTGGATAGCACAATAATCTGTAACATTTCAACAGTTTATTAGCCAAGATTCAGCAATTCAGCTATATTGCTTTTTCCTGCAGATGTTAAACAGATTATCTGTAGAGTATATGTGGCAGTTCTTTTCATCTATAGACAGAGCAAAGCAGTTGAACTGCTAAATCTCAACTAGTAAGCTGTTGAATTGTTACAAATAGTCTCTAGGTGGACTATCCAAAATAAAGTGTTACCAACAAGTAAAATCACCCAAAAACAGAGCATTGCAGTTCCACATTTGGTTTTAAAGGGTTAATGCAGGCTGTCAAAAAATTTAGTCTGTGCGAGATTCCTTTGACAAAGCAAAGCTCTGAAACACACACACACACACACACACACACACACACACACACACAGAAACACAAAGCTGTGTCCCTCTCACCCTAGGGTTGTGAACTACACACACACACACACGCACGCACACACACACACACACACACAGTGTACAATCCCATTTAATCACAAGAATCCCGACTGGGTGCATTCCTGTCGCACAGAGTAAGTACGATTTGCTTATTAGAGCAAACAATGGTATCTGTCAATTTCATTTTCATAAGCTGAAAGATTACAGCGATGTGCTTATCCTCTGTATCCAGTCCAGCGCACTGCAATTCCTCTACTTTCCCACGTCTGACGGGCACCATGTTGTATGTGATTGTCAGGTGGATTCAGATCCTGCTGATCCATTACGCAGCACTGGACTTTTTCATACAGTTTCCCCACACGTGCAGCGGAAACGCTCATGAGCCTATTATAACAGTTTAGTATAAAACCACAGAGGAGGGTTCTGGTCATTGTGTCAAGGCAATGACTGATTCTGACAGCGTCCCTCAGCTGGCCCTGTGTCTCCATGGTGCTAATATGCACATTAAATTGCAACACCTTCTCAGGTATTATTGCTATAGTATTACAGAGAAGCCTCTGTTCAGACCTGCTGACTCCCATTTTAATAAGCTGCTGCTCCTGAAAGTCTGCATTGCTGTGTCATTGACACTCTGCTGAGTCAGTCGTGAACCCGATGCCGACGTCTGAGAAACGATTAGTGACACCCAAATGTTCAGAAAAGTTCAGTGATTTAAGCTGTTCTACACACACTATGTAACTGCTTAAATATTGCGACATGATGCAAACATGGACCCACATATGCCCAAAATATCGTACAGTGACAGTCACAAATATTTATGCAATAAACATTTTAACACATTAGAATAGTGTTTTAAACTAAGATATTTAAAAAAAAGAAAAATGCATTCGTGAATACATACACACACAAAAATATTTCAGCAAATCTATACACAAATCGCATTCACAAATACATCGAATAATACAAATAAACACACAAATACATCCCAAATATATATACATTAATATATCCACACAAAGTACAATGCAGGTGTGTCTACTATTGTGTTAAGTGTGATAATGATGTTTCTCTTTTAGCTATGATTAACACCTCTATCAAAAATATTAAAATTGTGTTGCATTTTCAATTCTTTTGGTAGACACACATAGTTTTGCTCCTTTAACAGAGGAAACTGTTTGTCCAAATGAGGTTTTTCGTAATGCAATGCAACAATTACTGTTTGTTGAGGCCGCTGTGTTAACTCTACTGGTGTGCTGGTGTCTTGTGACAAATTCATTAAGCAGAGAGGGAGCATGACCATGTAAGCATTTAACAGTAAGCTCTGAGTTAGAATTAACATGGTCCCACTCAGAACTCGACACATTATGAAGCTTTCAGAGCTTAACATATTGAGTTTTTTCTTTCTCCTCATTTTTATTGTCTATTTTAACAGTGATACGATGGATTTTATAGTTTATCATGAGGCTTGTGACCAGGCACTGATGCAGTATGATAAGTGAGAGAATAATATGCATATAGAGCCCGGATGTGGTGAGTGGTAAATACTGTTGGATAAGTCTAAGTAGACACATGCACACTCATCAGCCAAAAACCCATCCATTATTTGCATGCAGAAGTACATTCATGAATATGAATGAACATAAGCCATATTCACGAGTGGACGTGTTGCTGCAGGGCTAGCTTACTGTTGCTTTGTTTTTGCGAAAATCCTGTACATGCACCTGCATTATATTTGCTTGCTTTTGTGTGCCTTCAAAGGTATGTGCATGTGCATGAAAACGATTTTGTGAGCTTGTTTGTGCAGCGTGTCACATTCTTTGTGTGCGCGTGTGTGTTTGCAGGTGGAGGAAAGAAGGGGCAACGTGCAGCAGGGGACTGGAGAATTAAATGAAGGAAACGGGAAGGAAATGACGAAGGCTTGCTCTACTGCCACTCTCCCTTTGTTGTCCTGTATGGAAACTCGGATAAACCCACACACACACACACACACACACACAGCCTGTTGTTGTTGTGACTGTGATGAAAACTCTGGTACACAGGATCTGAGACACAGGATGGTAAACACTGGACTTGGTGAACAGAAGGAGAGAGGCTGAGGGGAAAAAAGTCAAAGGTGAGGTAGACAGGCTATGAGAAAAAAAATATTTTAGGAGAAAAACATTTAAAACAGGAAAATCTGACTTGACTGCACAGGAAAAGTTAAATGGCACCTGTTTAATACTTATATAACACAATCTAACTTTGCATTCACAAGCAGAAAGTGAACAGAAAACAGCTGATAATATTTTTCCCTTTCATTCAGCACTCATTTTGTCAAAGTCAGCGTTCCATTTTTCAAACGGCTGTCGTTTGTTTTTGACAGTAAGCTCTTGAAAGAGATGTTTGTGAGTGGGAGCAGGTAAATCATGCACAAATAAAATGATTACTGCACATTTGTCTGCTGAGTGGCGACCAAATAAAGCTATTATGCACATTAACTTGAGAGCAAGGCAGCATAGGAAGCCAGTTCTTCCACACTGATCGCTGATAACCCACAGGGGCAACGAGTGGCGACAGAAACATGGATGTTGCCGCCACAGCATGACAGGGCTGGACCCTATTGTTTGTTTTAACCAACTTCAAGTGCCACATCAGCAGCATTAGCAGCTAAAATGTGAATCACAAAGAAGATACATTGATTTAAGGATATTTCTCTTTGACCTGAACATTCAGGAGCTCGGCGACAAACATGATTCATCTGCAGGAGCCCGACACAAAAACAAGAAAGGACCATCAGAGGAAGGTCAGAGGTCGCTGCAAGAATGTCATTGGCATGTCCGTTATCACAGTTTCACACAAATGCTCATAACTTAGTGTATGCGTGAGCGCACTTTTAAGGTTCTGAGTAAATCTGTGTCTCATCTTTCAGGTGAACAATGTTGTATTGATTTAGTTTGTCTGTTCTGTGTAAAATGGTCTGCAGAATGACTCTCATTCCTGTAACAGAGAAATACTAAATCCCCTCCTGAGCTTATGAGCATTTTATTTGTGATACAGAAATTACATCTTGTTTTAGTTTGTTTCCATTTCAGTGTATTGTATGTTTCGCTGCCTGTGCTCTAAAAACATACACTCACTTGTCCTCCGAATACAATTGACTGTGCAGGCATTTCTGAAGTCATCAAATTCCACCACTTTGTCAGTGATTTTTGCATATTTTTTGGTATGTTGTCAGCCAGCCTCAGTTTGTAACACAGCCAGACAGATCCTTAACTGGTGTTATGATGTGCAGCCGGTTGGCCCAACACATTCTTAGCCCAACTTGCTTTTCCTGATGTCCCCACTGGTGGTGGCATCCCAGAACGTCAACAGCAGACTCAGGAGGACACCTAAAGCGAAAAAGAAAACTGACAAAGCGGAGATATGTGACGACTTAGGATGAGATCATGTTGGCTGTACTGAAGCTCTTAGTCAGAATTTTGAAAAGTACTAAGGAATTACAATGTTAAAGGAATCTCTATAAACCCTATCAAGGAGAGATTGAAAAATATTTTTCATTGTTTTTTTTTTAACTACCCATTCTATGTTTTGGTGTTCATTTTGTTGGAATAACGTTGTCTCTTTGTTGATTCCTCCTAAATGGAAAACACAAAAGTGATATAACAGAGAGTGATCAAACAAATCATCATCACATTTTGTGGATCTACCATAAAGATATATCTGTTTGGGGGAAATATCGAGGGAATCATGCGAATCATGCGAATCATCGAGTGTATGCCGCAGATCCCGCTGGCATATGTGTCACTTTGTTTGGACAACTGCCATATGGAATAACAGGAAATGACACCTATTGGAAATATTTACAATTGCAGCGAAAGCAGCAATAACTTGTAATTGGCTACAAGCAGATTCAGCTAGGCCTACTGCAGATAACTGGCTTGAAATCATTAAAGATATTCATGAGATGGAAAGACTGACTTTCCTATAGACTGAGAAATAATTTTTATGTTGCAAGATGGACAAAATGGACAATATCTTTGTTGGAATAAGGAACGTATTTGTTGGTTGGCCCCGTCTATCCTCATCACTTGTAATTTACCTTCCTTTTGCTGCCTGCTTGGATTATTGTGGTGAATTATCCCTCTCCCTGTTACCCATGACATAGTGGGTCTGTTATCTGGACAGGATGAATGTTATTATGCTGGGCAATGTTCTTGTTTTCTGTTTTATTGCCCTAAAAAAGACCTAATAAAAATTAGTTAAAAAGAAAAAACATTCACTTGTTCACTATGAAGGATTGCTTTTATGCATCTTGGAGTCAGACCGCGCGCACGCGTGTGTGTGTGTGTGTGTGTGTGTGTGTGTGTGTGTGTGTGTGGTTTAGGACACATTTATGCTTTTAATCATCTGGGTGTAGCATCAGTCAAATACAGAACATTACATTCTATGATAATAGCATTTCATTTTGTGCCCACTGGCTATTTGGCACCAAAATAAAAAACCGAGACAGATAAACTAGAGGAATTTTGAATGAGCACACAGATATAAACTGACACAGAGATTTTCAATGATAACTGCTGAGTGAAACTTCTAATAAAGCAGCATGCTTAATCTCTAAATCATGATTGTTTTTATACAGTGAAATCTGTTCTCTGTGAATGGTTAATACAACCCAAAGTCTGCTCATTGCATGAAAACTTGCTGGTCTAAGCACACAGTGTAAGGTAGCTCTTTCACAGGAAAACTCCCCTGTTGAACAGGAAGTGATGTGTTTTATGTTCTTGGCAGCAGTGACAGCAGGATAAAATAGAGAGAAAAACTTGCGGTTGGCATGGAATGCAATAACAACTCTGACTGAACTCAAACACCATTAAAGAAATTGAAGAAGAAATATAAAATGTATGCTTAGCAGCAATAAAAAAAAAAAAGATCAAAGATAACACTAATATACTGTCACTTTAAGATTTGGCTTCAGGTAAGCCAGGCAACACAGCGGACATAGCAACAGCCGATGGCACTGTGCATTTCCTAGACGGTGTGTGGCTCATGAGACCTGATGACATGCTAATTCCATGGAGACAGCGTGATGGGGGGGTGAGATTACAGTCTGGCAGTGGAAGTCCAGCAAGGTTGCTCTGTTGTTTCTTGGAGCTCATGGCCTGTGTCTTAAGAGGCTTTTAGGGGCTTGGAAGAGATGAGCTGCCATCTGGCTAAATCCCAAATAGGCAGCCACACATGGCTGGGAAAATGTTGACACCGTTGATGTGGTGTGATGCAGTGCAGGGGTGCTTGTGACCGAAAACACGGCTTCTCTTACCTGAGAAAAGGTTGTGTAGGGATGATGCACAATGTTTTAAAAAATAAAGAATGTGAAGTTATTTTTATCTAAAACATTTTAAAATCTGAAATATGTCTATTTGTCATTTAAATTATATTTGTCTTTGAGAGAGATTAAGCCAATTTGCTCTGGTTTCAAATGGTTAAGTATCAATTGTAAATAAATATTGAGCAGGAGCAGGAGTCCACTTGAGATGTCACCATGTTGCATAGTCTGTTTCATGGACCTCGGCAGTGATTTGGTTTTGCAGCAGGGTTGTGGGTGTCCACAGTTTCACACACCACATCAGTGTCAAGTACAGTACGAACCTGCAGGGAGGGAACATGCTGGCACACAGCCGTCACCCTACCAGTCTGCTCAGATCTGTCAGTGGCCTACATGCTTTACCAACTGTTTACTTAGACTTCTGTTTCAGCTGCCAAAGTTACAGCTCTCCTCTGTTTAAAAATATTTATGTCTAAGCCACCACCGCACTGTCAGTCATTGTCCTGTCAGTCAGTCATGCAGAGTATCAGCTAATCAAGCCGACTCCTTCAGTGACTCAAGGAAAAATAATTTGATTGTCAACATCAGAGACTGCAGTGAAGTTGAGTTTAAACACTGTCAGCAAAGATTCAAACACACTTCTGTTGTTTAATTTTAGGGCGATGCTACAGAATGGCTCTTAGACAAAGCAACAACAGATAAACATTACTGGGATTTCTGCAAACAAAAGACCCAGTTTTGTTTACATTCCCCTCGAGGGGAGACGTGTGCTTTGGACTGTCTGCCTGCAGAGATGCACAGCACAGAATGCTGCTCTTCTTCTGAAGTTCAGCTTAAGGACTATCTTATGGAGGAAAAGAGGTCAAACATTACCTCAGTCATATGAGCTTGTGATGTGAAACTGAAGGCAAGCATCTAGAAAGTACACATTAGCAAGACACGGAAGAGGAATGCTCTTTGGCCAACAAAAAATGACTGTTGATAAGCTGCAAAGATGAATCTACAGAGAGATCTTCTTTCAAACACTCAAGGTAATAGTTTAAAGGTCCACTGTGTAGGATTTAGGGGGATATATTGTCAGAAATTGGATATAATGTAATAAGTACGTTTTCTTCTGTGTATAAATACTGAAAATAAGAATGTTTGTGTTTTCATTACCTTAGAGCTGAGCTGTTTGTATCTACATAGGAAGGTGGTCCTCCTCCAGGTGTGCACATAAGGACTCATATTTCTGTTACTGTTGAGTTTGAGTTACTGTTATACTGCCCAAAGAAGAGCACCAAGCTTGAAACACATCCAGAGTAGCTGTCAGTCCTAGCTTTAGTGCATCTTTGTGCCATTTGTGCTCATATTAAGTACCCTCAATTTTCTAAAATCAGTGTCTCCACACACTTATATGTAGTTATTTTTATTCTAGGCCAAGAACACTTTCACATTTCTCGTCAAATTATTGTTCAGTTGTTTGTTTGGGGTTTTTTTTCAAAATTTTAAAATATCTCGGAAAATTCAAATAAACAATTAATTTGCAGTACACAACACTGACGATAGACTATTAACCATGAATCCTTGTGCAGTTATGTTAGCTAGCAAACGCTAAATCACTGTTTGGCGAGGGTACATAACAGTGAGGCAAGCTAGTTACCTAACAGGTATGAGCTATAGCAACATATTGGGTAATTTATTTGTTCCTTCCCCCATCAAACTTTTAAACAATGCTGCTAAAGGCTACAGAAATTGCAAACTGCATTCTGTGTCTTAACAGCGAGGTGTTTGCAATATGTGTTATGTGCTTTGTTAGATTGTGTAAATCTGCCAGTAATATATACATATATATATATATATATATATATATATATATATATATATATATATAGTAACTGGCACTTTACAGGCTGCCCTACACATTACTGTAAGACCAGTTTAATATGCATCTCTGTTTTACACTTTATATGTAGTAGAGGGTCCCTGCTCCATCTCTCTTTGAGCAAAGGGGTCCTTGGCCCTGAAATACATTGAAGACTCTTGCACTAGACCAAAGTACTATGAGATGTGTGAATGGGTGGGTAAATTGTATCTTCTAAGTGCAAAGGTGACTGCACTCAGCCTACCAGGCCGTCTATTGATTAGGTCTGAGCTGGGCCGTTAGTGGGACATCTCTTCATGGATGTCAAGGGGTGACATGCTGGCAAAATGCTATGAATCGAACACTGGCGCAGATTTGCAAAGCTAACACAATGCACTGCACATTCATCTCAATGCAGTGGTCAGGATGTATCTGTCAGTGACAAGGTCTGTCTGTTATAGGTCATTTGGCTCAATGGAAAATTGGGATTTGATTAGTCTAATCAATGCCTCTAAGCTCTTGGAGTCTCTCAGTAAATATGCCACTGTGTTCCACACAGAGGACCTTCACTGATGCATAAAGTATTGACAAGTCTCAAAACACAAACACCCTCAGCACAAAGTGCAGCTTTCACAGCTCGGAAAGTAAAAGGTCATGTGTTGAGATAACAGCTGACCATAAAACCACCGCGAGCTGCAGAGGAGATAAACACAAATAAGACATTTTAACAGTAGTGTGAACCTTTGCACTGCTTGGTTAAGGTCCTCTCAGATTGTGGAGGTATTTTGTGTTTTTCTCCTCAGATCCAGCCCCGGTGCCTCAAGCCTTCCTGTTAGCAGACAAAAGCACCTACAAACACACATGCATACACACACAAGCACAAACAGAAACATGTGTATCCTATGGGACATGCCTAAGAACTGAGGTGTTGGACATTGCATCTGTTTCCTGTCTGTATTTGAAACAGGACAAATTGCACGTGGATTTCACCAAAGTTTCCTCAGATGTGGATGGATCAGAAAAGTAGGCCAAAGTGTCTATTGAACCTGTTCTCACTTTGCTCTTGCCACTGAACAATAAGAAGCAAAAGTTGTTTTGGGGACACGGATGTATCTCAAGTCTCCCCCTACACAAAACACACTGATGGGTATCTTGTTAAAAACACAAAAAGGCCCCACAAATCTCATTCTTAGCTCTGCGTTCTGCTCAGACAGTAAGTCTGTCCGAGGGTCACCCCGTGATTTTCTCTCTCCCCTCTGTTATTATTCCATTTCCTTGCCGTGAACGGAAAGACCGAAATAACCCTGCTGAAATCTATGGCTCTCCAGGGGCAAAGCTTTTGTGTCGGAGCAAGTGGAAAACAAGAGCAGTGGTGGCTGAATGGGACACTGGGAGATCTAGAGTTTCAAGGCCTCATGGGGCTCGGTCCATAGACACAGACATGGCTCATTACATGACCAGACTGTATGGAGACCAGCCGAGAAGTGTCTTGTGAGATGCCCAGCATGTATGATTCACGGGGGAAATTGTAGGTCGGACTCTTGTCTGAAGCTGAATGATGGCTGAGTGCACAGTGATGAAATATTCTGTAAGTACCTGTAACTGTGTATGAGGTGAACTGAGAGAGGAGAGGTTGAGATCCGAACTGAGGGAAACTAACACTGAGTCCCATAAAACCTTTTTATCTCATACATTTGTTATGCTTCTTGCTTTTAAGCCATGCTAGCTGTGTGGCTCTAAAGATGTTGCTTGGTCCACCACAATATATTGAATAAACACAATATAATAAAAAACAAACACAATACATTGAATAAACTGCCATGAAATGTTGTACAGACATTAATAGTGCCCAGAGGATGAATTTTATGATGTTGGTGATCACCTAACTTTTCATTTAGCACCACCGACAGTTCACAGTTTTCCCGTATCGTGTGAAATATCTCAATATCTTCAAAATGGATTGGCACAGCATTTTGAACACACATCAGTGATGCTTGTTGATCATGAAGAAAGCCAAATGAACTTTCGGTATTTTAAGGTTTGTCATCAGCATATATCTTCTCCTAAGCCAAACTTTACTTGCTAAATTCTATTTAATTTTGCGTCAATTGCATAACTTTACATAAAGTACGAAATGTGGGTTATTTTAAGGAAAAGTAACAGGGTTGTTTCTTTTCCTTAAAATAACCTACAAAACTAATTACATAAACCTAACTTCATTCAGTGATGACGTGATGATGACCGCTATCGTTTCTTTTCCAAAAATTAACCTACCTAACTTTACTTTCCTAAACCTTACTTACACACATTTAGATACAGTAAAGTGCATAACAAGATGATGCCATTTGCGGGGCGCTAATTTTTTAGATGTCACATAAACTGTTCTATGAGAATACATGGACCTCCACTTATCAGCACCTCACTACAACCTTTAGTGCTTTTCTTTATTATGCAACATTTCATACAGACGTTCATGGTGCCCCGAAGATGAATCCTTTTGACTATGGTGATGCCCTTACATTTGCTCCAGCACCACCATGATGTTGACATTTCTGGTTTTCTGTCAAATGTCTCAACAAATATCTGATGGATTGTCATGAAGTTAGGTCCACACATTCAGGTCCCACCTTTGGATGAATTGTAATAACTCTGCTTATCTCCTGACTTTTCATCTTGCAAAAATCATCAGGTAAAAAATGTATTTGTCCAAGACTCTGGTTTATGACAAAACATTTGCAAAATGAATCACATGTCCATCAGTCTTGTTACACATTATCTGTGAAACATCAGCACATTGGAACTATTGCTGTTATTATGGTTTGGCTCAAAGCATGGCTGTGTCTGTGTAGACCCTCACAGAGCTTCCAGCATAGCTGTAGACTCCTCGTCTACAAATTTATTTTTTCATCCAAGCTGTTCATTTTAGATTACATAACCAAACTTGCCAGCCACTGTTGCATAAAACTTGTGATATCAATCTGAATGTTTTACAGTCACAGTGGCTTTTAAAAAGATAAACTTTCTCAATAATTTATTACAGCATGTCTGTCTTTTCCCATCGGTGCCTCTGTTCTCCACTTCAGCCAGAGCAGCACCTTTGGGGATGAGCACATGAAATGTTTTGTGACATGTACCTAAACACAAAGTGGACTTGCATGCAAAGACACACACACACACACACACACACACGCACACACACACACACACACACACACACACACACACAAATCCTAGAGGACAGCTGTCAGATTCAACCTAATGAGAGCTGAGGCTGGCACATTAATAGTTTTTCTTCTCTGTTTCTGTCTCTCACTGTCTGTCTGTCTCACACTCATAGCGTCCTGGTAAAGTCACAGGCTGACACTGACACTGTCTGTCTGTGAAACAGGGGCTCAAAATATATCATCCATCTCCAAAGTTCACCGTGACTTTGCCTATAAAGTCAGCTCCAACTATAATTCTATGTTGTGTGTAAACCACCCTTAATTGTTATTTCTGCAGTGAACATCGTGTTAATCACACACCTTCATGCTGCAAATAGTAGTGTCGCATCCAGCTGCTTCTCAGCTGTCCCAAAGTGCTGATGAGTTGTCTACATACAGCATCTAATTATGATCTGAGGGCATGCTGGGACATGTTGCTCTCTGCTACTATTCCTAGAGATTTGTTTTTTAAGTTTCCACAGTCAAGAAAAGGTCACAATTCCTCTCTGTGCTCTGATTCAACCCCTCTGACATCTTAGTGCTGCTGTTGTAATGAGATCTGGGCACACTAACTAAGAGCTCTGGTGCTTTCCTCATGTATTATAGACGAACAGATTTTCTGGTGTGTGTCAAAATGAGGCTGTGTGTGTCTGCCTGGCACTGGTGATGGTCGGGTACAGCGATGGCCTGCAGCTGCGTTCCACCAGCAGATAATTAGGAAACTCTGCTCTTCAGTTTCTGTGTCAGAACAGGCAATGACCAACGCGTTCATTTATATCTGTGTTAGAGGATGGTTAAATGAAATTAAAATTGAAATAAGATCGATTTTCTCATTTAATTCTGATATGATTTGTCTTGATGAAGAGTTTCTATGTGTTCACGGGACATCACTGCAAAATTTTGAGGTACTTGTACTTTACTTGAGTATTTTTATTTTCTGCTTTATACTCCACTACACCTTAGAGGAAAATATTGTGCTATGACTCTACTACATTTATTTTAAAATGTTGGCTACTTCTTTGCAGATTTAGATTTTTAAAAAATATGTCATTAACTAATAAATTACTATTATACATTAAGTTACTCAGCAGTACATGTAGTAATTAAATTAACTCCATTCTTACCAGTTGCAACATTAAAGTGATGAATGCATTAATTTGCACATTATAGTCCAATAAAATAATATATATGATTCTAAAATGGGACATTCTACCTAATGAGTGATTTTACTTTTGGTACCTCCTTCCCCACCAGGTATACCTATATGTACAGCAGTAGAAAGTACATTTACTGAAGTACTATACAGTTTTAAAGTACTTGTGCTTCACTTGAGTATACTATTACTTCATTCACAAGGAAAATGATGTACTTACCAAGTATAAGTAGTTATTTTGCAGATTAAGTTTTTATTTAAAACAAAAATATTTCATTTGAAAATATTATGTGTTTCACCACTTATACAATATGAAGCAACTTGCTGCTGTCATAGCGTAGAGTGCTGCAGGGATGAGGTGTTTTTGTAGGCCAACACAGACATTCGTGTCGCCCTGGATTCCTCGTCAAAAAGCCAATGGGATTTTTCCATTGGCTTTTGGGTCACTTCAGAAAATAAGCCCTGTGGCGACAAAAGTTTATGATACTTCCTTGTTTTATTCAGCAAGATACATTTCACAAATGTACACCACTTTTAGGATTTTTGAAGCCTAAATGCAATCACCAAAGGTATAAAGCTTAAATTAGGCCATAAGCAAACTACACCCCGGCTGCATGAATTAATGTCACCACGATGGGGCTGTAAAGCCGTGTTTGGTGCAGTTCGGAGTGATGATGTTCTGTAGGTTCATTTAGTCTCTTGTTAGCAGCCACCTTTTTGAAGACATTTAAATGTTTCAAAATTAATGAATGTGGTGATTACTGACTTATTTTATGTCATAGAACGAAACATGAAAGTCTCGTAAGTTTATGTGAGCCACAGACTTCTTACCAAAAACCCATTCAAAAAAACCCACTGATTGATCTTATTGATCTGTATTTATTTTGATAGCTGATTATTTAAATGCCAAACAGATTTAAAGTGCCAATACTGACATCTTTCTTGTTTTTCTTGTCTCATGTGGTAGCTAACTGAAGATCTTTGGGTTTGCAGCTGTTGTGTGGAAAAACCAAACAATTTGAAGGCATTGTGATCCAAAATTTTATAGACACAATAATCAGGAGAATAATCAACAGATTATTTACTAAGAAAATAATCATTTGGTGTATTAAAACAGTAGTTTTGCTTCATTTTTCATTTATGATATAAGTCAAAACATGTATGTGTTATTACTTCTAAATTTTTAAAAGAATTTTTAAAAGATTTTTAAAAGAATAAACATTATTTTGTCCCTTCCTCAATAGCATGCTTAATATCTAAAATGAATAAATATGGGCAGGATTTAAAAAATAACTGCAACACACTTGGCTTCTGTGACTGCCAGACAACTTTCTTGTTGAATATGTCGCCTCTTTCCCTGTCCCACACATGCCTGATAGTAGACCAAGCAAACACCTGACTATTTGTTCAAGGGAAAAGTGAATGTGACACGTGAATGTGAAAAGATGTTTTATTCTCTCTTATCAGCTACCACCTCAGCTCTCTCGCTTGGCTGCTTGAAATGTGTTCTACAACCACTCTGTTGTCAACAAACACTTTCTATCATTTAATTGTGCGAGTGGGCTGGCTGCAATTTATGCTTTTACCCAGGTAACCTTGGAAAATTGCGAGACCACAATTGCTTTTGCAGAGGTGAGACACTCAAGACAGGCTGCATGAAAATGTAGGTCAGGGAGAAATATTGAACTATAAATGCATCGAGCAGCTGTTAAAGAGCTGGAACTGCCAACAAATGACCCCTTTCTCTCTATATACATTTATGTGGTAAGGGCGCTGGCTGTCTACTAATTACATTGCTGATGATGTCATGCTATCTTTGCAGCATGAGGGCGACTTCTGTGAGGCTGCAGCTGACGTAGACAGGGCATCAAACCACATGTGGAGGAGAAACTGTGTGGGTTTTGGCGTTATGTTGTTGCTATTTCAACTCACATGCACGATTTGACAATTACAGCAATGGTTTAGAGCGTGTGTGTGTGTGTGTGTGTGTGTGTGTGTGTGTGTGTGTGTGTGTGTGTGTGTGTGTGTGTGTGTGTCCTGAAAGCACATCAATTCATAATGAGCTGCTGTGAAGCTTTTTATAGTCCTCACCAACCACTGGCTGGTAACCTTCTGTCTCTGGATCTCATTCTAAATCCACGGTGGGAGTGTTTTTGTTTTCAGTGAATACCTCAGCATGGCCAATAGGATTGTGTCAGTCGGTGAAAGACTGTCTGTGCAGATAACAATCCCCATATCCACCTCCTCCGGGCAGATGGAAGCCTGCTTTCTCCCTCCTCATGTCTTATTCAGCCCTGTTAGTGTGCAGCGTCAGTGCCGGTGGTGTTATTGGGAACATGCCTGACAGTGGGGGAGCATCCCCTGCACACTGCAGGCTTTGGGGTGCGGCCCTGGACATCCAGGCACATAACACTGATGGCAACATCAATATGTGTGGTGGTTGAGACTTTTTAATGTGAATGACTGGCAAGACCTGTGTGGTGAGTTGAGGTGTGTGAAAAGGAAGAGACAGTGAGAGGTTTTCCACATTCAAAGCAGCAAGAAAAGTGAGTGTCACTGCTGCTAAGTCACATCTCTCGCTCACCACAGGTCACATGTGCTGCCATGACACTGCTGGCTTTGTCTCTTTGGTATCATATATTAAGCTGGCTTTTAACTGAAGGAAGTAACCTGGGCTTTTCAGTTCACTTCCACTGACCCTTTCAAACCCAAGAGCGACATCACTTTTCTTGAGCTGCTTTCACATGCTTTTCACAAGTATTTAAACCTTTTAACCCAAATACCTATGTAGCACAAATTGCAAGAAATTAGTAGATTTAGCGAATTATTTTTAAAAAGCTAGGTTAAAAAAAGAAAAAAAATCATCTTTCAAAATTCTTACATTTTTAAGCACTTTTTCTAGGTCATATTGGTTTGGGGTTTTTTTTAACTTTGTTTTTTCTTGCTTTTTTGTGGATAATTTCCTTCTTCCCATATTTTTGAAAGAAATCAAGCCAATTTGCTCAGGTTTCAAAGGGTAAATTAACTCTATTTTAGTGTACTAACATGTGACACTACTAATACAGCTGTTCTGATTCCAGTAAACAAATATGAGCAAAATGTTTTCCGCTGGCTCTGAATGTATGATTCTATACATACAACATTAAAAGTATGTAGATTTTCATGTTTTGTCCTTCAAGAGATTCTCTGCGGAGCCTCACTAAAGAAGAACTGACGTAACAGCAAATAAAAAAGTAGTCAGTATGTTGTTATGGGACCTCTGGAGCTTCAGCCGTCTTGTCATTAAAGGGCCCTTGTGATTTTCTAGCAGCCTGTGCTTGTGGTGACGTCCTCCTGTGTGGCCAGGCTTCCCTGAGGCCACTCAGAATGAATGGGCCTTCAGTGACTTAATTAAATAACTTTTACAGCCTGTTCTCTGAAAGTAACTTGGCGGAAAAAGGACAAACAAGCAACCAAGACAAATAAATGAAAAATATAACTACAACGTCACAGATTCAGCGATGACGCTGACCCAAACAGCTAAGACATGTCTATGTGCCAGCTCCACATGACTTTTGTTCAGCACTGAAAATCTGACCTTAATTTGAGCCTCTCAAGGTAAATCCCCACTTCCATTGAAGAGCACCAGAGGAGATCATGGCCTACTTGTTTCCCAACACAAATCTGCACATAACGACTTTATATGTTTTTTTTATTGATAATTCTATGAGGTTCACATAACAAACCACATTTCTCTTTTAAAAAATAACATATTTATACTTTAAACATCTTACTTTACATCTTAATACAAATACATAAAATGTGTTTTTTTTTCTTTTGCACAGCAAAGATATGACATTTATGTTTCAGACAACATACCAACAAACATTGTGTACATGTGGTCAGCGTAATACTCGAATGAATTCCACAACAGTGCAAAATAAAGTAGATGAACAGGCTGTTACAAAAAGCGCCCTGCCCTGGAAAATTAAGGATGCCTGTTCAGACCCACTGAACCACTTAAGGATAGAACAAAACGTGCTTTAAAACGGAATGTTTTTTTGGAGCATAATGAGCATATTTCAACAGAAAAATGCAATTTTCAAGGGAGAAAAATAGAAGAAAAAAGTCAGGTAAACAAGCTTGAGGATACAACAAATCCTCTTAAATAAAAGAGATGGAATTAGTGCCGTGCGTCCTAAGGCGCACAGGGATTTTGTCGGTTCAACCAGTCTTCTCTCAAACGGGCATGCACTTGTTTTTCCATTTCTCTGCCTTTACACAATCTTAAAATACCAATCAGTAGCCTGATTGTGGGTCCATGTGTGGTAACTGTCCCAGAACCTTCTTTTTTTCTGGATGCTCTCAGTTAGTCGCGGAGGCGCCAGGTTAGACTCTCCAACACAACAACAGAGGGGATGTTTTAGTGTGAAGACATCATGGCTCAACAAAACAGAGGCACCTAGAAATGCCTAAAATTATTCAGGCTATTTCCTGCTGCACCTTTACCTCCTCAAACCCGTTAGTGAGCGGAGGGGGCTCCTGGTTGCTCTCGATGGAGGATTCGCTCCCCGTGCTCTCTCCAGAGAGGAGTCTGGTGACTCTGAGGTCAGCTTTCAGTGTCTGCACGTCGTTTCCTATGCTCATCTCTCCCAAATCATTTATAATCTGAGTTAACTCCTGTTTACCGTTGGCAACACAATCATCGTCCGTGTCCAGAATGTCCTCACACTCAAAGTGCATCGCTTTCTCCTCCTCCTCCTCCCCGACCAGGTCCTCTGTGATGGAGCCCAGCTTAGGCGCGCTCCGGCTGCGCTCCACCGGGGGTTTGTAGTAACACTGTCCGTTCAGCAGCTTCCTGATGGGGACCAACGGGATGGTTTGCTCCCCTATGAGCTGCTGCTGCTGGTGCCTGGCATCGTCCCTCCGTTTTAGTCTCTTAAACTCAGCCAGGGCCGTGGCAGAGGTCTGATACAGCAGCAGCGCCATCGCCTTCGCCTTCTCCGGTTTGGACACCAGCACTGCGTGGCAGCGCAGCATCACGGCCTTGTGCTTCATCTCGTGCCTGTAAACCCAGGCGAAAATCTTGGGGAGCCTGGGATCCGCGACGCAGTAGGTTACCCGGTGCAGCAAGTACAAGTGTCCCGGCCTCCTGGCCTTGTCGTCCACATGCACCATCCGGATGCCCTGCGAGCTGATGGTCAGCCGCATTTTGGTGCCGTTTTTGCCCATTTCGCTTTTGCCCCAGATCTTGCTCACCGCCACGTCCGTGCAGCCGTCCCCTTTGGACTGGATGGTAGTGGCATTGCCCAGGTAGAGCACCGTGTACGTGGGGTCCTCGCTGGTGATCTTCACCTTTTTCCTCTTTGACTTAAACATGCTGCCCACCCTGTTGAGCGCGCTCTCGGGGCAGGACTTGGCGAAGGAGGTGAGCGCAGAGTAGTTGAGGCTCACCGCATAGCCCTTCTGCTTGGACTGCTTGTCTTCCTCAATCAGGTCGAACTTATTCTTCTTCCAAGGTAGCATTTTAATGCTGTTTCCAGTCAACAGCAACACTGGGAGAGAAAGAAAAAAAAACAAACTTTGTATTAGGCTACTACTATATCCAAGAGGTGTTTGTTTCCCTGTCAGGTCATTTATGAGCTACTCTATGAGAACTGAACGAAAAGACTCCGTACTTCATGTGTTTATCCTCTAAAGTGCTCTTGTCCATTTTGGTGTCTCACCTCCTTGTCTCATCGCAGCTCTGAACTCACACTGCTAGTTTCTGACTGGCTACGCGTATTATATACAGGGAGAAACCATCTGCGTGAGACTGTAGGGGGGGCTGAACCAAATCAGAATAAAACTGTGTTGGTTTGAACTGATTGTGTTCATTGATACAAAAACCCCGTCTGCTGTTTGCAAACAGCTGCTGCATGATCTTGTATGCAGTTTATATTCATAACTAAAAACATATCTGTCTTTCTTTGTAACATTTTTCAGAATAATAGGCCTGTCACCTTCCGTTTCACTTTATTTACTTTCTTTCTTTCTTTTTCATTATTATAGCTGTTAGTGGGTTTTTTTGTTGGTAAAAATGAAGATGGGGTGATTACACTTTTTGTACTTTTGCACTTTATCCGTTCTTTATTCATTTGATTGTGTATGGTTGATTGCCTCTATGTATGAAGATTTAATTTACGTTTACATTTGAAAATCATAAAAAATATGTAATGGGCTTGAAGTAATGATGTGTACAAAATATTTATAAGACGCTGAAAGAAACATTGCAATAAAGTATTCAAAAAATTCCTTTTGCAAGAAGTAACTGGGATTGTAAATACATATCTATTGGCTGTTACTATACAGAACATTTTAGCCAAATAAACATATTACAGTACCAAAATCTCTTTAAATTTCTATTGGATGAAAATAGTGATATGTAAGCGCTAGAAACACAATCGATGTTTTTTGGAGTTTTTGAAAATAAATACATAAATAACCTCCCCCTCGAGAGCTAATTAAACTCCTATATATTTTAGAACAATTTCTGTAATTGAATGTAACACACAAAGTGAACAGAAACAAACGCATTAATCATTTGTGAAATCGATAAATATGGATGTATTGTTATTATTATTAGTAGTAGTAGGCTAGAAGTAGTAGTATCAGTAGTAGTAGGAATGATAGTAGTACGAGTAGTACCAACTTTATCAATCAGCTCCTCATTTTGGTGAATGTGAAAATAGTGTAGTCACTGACAGTCATGGATGAAGGTCTATGAGAAGGATTGACTGCTGTTTTATGCTGCCATCTATTGGTTGACATAAGAAGTGCGTTTGTTATTCTTGTGTGTTTTTGTGATGATGGAAAATGATTTACTTATTACTTTGTGCAATTATAACATTTATTTTTTTTAATTTTTAAATCTACTTTAGTATTATATTTATGGGGACGGTGGGCTATATATTTTTGTTTTATTGTAAAACTAACGGCGGTTAGGCATGCGGAACGGATGTTGGCTTGTCCCATTTTCTCCTGGGCAACTTTTATAGCTGGACAATTAGTGGACTGTACCATAGCTACGACACTATAGCTGCTTACAATAAAGCAGAGTTCTGGTTTCTAGGGGTTAATTGTATGCAGATGCGTCATGGGAATTCGCATATATTTCAATAAAATATACCGAGGAATACCTCGAAGCAACTGATTCATTTGCACGTGAGCCTCGATTGGTTTTGCCTATTTCCGGTTCTTACGACAACAACGCAGTGCACATGGGACACCGCAGTTAGTGACAGATAGCGTTTTTAGCATCCTTGTGAAGTGTATTATACATTATATTATTATTAGTGACAACATTAGAAGTTATTATGGGTAAGAAAAAGGCGGGAGGATGCGGACTGGGCCGAGCTCTGATGAAGGAGAGACTCCAGGCAGGCCGAGGAAACAAGAGGGGCGACTCCTGGGTATGGCATGGCAATAAGTAGCTTTTATTGAACTTGTTTTCACTAATTGTACAGAATAGTTATTTCATTGTTCGTGAGATATTATAAAGTATAAGTCCATTGACGGCTGTGTTTGAAGTGTGTGGGGCGCGGGAGAGCTTTCAGCAGGTCTTAAAACTACGGTTTGTTGCTTGCGCCAAACTCCTTTGAGAAAATGACATTTTATCGCTGCTTTGGATATCGACAACGTGAAGTACTCACATCCATGCCTGTTCTTAACAAATATGTTCGTGTGGTAAATTCGGCATGTAGAGAAATTATTCAGAAGCATTATTTTGGCCATGTAATCACAATTTTTAGAATTGCTTCAAAGGCCTTGCTACTATTACCCATGTTTTTGTATGTAAGACAATAATGGACAAACAAACTGTCACGGGAACTATTTTCGGTAGTACTTATTGTAACCCTAGTGTGTGTGGTTTGTTCTTAAACCTTTGAAACTAGAGCAAATTGGCTTGATCATTTCAAAAACCATGCAAAAAGGCAACAAGCAACTTCACAATCAATTACCCCAGATTTGCAAGACATTAAAAAGTGTTAAAGAAAGTCCCTTTTTTAATATAATTTTCTAAAAAAGAAAAAAAAAATCTTTGATTTTCTCGCCTTCTCTCTTTGTCTCCTTTAAACTAATTTTCAAGTCACTTTCTTGTCACATTTTCCTAAGTTATTGCAATTTTTGTAACATTTCTTGCCAAGTTTCTCATTGCATTTCCCCATGATTTTGAAAGAATTTAAACCAAGTTGCTCAGTTTTCAAATGTTGGGCAGCAGTAGCTCTGTCCACAGGAACTTAGCCTGAGAACCAGAGGGTTCAAGTCCTTGTCTGGACCAATTATGGAACATGGACTGGTAGCTGGAGAGGTGCTAGTTTGCCTCCTGGGCACCTGTCTAGCCCCCTCGCTCTGACATCTCTCCATTTGATGCGTGTGTATAGGTCCTGTTTGTGCATATGTGTGTATTGGGACTTGCGTGACAAATTGACAACACTGAAAAGATTTAATTTCCCCCCCGGACTTTATAAAATATGTCTACTTCTTCTTCTTTAAATGCTTGTGAAAGATGTGTGCACAAATGAAAAGAAAACTGTCAAGTTTTCAAAGGGTTAATGCAGATCTTACTTGAGCCTTGTTTCCCCTTTGCAGCTCCACACCAGTGAGCTGAATGATGGCTATGACTGGGGACGGCTGAACCTGCAGTCAGTGACAGAACAAAGCTCCATGGATGACTTTTTGGCCACTGCCGAACTGGCAGGAACAGAATTTGTCGCAGGTACGAAATACCTCATCTAATCAGTCAATCAATCAATCAATCAATCAATGGTGTTCTTGGGCTGAATGCTGTATGTGTATGTTGTGGCCAAAGATTGTCAGTAATTTCTACTTACTAAGCATGGCAAAGTGAACTTATGGTCCATACAACATCATATCAAACAGAATGCAAATAAAGTAGCTAATTGTTGACCAGCTTCACAGTGGTCGCCGCACAGCAAATGTTTTGGTTGTACTTGTTGGTACTGTGCGCCGTGTCTGTGCTCTCTGCTCTGAGGTATAAAATGAACTCACTGACTGTTCCTAATAGTTGCATCATTGAGCACATGGACAGGATGGGTCACAGTGTTCCTCAACCTCACTGCTTAGAGGATCACAGATAAATTGTTTCTGTGTTCTGGAGGAAGCTGAGATTTGAGCAGCGTTAAGGGTGCTCAAACATATTTCACTTTCACTTTTCTTTGTTCATGGAAACGGATAGTTCAAAATCAAACCACAGGATATTTGCCACATTACATTCCATGATTTAATGGAGTCAGGGAGATAAATCTTATTAAACCAATTCCTTTCTCAAAAATAAATCAACAGATGAAAATAGATGGTCCGTCCGCCAGTTACTTAGCAGTCAATACTTACAGAAAAATGAGAGAGAAAGAAAAGAAATCAAAAGCTATACACAGCATCGCCATCAATCAAAAAAACATCTGGCAACCTCATATTGTCTAATTATTTTCTCCTGATACATGTTTTTGAACTAAAAGATCTTAAAACTAACCTTTAAGTTATTCTCCAAAGAATTGCAGTTTGACACCACACACTGAAATACACATTAGTTTTTGTAGTTTGTGTAGTTTGTGCATACTGATGCTTAAAATTAAATTTTTGTTCATGATCCTTGTACTCTTAACTAAAAACAAACAGTTTTTGTATGTTTTCTGGTAATCCTGAACATAACTAACAAAGTGTGTAATTCAACCAGATCTTTACGTTTCAGTAATCCTGACTTGATATTTTGTCCTAAATGTGACTGTGTTATCCACTGCACCTCTATCCTTGGATTCCACTGTTGTCTGAGTGCTTCTTGCTTTTTTTTCTCAGAGAAACTCAACATCAGGTTTGTGCCAGCGGAAGCTAGAGCAGGCTTACTAACAGCTGAGGAGAAAACCAGGCTGAAGAAGCTGCATGAAGACAACAAGCATTTCCTCAGAATCCCTCGGCGGTAAGCAGAGTGGATTTTAATATGACACAATTCCTGTTCTGTATGTTTTGCATTTCATAATGTTCTGATATCTCTTTCCCAATTTTAAGCCCTCACTGGGATGAAAGCACAAGCCCAGATGCTCTTCAGCAAGCGGAGAAAGACAGCTTCTTGCTCTGGAGACGAGAGCTTGCACAGTGTGTAATGTTCTGTAAACTCAGTCACCTTTGCTCTTACAAGGATTGTTTTCTTATAAGCAGCAGTGCGATTGTTGCATGTTTACTGTTTAAGAAGTTATGTAAAAAGTCAAGAACATCATTTGTGATCTCTCAGTGGAGGATTCTCAATGTCAGCAATATAACTGCAAGTGTTACCTCTGAAGGCTAGAAGAGGAACAGAAGTTGATTCTCACCCCGTTTGAGAGAAACCTGGAGTTTTGGAGACAACTGTGGAGAGTGATCGAGAGGAGGTAAAAAACAAAAGTCAGGGTTCCTACCGTTTAAATGTTTTGGAAAAGCTTTGAATATACATTTTTGACTATTGTTAATTGTTTTTTCATAAAAATCTCAAACACTTTTAACAATATGCAAAATATGTTCCATGTGATTTTAATTTTAAATCTAGTGCTACAGTGACTGTGCGGCTCTTTTAGAGGCAGGAATGTCCAATGAATGAGTAACGTTTGCAAGCACTGGCAGTTTGCTAATCCACAACTGTCTGGGAAATGTGTGTCTAATAACTTTTGGCTTTCAAATGCCAAATATTCAAATTCAATATATGTTTGATAAATTCATGGAAAAGGGGGTAACATATGGAAATGTTTTTTTTTTTTTAAATCATTGGTGAAAATTTGTGGGGACACTGAAAAGTGGCATACAGCTGTCAGATTAGGCCTGTGTTTGATAAGGAATGCATTCTCTGTATGTATTTCTTACAGCAAAACTGTTTTCCTGTTTTTCTGTAGTGACGTCGTCGTTCAAATTGTAGATGCCAGAAATCCTCTGCTGTTTAGATGTCCTGACCTGGTAAGTGCACGAGACAGTTGCTTGGGAGGAAAGTGAACTTGCTAGTGGATGTAACTAAACTATGACTACACCGTTCAGTTTTTTTGTTAGTCACACCCTCTATTAGGGTACACATAGATATTCTAAATGCTTGTTTTCTGTCACCTTTATACTGTTTGTTGTCTTGTAGAATTTAGATTTATTTTATGTTGTTATCTTTAATTTTGAGAGTTTTTTTCCCTCAGAGATGTGATCCAACGTTTGTTCTCATCACGTTCATTTTAAATATGTAAAGAAATTAGAGATATACATATTGTACAATGTTGTACAAAACATTTTGCACTTCTCCTTTGTGTGCTGACAGGAGGCGTATGTAAAGGAAGTGTCAGAGCATAAGGTGAACATGCTGCTGGTGAATAAGGCAGACCTGCTGTCCAGAGAGCAGAGGCGAGCCTGGGCCAGACACTTCCAGAAAGAGGGGCTGAGGGCAGTTTTCTGGTCGGCCCTGGCTGAGAGCGACAGACTGGACGCGGAAGAAAAGGTGAGAAGATCGAGGCCTGAGAAGCTGTACTCTGAATATAATGCATTTGTAAATACATTTATTCCAGTTTAACTTTTTAATATTACCACAAGGGCGTTTTCAGTCAGACTCCTTTCTTCAGTGTGTATTATGGCAATATTTGATTGTTGATCACAACCAGCATAACCAGTAAAACAAGTAGATTCCAGCAGGGGGCGCTGCAACCTCTCAAAGCAAAGAATCTCATAGTATAAAGTTCTGAACACATGAAATAACAAAGAAACAAAACAAATATATTCACTTCATCAGAGAACAAGCAGTTGTCTTTTCATTCGTCCCTCTGGGGTTGAGGATATCAAGGAAATGTATCCATTATGCCACAGAGAGGCAGAATCTTTCTCCAAAGGGAGGTGAAATGGATTTTGTTGATACCCTCATCCACTACAGGATGGATGAGGAGATTTCATTTGCTTTTTTTATGAAATGAATGTATTTGTGTACAGATTACCCTCTTGTCATCCGTTTGCTGTACTGGCTCTGCTGGTTGTGGTTGCCTTTAAATAACCCCATCTGTTTTTTGTTGTTTGTTACATAACCAGAATACACGCCGAAGAAAGGCATCATGCATGAAACAGCCATGTGGCGATTTTAAAAGGAACATATTTAACTGAAGTTCTGTTCTAGTCTTTACATTTTTGGTTATCTACATTAAGGATCCACGACCCGTTGTCTTCTTTTCTCTTTCTTTTTCCTATTTATTTTCAGTTTTATTGTTATTATATTATTATTAATAATAATAATATATTATTATTATTTTATATTTTTTCAGGAAACAAGCCATAACATTACAAGACTGGTTTGTGAAAAAAAGTGATTAAAAATAAAATAAATAAATGACAAAAAGGCACTGCACATACATAAGAGACACCATATAGTGAAGTGTAATAATAGTTATTGTGTACATCGATCCGCTTCATAACCAATGTCCCCAATTCAGACATTTTTGTAGATGTCTGTAGATCCACATTTTCTCAGGGAGTGGATGCTGCCAGCTTTTAATTTCAGATTTTATTGGAGAAATGCTTGTGAATAATGTTGCTTGTCTCTTCTCACAGGGGATGCAGGTGGAGGATCCAGAGTGTGATGAGAGTGACCCCGAAGAGGAAGAACAGCCAAACAATGAAGACTTGACCCAAGAAGGGGCAGCTGGAGAGATGGAAAAGAAGATGATGGAAGAGGAGGAAGAGGATGAGGAGGGAGAAGAGAGTGGTACAGAGGAAGAGCAACGGGAAAAGATAAGTGTAGAAGAGGAGGACTGGTTCACCTGCTCAGAAGATGAAGCAGAGGAAGAGGCTCTAGGTTCATCCAGTAAATCCTCCTTCCACAACTCCAGCCGTCTGCTGCATAAAGATGAGCTGCTGGACATGTTTAAGTCTGTCCACAGCGGGCCCAGGTGTAAAGACGGACAACTGACAGTTGGACTGGTGAGTGAAAAGTAAACACTTACACTTTACATGTGCCTTATCTATTGTTGTAAAGCATTTACAATTTTTATCGTGCATAAATTCAACAGGTCGGGTATCCTAATGTGGGAAAGAGTTCCACCATCAACACTATCTTCAGAAACAAGAAGGTGTCTGTTTCAGCCACTCCTGGACACACGAAGCACTTTCAGGTACACGACTACTCTTTAAACCTCTCACTATGAAGCCAGTCGAAACAGCTCCGTACATGTTTCTAGGATTGTAGGACATTTCTGGGATTGCAGGACGTTTCTTGGATTTTAGGATGTTTCTCTGGTTTTAGGATGTTTCTCAGATTTTAGGATATTTCTAGGGTTTTAGGGAATGTTTTGAATTTTAGGGCATTTCTAGGATTTTAGGACAGTAGGGGCTTAGATAGGACCTCTGATGGGGGGTGTAGGGGATCCTCCATTGGCACTTGTTATGACAGACAAGCTCTAGTTTGATGCTGTGTATTCACTCTAGTACCTTATGAATATTATCATTTTAAAAATATATATTAAAAAAAACCTTTCGGTTTCAATTGCTTTATTGTCATTGTAAATTAGAAAATAGCAAAGGGGGCTGATTTGACTGTAAGTTGAATATCAATGAATTAGAGCAATTTTCTCGATCAGAAAGACAACCTAAAGTGTGATTGTTTTTGTTGCCTTTTCCTGACGTGCATCACAGACTCTGTATGTGGAGCCAGGCCTGTGCCTCTGTGACTGCCCTGGTCTGGTCATGCCTTCCTTTGTATCCACCAAAGCTGAGATGATCTGCTCCGGGATCCTGCCCATTGACCAGATGAGAGATCACGTACCTGCAGTCTCCCTTATATCCTTTGTATGTGTATATTCCTGAAGCAGCTTTTATTTATTAGCAGGGTTCCTGCAGTTCCTTAAGAAGTTTTGCAAGCCATTGATTTAATCCATTTAAATTTATACCTTAATTAGTATTAAAATGTTTTAAATCAATCTTTAAAAACTCAAAAAAATGTTTGGGACTTATAAAGTACAATTATATGAATCCTTTTTTTCTGACAAAGCATTTAAAAATTCAAAATAATTAGTAACATTTATCTCTATAAATCTCTAATATCTGTTGATGTTAATGCCTCTCACATTAACATCAGATGGATCAGGGTAGCAGAACCAAGAAAAATCATAAATAAAATTACAATATATACATGTACATAAAAAGTACATGCATATATAAATACAAAACATATAGTACAAACCTGCATTCACAGGCTGAGATTCTCGCGGAGCTTGCAGAAGCTGATCCTCAACTTGGAGAATTTCTTGGCTGCTGATCGTAGTTAGGTCCTTAACAGATTGGTCACGTATGTCAGCTGATCCCTCGGCATGTGTTAGAGGGCACGTATGGTGTCAACATCATCCGACCACGAGAAGATGAAGACCCCGACAGGCCCCCCACTTCTGAGGAGCTGCTTATGGCTTATGGATGTGAGACTTCTGACATTTTTTGTGTTTCTATAGAGAATAAATGAAAATTAGGCTTAATAACATTCCTGTCACTATGCAGGTCTGTATGAAGCTGTGATTGTGATCCAGCTACCTTACTGTGTTTCCCTTTGTTTCAGACATGAGGGGCTTTATGACATCACATGGCCAGCCTGACGAGTCCAGATCAGCCCGGTACATCCTGAAAGATTATGTCTGTGTAAGTGCCAGACCTGAGTCAGAACTCAAAAACTAGTTGCTAGTCCATTTTGTTGTTTGTTTTGCCTACTTGCGTCTTAGGCAAGGATTGATAGGGCACCAAGAACCATCCATTGAGTACCAAAATGTGTAAACTGCCTGTTTAAAGTCTACAGGCAACAACTTTTTAAGTACTTTTAACTTTTAATGTAATGATGAATCAAATTAAGTTATTTTAATCTATTGATTGCCACTGGTCTGTTAAGTTTACCTGCAGTGTCAGCCACAATAATTTTGGGGTCATTTCTTCTTAAGTTGCTAAAAGCCTTCCTCCCATGCTTTTCTCAGATTTCAGAGGGTTAAAAGGATATCGGTTACCTTTGGCCCTTTAGCTACATAATGAAGTAGCTGTTCTATGCAATTATTATGTATCATTTACTAAAGATAAGTTAATATATGTGCATCCTGAATAGAGCATCCTCTTTCTAACACTCCTAAAAATGTTGACTCCTTACAGGGAAAGCTTCTGTACTGCCATCCTCCTCCACACATTCACGCTGACGACTTCCAGCCGCAGCACAGCAAGTTCCTGAAAAGAGACGCAGACTGCTGCGACCTCTCCACAACAACACACAAACAACAGAAAATCAAGAGAATTGAAAATGTGGTCGACAAGAACTTCTTCCATCAGGTACAATACACGTACTATTTAGATTCAAAAAACAGTTAAAAACCTTATTCAGACAGGCATTAGAGCATACAGTCTTTTAATCCTGTGCTTTACCCACTTTCACTTTATCTTGGATTTATTTTGACTTATTTGCTTTTGCGTGTGTCTTTGTGAAGCACTTTTTGACTGGTGTCTGTGAAAGGTGCTATATAAATAAAATTTGCTTCGCTTGCTTGCCAGATAAATGCCCAAATCGTATTATAGGTATACGTCTGCAGCAGATGGCTCTTTACTGTGATTTTAAATGTGTGATCTCTGTCTTCAGGAGAATGTGCGGGCGCTCACCAAGGGGGTTCAGTCTTTCATGGGCTACAAGCCAGGCAGCGGACCTGTTGGCCCAGGAAAAGCTGGATCAGAGACAGTGGTGGGGAAACCCTGGAAAAAACATGGCAACAGGAACAAGAAAGAGAAAGTACGCCGTCTTACCAAGCATCTGGATGCCTGATGATGATCTGAAATCAACGCACGTTTAATTTCAGGTGATTTCAGCAGGAGTAGAAGAACCCTGGACTACAGCTCATCCGTGATTCCAAAGGAATTAATGCTGAGTAGTGTCTGTAGATGGATGAAAGCCCCTAAATCCTGTGTGAATGGAAAGGTCAGGCTATCTCGATATTAATAAATGAGGTGCATAATCTGTCATCTACAGCTCTGGTTAGAAAATCATATTGGTGCAAAGCATTCCATCAACTGGATCACCAGTTGTACACCAGATCCAAACATGTTTGGAAATGGACCTAACATCCACAGGGTTTGAATTTTATATGACATTGAACAGGACAGTTTGTATTTTAAGGAATTTTAAAGACACATCATCTGAATAAACAATTAATTACTGTATGTTTGATAATGACTTTAACCGTACATACACGTGATTAATGTAACTAAGATGGAATATAAAAACAATTGAATATTTTCATGTTAGTTGATCACTTCTTCACTTGATTTCTGTGAGGTTGTCATTAGTTAATGCTACACAGTGCAGCTGTGGAAACAAAAATGTTATTTGTATTTATAAATGTTTGGAAAATTCAAATCACATATTTAAAAAGTTACTAATCTAAGTGGGCCTTTGTATTAATATAGTGGTTCAACTTTTTGGATTCGAAATTAGAATTACTAAGTCATGTCAGGTGTCATGGAGATTAAAAAAACTGACTGACTTTATACAGTAATTCAGAATTTTTTGAGTGAAAATGTTTAACTTGACAAACTCATGTAGGGAACAGTAGCTTCTATATGAAACAAGATAAACATGTACACATACAGTTTGTGTATATATAACGTAACATAGGCTAACATATTCATTGTATGACAAATATAGTAGGAACACAACATTAAAGTATTTTAGGGGGTTAAATCAGTATAAATTTAAAGAATTTGAAACACCAGTAATGTAATCTATATGACCTAATCATGTAATAGAAACATAATATATAATATTATACAAAATATTATAATATAAAATATAATGCAATACAATAACCTGTTTAAAATTGTAATATGTGTATCTTGGTAATATATTGCTAAAATACCACACGCGCTAGTAGGACTTTTATTTTGAAATTTGCGACAATCAATTAATGACAATCTCAGTTTCTTTAGACTCTTCCTTGACAATAGCCTTCGAGTAAGATTTACAAATAAAGACGTCTGCAAAGTAGTAACGCGTTATTTTTAATCTGATGACGATTTGCTATTCGAGACACTAATTTTCTTCTCATCCATCCCCCATCGAAAATAGTAACCGGAAATTGTCGTTTTTCAGACTAAACTGGTGCTGGGCATAAAAAGATTGCGGTGCGCTGTGAAAAGAGCTGACTAATTACAAGGTGACCTCACCTATAAATACGTGCTATAACTATTTTAAAAAATTATTGCTCAAACCAACATTCTTCAGCTTTAAACACGATAGGTGTTTATTTCGAAAAACTCCACCGGATGTAGATTCTGTCAGTATGTGCAGCATTGATGTATTTTAAGGAGGTAATGTGCAGGAGCGGCGGAGCACAGCGAGAGGGTAAACTGTTAAACGGAGCCAATTACAAGCAAGGAACAGACCACGTAACCCGTTATATTCACCTGGCTTTTCCACAGTTTGAGGTAAGGTATTGACATGTGGATAATGTATATTATTATTTTCAGTTACGGCTGTTTCCGTATAGCCAGCATACCCTCTCATGCAGTGTAATGGATATGGTTACCACGCTATTATTGACGTGGATCAACTCATGATACTGGAAACTAACGTTAATAATGTTCAGCCAGACTCGATATACGTTATTTCATAGTTAATATTGTTTTAATGCTCACTCTCACTTGATATATAAGACACCGTGAGCATTGACGTGTGTGTAGTCAGTGGTGCAGTTTATGGTGACTTTCTTTTATTATGTTTAATACGCGCGATTTCCACTAATACTGTCAGCGGGTAAAAAGATGAGTAATGACAGCATGTACACAGAGCGAGAAAATGCTGTACGTGTAAGGAAATGACAGTCAAGAAATGTGAAAAAACATGGAGCCCAGATTTTATAGGACGTTGGGTGGCGCAGCCAAGTTTCCCATGTCAGATTCAGTAAATAGTGAACAATTTTTATAACGTATCATAACATAAGGACAAATGGCCATCACGGGTTACTGATTCCAAGATTTCTCCTTTATTTGCCTTTTCCCCTGATCATCTAAAGTCAAAGTCATCTAAACAAACTCAAAAAGACGTTTTTAATTTAAAAGAGCAAAAAACAAACAAAACAAAACTGCAAATCCTACAACTGGAGAATCTGAACTTTGCAAATATGTCATTTTTGTTTGATAAATTACATAAACATCATGGAATATTAACATTGTGAATTAATAGACTGCTGATCAAGTCTCCATCGCGATCACACGAGAATAGTTATAAAATACAAATTTGAAGGCATGTAACTTGTAATGAACCATTTTGCAATTTCATACAAAATCAATTATTTAAAATGTTTATAAATTTACTTGTGATGCTTTTGTTACGCACATTTCTGCAAGTAAAATCTTTTTTTTTTTTTTTCTGATAGCCTGTTTTCACTCAGGAATAATGTCAATGAAACATGCCCAGCCCAACTTCAGCCAGCCTCAGGTGATTGAGATGGTGAAAAGACTCTTCAATCTGACGGCATCAGAAATCCGCTCTCTGCCGAGCTACGATGACCAGAACTTCTATGTGGCGCCCATCGAGGGCGGCGAGTACGTCCTGAAGATAATGAACTCGGAAGACAGTGAGAACGTCGCCCTGATTGAGATGCAGACGTATGCTATGTCCGTCCTCCATGAAAACGGACTTCCTGCCCAAACAGCCCTGCCCACCACCTCAGGACAGCTCATGAGCCTGGAAGAAATAGGTATGAGAGCAGTCACACAGGTCAGACCTGATGAATAATGTCACCTAAAATGCTGTAACCTCTTACTGTAGCACCTGCCACTCAATCATTTAAGGTTCTCACAGAGGTTTGTTAGGTTAGTCTTTATGATTATGCTATAAATTACCTGTGTGTGTGTGTGTGTGTGTGTGTGTGTGTGTGTGTGTGTGTCTGTGAGTGTGTGTGCACATGCTAGTGATTGAAATTGGCCCTGGGGTAGTTGCTGTTTCATGTTGTGCTTTGCACTTGATCAGCAGGGGAGATAAGATAAGGTTTAAAAAGATTGCCCCCAGAGGGGAAATTTAGGTGTTGCAGCAGCACAAAGACAGAAATAAGTACAGCTATAACAAGAGATCGATGGGGTCCGGCATATTCAGAAAAGGAGTACCTTGCTTACTCACAAGCCTTCGCCCGAGCGACACTGTATTGTCCACCATGGGGAACAAGAGGGTCAGCTCGATGTGACTCAAGTCGCTGAGAAGAGGTTTCTGATTGTTCTGAGCTTCTGCACCAAACAGCAGTTCCAAATATCCGGCTTACTTGGAGTCTCAGGGGGATGTCCATGAAAGGGTACTGACGGTGGACCCTATAGTTCTTCTGCAAGACTTCAATGCTCAATGAAACCAGGAGGGGCGTGATTGGAAGGAATGCCAACCTGGTCTGAGCCCGAATAGTTTTATGATATTGGACTTCTGTTCTAGTCATGGATTGGGTATGACAAACACCATGTTGGAGCATATAGGGGTTCATGTGTCTGCTTGGTACCAGAACACCCTGGGCTGAAGATTGATTAACTTTGTGGTCGTATCATCTGATCTGCAGCCGTATGTCTTGGACAGGAAGAGAAGGAGCAGAGAGGAGCAGAGCATGCGGAGAGAGCTCGGAGTAGAGCCGCTGCAAAAGGGGCCATTTGAGGTGGCTCAGGTATTGGATCAGGATACCTCCTGTGGGCGCCTCCTGTTAGAGATTTTTTGGCATGTTATACAGATAGGAGACCCCAGGGAAGACCCAGAAAACGCTGGAGGAATTATATATCTCATCATGCCTGGAAACACCTCGGGTTACCCCAGGAGGAGCTGGAAAGTGTTGCTGGGGAGAAGATACTTTGAGTGCTTTGCTCAGCTTGCTTACCCCACAACCCGACTCCGGCAAAGTGGATGAAATGGATGGCTGGATGGATGGATGGATGGATAAAAATAATAATAATAATAATAATAATAATAATAATAATAATAATAAGCATACACAGTTAGAAAGTACACACTCACACTCACACACCCAAGTAACGATAAGTGTGTCCCTGAGCAAAGGTCATGCTTTATGAGCGCCAATCTGAGGGGAATGGCCATAACACTAATCATGTCTTCACCTTTGACAGATTGTGGCTATGGCTGTCAGAAGTACCTGGTGCGGCTGTTGACTTATTTACCTGGAACCACCATTTCCAAGGTCCCTTTAACACCTCAGTTACTGTTTGAAATTGGCAAGACAGCAGCCAGAATGGATAAAGTTCTGCATCAGGTACAATAGTAACATCCATGTTAAACTTTTAGATCATTTACTTTGTTTTGTAATAACATGAAAGCTGATTTCCTGAATTGTTGTGACATCAAAAGGCTGTTTCTCATCTCAAGACAAAACTAAGATTGTTGTACAAATTTGTCTGACAATACTGGTGTTGTTTTGAACTGGATTTCTTAAGTAATTAATTAACTACTATTATTACTTCAGTGTCATCCCATGTTTGCTTCATTTTAGAATCCAATTCTGATAATATCTGTAATAAAGGACTAACACTTCACTGCCCATTAACCAAACATGAAGCTGGACTTCTGGAACTGCTAAGCTTTGCTAAGCGATGAATGATGACTTGGGTCCTGACACAGAACAGACATTTGGCCATCGTACAATGTAAGGCAGTCAGTGAGCATCTATCACTTTCATTTTTTGCTGTATGTCAAGCACTGTTGGCACTAGTCAGTCCTTGTAGACTTTATTTTGAAGTCAGCCTACCGCTGCATGCTGGCGTGGAGAGTTATATCCACTCACTCAGTCACAAAATGAAACATGCTCATTGGCCATTGACTGTGGTCTTTTTTGGTGTGTTCAAGTGAAACTTTTTGGTCGAGACACAGGTAGCATGAGGCATGCAACAGTCTCCTTCGTCGCCACTAATTCTTTGATGTTGATTTTGTGTGTCTGGGCCTTAAACTTCTTTTTACTTCTGTCCTGTACGTTTTCTTCTGCCTTCCACTTACTGATGCTATTTTTGTTCTCCCAGTGGGAGCATCCTCATCTTGGTGTGCTGCAGAGAGAGAATTTCAGATGGAGCCTGTCAAGTATTCCCCTCCTGGATGCATACATTCATTTATTTGATGGAGATCCTCTTCAGGAGGTTGTGAAGTCTGTCATTCATCAGTATAAGACCTCTGTGGTCCCTAAATGCTCCAGTTTCCGCGAGTGTGAGTAGGATATTTACTTTTAGACATTAAAGAAGGAGCTGATAAGCTCACCTTGCTTGACTCAGCTCACTGCAATTTGTTTACTGTCAGCAGAGACTGGATATGTAACTGAATACATGATTGATAATGTATTTTGGTTCACTTAAACAACACTGTCTTTCTTCCTTTTCTAAGGCATTAACCATGGTGACTTCAATGACCTCAATGTGCTTGTGCAGCCTGAGGGTGACGGCCACAAGATTTCTGGCATCCTTGACTTTGGGGACATGAACAGTGGCTACTACATCTATGAGCTAGCCATCACTATCATGTACATGATGATAGAGCACCCCAAACCGATTGAGGTGGGTGGACCTGTCCTCGCAGGCTGGGAAAGTGTCCTTCCCCTCAACAAGGCAGAGAAAGATTGTCTCTATGTCCTGGTGCTGTCCCGCTTCTGCCAGTCGTTGGTTTTAGCTCGTCACTCTGTGACCTTGCATCCAGAAAATGAAGAGTATCTGATGACTACATCCAGGAAGGGCGTCCATATTCTCCAGCAAATCTGGGAGCTCGGACAGGAGCAGGTGGAGAAGGTGTGGTTTCAGAGTGCCGCTAAATTTGGTGACAAGAAGTGAGAAATACATAGCCCTACACACCTTCAGTGCACAATAGGATGATTCCACTGAGCTATTTGTCTCAATCATGTGCAATTTTAAGCTCACCAGTTAAAAGCAATAGATTTTTTTTTTTGTAGCGTAAGTATCACATTTACTCTTGTGATTCAGACATATTGTTGTGGAAATAAAACAGTGTGTCTGGATCAGAGATGGGTAAGGTAGCAAATGTAAAAGGAGCAATACTAACAATAGATCATGTACTTTAAAGCAAAATGTCTAGGAGAAAAAATGCATTTAGAAAGCATTAAGGGGACATGTTTAATAAGTGCCTAAAGTCATGAGGGTTTACACACTCCAGAGGATGTGTACCTTGATGTTCCTCTGTGTCATAACGGGCCACTTGGTTTTGGATTACTAAAAGCACATCAACCTAATTGTCTTAAGCCATGCATAACACTTACAAAAACACATTTTGGTGCTGACGATTTACTGTAGAGTTGACTGTATTTACTATGTTTATTGTCAGATGTTTTGTATGAGTTTCTGAATTCTCTATAACGTATTGTGTGCTCAAAAGTCCTCAAAAAATAGGTTCCATGGCAGTCACATTAACATTTCCTTCTTTTCACAATATGGCATCATATTACAGTGGGGAATCTACATCAACTTTCAGAATGTGTTTTATACTTTAACTGGGTCCAAATGTTAACAGTTAGATACTTTTATACTGCTCCAATGATTTCAATAAATAAAAGAACAACTCCTCAAGGAGTCCTTTATATTTTTCACATGTACATATATAGATATAGATATGGATATACTTAGTTTGTCTTAAAATGTGTATGAGTAGGGTGGTGAGAATCATTTGTAGTACAACTGCATTTATAGTGTTTTGTTTTTTTTTTTTAACTCAAAGGCGTGTCTTACAAATAGAAAAGGGATTAAACAATAGAAGTAGAGCGACAGTACACACTAAAAATACATAAGAGGTAGAAGGTCAATTAAAAGGATAACTGTCATATATTGGCATATTTTTGACAAGGTTTTCAACTTATATCCATGAGAGTCATAGCTCATCTAATCCCTGCCAAGAAAATAGAACATACAGTATTAAAGTAATGCAATATCTAAAACTGTAGGTATTAGTCACCCACAGTCATGACTACTTGCAGGAAATTTTTCAGTACACTGATGTGTTGTATGTTAATATCGTAGGCCAATGTCAAAACATGAGGCACCATTTGTTGTCGGTAACATATTGATAACTGCTGCATATCACTGCTGTCTTACTATTCTTAAATTTACTGTTCTGTAAGTGTAATGCATGTATAACTCTTCTCTTACTTACTGTCACATTTTCACCTTTATCTCTTCTTCAACTGACCGATGGACACCTCAGCAGTTATCCAATAGATAATAAACCTGTATATTCTTTGACCTGCTTGTAAAACATCTTTTGAGTAACTACACTTGTAAAACAGGAAAATTGTCAGTGTACTTAATACCTAACTCACTTACAAGAAGTGCTTATTTCAAAAAGAGCATTCAAGTACAATGAAAGACAATTAACTGCGGTCCTCAAAAAGCTGATAGTCAGATACTAAAGCTAGTTTTTAGTTTGGCTTGTTGCATATTCAACTAATAAGGTATTTAAAATGAGAAAACTGTTAGTTGTTAAAAAGGTTCTGCATGTTCCCTGCTCTTAAACATTTTGTCCGAGTTAGCTGAAAAATAATTTAATGGTTTACAAAATATTTTCCCTAGGTATTCATGGCCACGTTGTGTTGTTAACTATTGTTTTAGGTCATGAATCACCTAGTACACTTTTACTTTTTTTTACTAGTTCACTGCGACTCTGCTGCCCGTGTCAGACTCATTTGGAAACATTAAAAATTACACTCTCTTAGCATGCATTATAGACTTGAAGTGAAGGGGCCTCAACTAAGAGTATTTGTGTATCTGATCAAATGAAAGCCAAATGGGGGTACCCGTCTCTATTTAAATTCTTAGACTTGTGATGAAGATGTATTCCCCAATCAGAGCAGTTCTTTTTTTCTTTTTTCTTTTTTTTTAACTATTTAACTTGGCTGGTACAAGCTGATCCAGGGAGCAACTGTTCCAGACAGCAAGAGCTTAAATTTTGTTAAAACATGGTGGGACATACATGAACAGGGGAGGTTGGGAGTCCTCTGCCAGGAAATGTGTAGCATCAAACACTGAATTCATGGATTCTGTTTAATTTTTATGCACCAATTATGCCTCTTTTTTACATTCATTTGTGGTCTAAATGTCTTTGATTTTGTCAAAGTAGAAGTCCCCTATTACTTCCATGTTTTCCGATCAAGGTGGCAAATGCACATGCTCTAAAAACTAAGGGGGACGTGTCCCTGTATCCCCTCTAGAAATACATCTATGGTCAACAGGATAAAATTCAGCAGTATAGTATAGGGTGCCATTTGCAAAGTAACAGATGCTGAAAATAACAACAAAATTCCGACATATAGAAATTGCTGTTGCACAGTGTTGGATTTTTTGTCTGTGATCCCATATATAACAACTTGTTTGGCCAATAACAAATACCGATTTCGATATTCCCCCCACCTTATTTTAGTGATCATCAAATCTCCTCTGTAATAGGAATCAAATCATTTACATACTCTTGTTGCGATGGCCCACCACCAGATGGAGACATAATACAATGCTTTTCAGCGTGTGTAATATTCATTCATTCTGCAAAATGAAAAAAACAACCCGAAATTTAGGGTAAATGTTTTGTACATGTTCAGTTTGTCGTTTTAAAAAAAGGTGTTTCATATTGGCAGAAATCAGCAAGTTGGCCAGTGCCAATATTTCAATTTCAATATTTCAATATGTGCCAATACTGATGACATGGAAAAGTTATTGTGCATCCCTAATTTAGATGAAACTTACAAAGGTGGTGTAATTTTTTTCATGTCCAAAAAAAATTTACAGCAATGTTTTTTTTTTACTTTGTCATATTTACTTTACTTGCAAAAATATTTATTTAATATAATACCAATGTTAAATATAAATATGAAATCTAAATACCAGCGTTAAATGTTAAATCTAAATATTTAGTCAACATTTTAGATATAATATTAAATGTTTATTTCATATATTCTAAATATTCATTCGGCGGAAGTACCAAAGTAAAAGCTCGATAAAGCGTTGGCAACCGCCGAAGAAGCCAACGAAGAAGACTGTATGAGTGCGCGCGCTCTGCTGTCTGTCTGGGTTGTTTTCATGGTAGCACACAGACTAGCTAGGTGGTAGTATCAGTCTGTTGCTGATTAAAGTGCTGTTTTGGTTGCAATTTAGAGTTTCAGCGATATATCTCCAGCGACAGGGTCCACCAGAGAGCCACCACAGCACTCGGTAAGTTTGTTATGTAACTCACGTAGCATGTTTTCAATGTAAGCGTGTAAAGCTACCGGTAACGTTAGCCCCGGTTACCACCAGTAACTGTTAACCAGGTGACTAAAGCTAGCGGTCAAAATACTTCGAAAAAAGCGGATTTGACTGTTTTTGCGGTAAAGTGTAGCGACTGCTGGGCATCATTTAACGCACATAAGGAAATGTGTTGCTATCTTGTAACGCAATCCTTCTGAATTCATGTCAATAGGGCTTCAGCATCAATTGATTAATTATTTTCTGAAGGCCAGATGGACAGCTTTGATAGCCGGATGTGGCTAACAGGTCATCAGTTGAGCATCACTGGTATAGGCCAGTGGTTCCTCACCTTTTTCATGAGGGGGCCCCTTTTTTATCATTGGGTAAAATGAAGACAGGGTTTGGCATTAGCACCAGCTAAATGCTGGCAAAATATGCAAGTTGCTGCTAGATTTGCTACACTCATCAGCCAAAAATATAATGGTTATCATTTGAGTGGCTGGTAGATTTTTGAATCCACTAACCATGGTGAACAAAAAAGTTAATTTCTAACCCTGCTGAAGACCCCCAGACCAAGTAAGATATTTTATGTTTATTTCATAATATATTTAATGCATAACAATAACCGTACAGAACAATTTATAAACTCCTGGATTAATTTATATAGTGACAGCAATAACTGAATGACGTTTGTGTAAAAGGAGTGATTTGGGAGAATTTCAAGCAGATTTTTCAGTGTTCACAACAGGTGCAGGAACACTTTCTACAATTTTCTGTCTATTGAAATGTTTTGGGGGTTTTTTAACAGTGCTACATACTTAATTGGCCCTTTTGACAAGTTCAGTGTTTTCTTTTTCTACCTCATGCTGCACTGTTTGATTATTTTATCTGTGTACCTTTATCATGCAGGGCAACGTTGTTTGGATATTTACTTTTAGACATGTCGATAATAAAGCTGAAAAGTACAAATTTTATTCTAGACTTCGATTCTCTGAATAAATGAATAATAATGCATTTTGCTTTATATAAACATTTTCTTTCTTCCTTTTCTAAGGCATTAACCATGGTGACTTCAGTGACCTCAATGTGCTTGTGCAGCCTGAGGGTGACGGCCACAAGATTTCTGGTATCCTCGACTTTGGGAAGATGAGCTGTAGCTACTACATCTATGAGCTAGCCATCACTATCATGTACATGATGACGGAGCACCCCAAACCGATTGAGGTGGGTGGACCTGTCCTCGCAGGCTGGGAAAGTGTCCTTCCCCTCAACGAGGCAGAGAAAGATTGTCTCTATGTCCTGGTGCTGTCCCGCTTCTGCCAATCTTTGGTTTTTGCTCGCTACAATGTGACTTTGCATCCAGAAAATAAAGAGTATCTGATGACTACATCCAGGAAGGGCGTCCACACTCTCCGTCAGCTCTGGGAGCTCGGAAAGAAGCAGGTGGAGAAGGTGTGGTTTCAGAGTGCTGCTCAATTCGGTGACGAGGAGAGAAATACGTAGCTGTACACACCTCCAATGCACAACAGGTTGATTCCAGTGAACCTTTTGTCCAAATTAATTGGAATTTTAAGCCCACCAATAAAAAACAAAAGATTATGTTTTCACAATAAACAAACAACATTTTACTCTTGAGATTCAGACATACTGTTGTAGGAATAACAAGTAAGGTAGCAAATCTAAAAGGTAGCAATATTAATTATTGATCAAGTAGTGTAAAAGCAAAAAAATCATCAAAATAAACAGGGAAGCATTCAGGGGAAATTGTTTTATAGTATCATCAGTCACCTCATCAATCACTACACCACTGGTTACAGTCCATAACCTGCTCTGTAATGGATCCAATGCCTTGACCAGCCAATTTCATTAGATTTGCCAAGACTGAGGACAAATGTAATGCTTCGGTCACATGTCAACTAAATTGCAATAATGTCCTGCTATTTGGATTGGTGTGCATTCATTATGTTTCTTTGGCAAATCTACCTCAACTTACAGAATGTGTGTTTCATACTGTCACTGTATCCAGATTTTAACAATTTAATACTTTTATACTGCTCCAATAATCTTAATAAACATAAGAACAACTCAGAAAAGACTCACTCTGAAACGGGTGGGGTTTGGACCCAAATGCAGTACACCGGCACTCAAAAACAGTTGGTAATAACTTTTATTTTTACCAACACAAACAAGGTAAGAAGCAGAAGGAATGAGTTTTGAGTAAAGTTTATTCTTTGAGCGGAGAGCCCTCACAGTCTCTGGGTGTAACGGGTGTATTGAGGACCCAGATGCAGTACAGTACACTTCACTGGCAGTTGGTAATAACCTTTATTAATACCAACATGAATGGTAAACAGGATACAGACTGAGAGTTCGTTCTTCGGGCTGTGAGCCCAAGCAATGTCTCTGGGAATCACACGAAGCGAAGACACGAAGCTTGTACCCACTGTGGCTGGTGACGAGGAAACCCCGTAGCTCCGCGAACCGACAACACGTGTGTGAGCGTTGTCGGGGATCGAGCGGAGGAGTGGTCGAGGGCAGGCAGGGGTTCGGTTACCGGGAAGTCCGTCCACGGAAACAACAGCACCAGCAGGGATCAGGCAGGAGAATCGTCGAAGCAGAGCAGAGAGGTCTTTACCAGGGAATCCGTCAGATTTCCGGAATGCCGAAACTGAGCACGTGGTCGGGGACAGAAGGCAGGTAGGTTCACGAGGAGTCAGGCAAGGAGAGCAGGTCGGGGACAGGCAGAGTCGGCAACGGATGAACTGTTTGGAGAGTGCTGGAAAGACATGCATGCTGCAGAGGACGATCTGGCAATGTGTGTGTGGGCTGGAGTGTCTTAAATACCGGGTTGATTGCTGATGAGCTGCAGCTGTGGGGAGAGCCGGCTGCAGCAGTGGGTGGGGCTTGCAGGTAGAGCAGGTCAGAGGAAGGTGAGTGGAAATCTACTGGCAGTGAGGGGGAGGAGGATGCAGGAACCATGACAGAACCCCCCCCTCAAGGGACGTTCCATGACGTCCCAAACCAAGGACACCGAAACCAGGCGGGCGGAGGGGGCCAGGAGGAGGGCTAGAACTCCTCAGACCCCATGGAAGCAACGTCGCCATCAGCGTCGTCGTCGTCGTCATCCGAGGACGGAATAACCCTCATCGGCGAATCGGGACCCCTCGTGCAGGACCCCAAACCAGATGGACCGGGAACTGGAGAAGGAGGAGGAGAAGAGACAGAAGACCCACCTCCAGGAGCGGCACGGGAGGGCTGATCAGGATGGTGACGGTGGAAGTCCTCAATCAGCTGGTCGTCCAGGATCTGCCGAGCCGGAACCCAGGACCGCTCCTCTGGGCCGTATCCCTCCCAGTCCACCAGGTATTGCAGACCACGTCCCCGGCGACGAGAGCGAAGAAGGTGCCGAACGGTGTACGCCGGGGCACCATCGATGAGGCGAGGAGGAGAAGGAGGCCGGGCGGCGGGCTGCAGAGGGATCTCCCTGACAGGCTTGAGCTTGGAGACGTGGAAGGTTGGATGAATGCGCATGGAGCGGGGCAGCTTGAGACGGACGGCGACCTCGTTCACCACCTTCTCGACCGGGAAGGGACCAACAAACTTGGGAGCCAGCTTCCGGGACTCCACCCTCAGGGGAAGATCTTTGGTGGAGAGCCACACTTTTTGTCCCACCTGGTATGGAGGGGCCTGGGAGCGGCGGCGGTTGGCTGCGGAGGACTCCTCGGAGGCTCCAGTCCCACCACCCTCGTCCCCAGAGAGAGAACCGCCCTCCTCCGAGGCCGAGTCCACATCAGAATCACCAGAACCAGATGCGCCAGAAGCAGGAGGAGATCGAGGGACGGAGTAGGGACCTCCACGTGCCGAGGTGATGTTGGAGGGCTGGTCAGGATGCTGGCGATGAAACTCCTCCACGAGTCGTGCATCTAGGATCTGACGAGCCGGAACCCACGACCGCTCCTCTGGCCCGTACCCCTCCCAGTCCACGAGATACTGCAGACCCCTCCCACGACGAGAGCAGAGCAGGCGGTGTACCGTGTAAGCAGGCGCCCCATCGATGATGCGAGAATGAGGAGGCGGCTGGGAGGCTGCAGGGGACTCTCCCTGAACGGCTTGATCCTGGAGACGTGGAAGGTGGGATGAATCCGCATAGTGCGGGGCAGCTTGAGCCGAACCGCCACCGGGTTGACAACCTTCTCGATGGGGAACGGGCCGACAAACTTGGGAGCCAACTTCCTCGATTCCACCCTCAGAGGAAGGTCCCGGGTAGACAACCAAACATTCTGTCCCACCTGGTAGGGAGGAGCTCGGGAGCGGCGACGATTAGCTGCAGTGGAATATCGCTCCGCAGCCCGCAGGAGTGCAGATCTGGCTTGTGTCCAGGTCCGGCAGCAGCGGCGGATGAAAGCCTCCACAGAAGGGTAGGCAGTTTCTCTTTCCTGGGCAGGAAACAGGGGGGCTGGAAGCCGTAAGCGCACTGGAACGGGGAAAGTCCAGTGGCAGAGCTGATGAGGGTGTTGTGTGCGTATTCCACCCACAGCAGTTGCAAGGCCCAGGAGGCAGGGTGCTTGGAGACCATGCAGCGGAGCGCCGTCTCCATCTCCTGGTTCATCCTCTCTGACTGGCCGTTGGACTGTGGATGAAAACCAGAGGACAGGCTGGTGGAGGCTCCCAGGAGGCGGCAGAAATGTCTCCAAAATGCAGAGGTAAACTGGGGACCTCGATTGGAGACCACATCAGAAGGGCGGCCGTGGAGCCGGAACACGTGCTCCAGAAGCAGCCCAGCGGTCTCCTTGGCAGAAGGGAGCTTGGGCAGGGGCATGAAATGAGCCATTTTGCTGAAGCGGTCCACCATCGTCAGGATGGTGGTGTTGCCTTCTGACAGTGGCAGACCAGTGACGAAGTCCAGAGAGATGTGGGACCAAGGACGATGAGGCACAGGTAGAGGTTGCAGGTGGCCGGCAGGAGCCCGTCGTGGAGCCTTGTTTTGATTACAGACGTGACAGGCATTAACAGTCTCTGGTGTCCTCATCCAAGGTGGCCCACCAGAACCGCCGTTGCAGGGCTTCCTTGGTCCGTGCAATACCAGGATGGCAGGTGAGTCGGGAGTCGTGGGCCCACTGCAGAACCTCAGACCTCAACCCCTGAGGGACGAATAGGCGGTCCTGGGGACAAGAACTGGGCCCCGGCTGGTCCTCCAATGCCGTTTTGACTCGCTCTTCAACCTCCCAGGTGAGGGCGGCCAAGAGACAGGAAGCGGGGAGGATGCTGTCCGGGCTGGAGGGGTCTTCCTCCCCAACCAGAAACTGTTGGGACAGGGCGTTGGGTTTGACATTGCGGGAACCAGGTCGATATGAGAGAGTGAAGGTGAATCTGGCGAAGAACAAAGCCCACCGGGCTTGGCGAGAGTTCAGTCTTTTGGCTGAGCGGATGTACTCAAGGTTCTTGTGGTCCGTCCAGACGAGGAAGGGAACCTTGGTTCCCTCCAGCCAATGTCGCCACTCTTCGAATGCCAACTTTACTGCCAATAGTTCCCGGCTGCCAATGTCGTAATTCCTCTCTGCTGGAGACAGACGTCGGGAGAAGAAGGCGCAGGGGTGTAGTTTCTGGTCCTCCGCAGAGCGTTGGGAGAGAACGGCCCCCACCCCCACATCAGAAGCGTCCACCTCTACCACAAACTGTCTCTCAGGGTCCGGAATCAGGAGAATGGGAGCCGAGCTGAAACGCCCCTTAAGGTGCTGGAACGCCTCCTCGGCGGCCGATGATGTACCCCAGGAAGGAGACAGAGGAGGCGTGGAACTCGCATCTCTCGGCCTTGACAAACAGGGAATTCTCTAACAAGCGTTGCAGAACTGTCTGGACGTGATGTATGTGTTCTTGCTTGGAGCGGGAAAAGATCAGAATGTCGTCCAGGTAAACGAACACATACTTGTTAAGCATGTCTCTGAACACGTCATTAATGAGGGCCTGGAAAACAGCCGGGGCATTGGTCAGCCCGAAGGGTATCACCAGGTACTCATAATGTCCAGTGGGAGTGTTAAAAGCCGTCTTCCATTCATCCCCCTCTCGGATCCGAACCAGATGATAAGCGTTGCGGAGGTCCAGCTTAGTGTAGATGGTGGACCCCTGGAGCAGTTTGAAGGCGGAGGTGATGAGGGGGAGAGGAAAGCAGTTCTTTACCATGATGTCGTTCAGACCCCTGTAGTCGATGCAAGGCCTCAGGGAGCCATCCTTCTTGCCAACGAAGAAGAACCCCGCCCCAGCGGGAGACGAGGAGGGTCGGATGATCCTGGAGGCCAAGGCATCGCCGATGTAGGTCTCCCATCGCCTCTCTTTCAGGTGCAGACAGGGAGTATAGGCGACCCTTGGGAGGAGCAGAACCGGGCAGGAGGTCGATGGCGCAGTCATATGACCGATGAGGGGGCAGAGAAGTGGCCCTTGTCTTGTTGAACACTTCCCAGAAATCGTGGTAATCTGGAGGCACCATGGAGAGGTCTGGGGTGGAGCAGGGGTTGGCAGGCGGCGTGGGTGTGACCGTCTGTCGGTCACACCCACACCGTGGGTTTTGTTTGTTTGTGTTTGTTTTATATGGGAGGCAAAGGATAAATCCTGGTCAAATAAAACTCAGAGGTTCCTTACAGTTGTGCTAGAGGCCAAGGTAATGCCATCTAGAGAAATTACATTGTTGGAAAAGGAGCTTCTGAGGTGTTTTGGGCCAAGAACAATAACTTCAGTTTTGTCTGAATTCAACATCAGGAAATTACGGCTCATCCAGGCTTTTACATCCTTAAGACATGTTTAAAGTCTAGATAGCTGATCAGTTTCATCTGGTTTCATAGATAGATATAATTGTGTATCATCAGCATAACAATAGAAATTTAAAGAATGTTTTCTAATGATGTTGCCTAGAGGAAGCATATATAAAGTGAAAAGGATTGGTCCAAGCACCGAACCTTGTGGCACTCCAAAGCAGATCTTTGTATGTGCGGATGATTGATCATTGACGTGAACAAATTGGGAACGATCTGATAAGTATGACTTTAACCAGGCTAGTGACGTTCCTTTAAGGCCAATTGAGGTTTCAAGTCTGTGCAGTAAGATTTGATGGTCAATAGTGTCAAATGCAGCACTGAGATCTAATAGGATTAAAACAGAGACCAGACCTGTGTCAGAAGCAATAAATAAGTCGTTATTAATTTTTACTAGTGCTGTCTCTGTGCTATGATGAACTCTGAAGCCTGACTGAAAGTCCTCGAATAAACTGTTGTCTTGGAGAAAGTCACAGAGCTGATGAGCAACCACTCTCTCAAGGATTTTAGAAAAAAAGGGGAGATTAGATATCGGTCTATAGTTAGCTAAAATCTCAGGATCGAGAGTGGGCTTCTTTAGAAGAGGTTTAATGACAGCTACTTTAAAAGACTGAGGTACATAGCCTGTTAATAAAGACGCGTTGATTATATCTAATAAAAAGTTGTCTAACAAAGGCAAAACTTCCTTAAGGAGCTTAGTTGGGATGGGGTCTAGCAGGCATGTTGATGGCTTAGATGCAGAAACCAAAGTATAGAGTTAATGAAGGTCAATGGGGGAGAAATGGTCCAGATAAATTTCAGGCCTTGATGCCATATCCAGGCTATCTGAGTCCGGGGTCAGGTCAGTTGAAATTGCTGTTGGGCACGTTACATAGAGAACTTTAATATACATTTTAATGATGATTGCACCACATATGCTTTTGGCTAGAAAGTCATTAAAACTGTTAGAGTACATGAAAAATAAACAACTTTTTTTTTCCTTTTTACGAAGGAAATGCAGCCTTCATTCGTGCATTGCCTTTAATATTTGTTTTATTATGAGAACATCACAATTAAAATCAGCTTTGTTGACCAAGTGAGTGCACATACATATATTTCTGCTCTGTTTTTTTTGCTCTCAATGTATAAACTCTGCAACAGACATTAGTAGACATAGACAAATGGCTATAATAGACAATGGACATTTATCTATAAAATGTGGAGCATTGTGTTGCCATGGAACCAAATTTTTACGGACTTTTGAGCATTCAACACCGTAGAGCATGAATTCACACACTTTATTATTATTTAATATTTTAAAATTGTTATTATTATATTATTTAAATTTATTATTATTTCTACATTATATAATCTGCACCAAAAAGTGTTTATATAAGTGTAATGCAGGAATAAAGACAACTAGTTTGGTGTACTTTCATAAACAGCTGGTGTCAAACATAAACCAATAATCCAATGTCCAACCAGGAGGCCTGTTTTCATTTAGATGAGCACCGACGTCCACTGGAGTGTGTAAACTCTCAGGACTTTAGGCATTTATTAAATAAATGCTGTCTCAGTTAGATATTTTGCATTTTATAGGACATAATTCACAATTGCCATTGCTGTCTCTTACCCATCTTTGATTCAGACACACTGTATTATCCCTGCCATATTTTTTCTGAATCTTAAAAGTAAAATGTGTTATATTTTTACTGTAAAAACATACTTTATTGTTTTGAGAATGTGATCTTGAAATTACTCTTTATTTGGACAAAAGGTTTGGTGAAATCATCCTATTGTTATTGTGCACTAAAGCAGGAATGGCAACATAGTTCTCACTTCTTGTTTCCAAATTGAGCAGCACTCTGAAACCACACCTTCTCCAATCTTAACACTTCTGTCAAACTCCCTGCCTCAGGCCAAAGGAGTGAAACTGCCTATCAATACCTGACGTGGCGTGTCGACCAATAAAAAAAATCCTTAAAGACTACTCTCGACTGTCCTCATTCGTCAAGGAGCGAGGACATTTAAAAAAAAAAAAAGACACTTGGGATCCGGACAGTGAGAGGCTAGACTGTAGGCTACAAGTGGACGATAACCGTAAGCGAGGGACAGACCACTGAACTTTCATTCGTTGTCCTGGTGTCTTTTCTCAGCATAAGGTAGGTTTACTGACATGTAAATGTAGTTTATTATTTCAAGTTATTGCTGTTAATCCATATTGCTGGCATACCATTTTATGCAGTGTGTTGCAGATTGTTGAATACTAATGCATCACCACACTGTTATTGATGTGGCTCAACTAATTTAGTTAATCAACTGTTGATTTAGTCTCCACCACTTTCACAAAATTCAACAAGTTTCAGCCAAAAATCTGAATTTCAATCAGAATAAATTTAAATGGGTTATGAGCTTTTCTTTTTGTACATTTCTGCAAGCAATGTTCTTTTCTGTGTTGTCTTCAGCAATGATGTCCATGAAAAATGCCAAGCCCAACTTCAGTCAATCTCAAGTGGTTGAGATGGTGAAAAGGCTCTTTGGGCTGACACCATCAGAAATCTGCCCTCTGCCCAGCTATGATGACCAGAACTTCTATTTGGCACCCATCGAGGGTGGCGAGTACGTCCTTAAGATAATGAACTCAGAAGACAGTAAGAGCCCCTCCCTGACTGAGGTGCAGATGTACGCTATGTCCTTCCTTCAAAGGAATGGACTTTGTGCCCAAACAGCCCGGCCCACTGCCTCAGGCCAGCTCATGAGCCTGGAAGAAACAGGTGAGACCAGTCACACAAGTCAGACCTAAAAAAAAAAATGTTGCCCAACACTGTGAAAGAGAAAAGTTCTCTAATTTGGCTGAAAAGAAAGATAAGTTAACATCATACGCCATAATATGAAAATTGGATCCATATAGGCTAGAGCGTCTTGTACTACGTGTCACCGCAAATTATTTCTGCTTCAGTTGATGTCCAAATGTTTTATAGCAATTTCTCTTTCACCATTCACTCATAAATTACTTGTAAAATATGCAGGGTGCATTGCAAATACATTTTTTGATGTATCAGAGGTACCTTACCAAACAGTGTAGAATGTATGTAAATGTATTTGCTCAGTTAAAGTAGCTGGAGACTTGGAGGAGCAGGATTTACTCTCCAGTACACAAATATGAGGATACAATTTGTCCCCTTTTGTAAAAGCCAAATAATGATAACAACATTCAGTACAGCATCACACATATTTGTGTCTTTAATTGTGTACTGTATCCAAGGAAACAATTGCTGGTGCATAAAAAGAATTAAGTAATGACATTGTAATCATATTAATAATGTTCAGACACAAAAGTGCCGCTTTTTGATTTTCATTTGATGCATTTCTTTTGCACTCCTGTACAGTACTGTGATGATATTCACTGATTTTTGAGGGGTAAATTTATGTTTTCCTTAAACACCTGTGACCCAAGCGTTTAGGGTATTCTCAGGGATTTATCACATTTGACAGTAACAATTCTGATTGTTAAACAAGTAATATTGTGGGGTTTTGACACTCAGGTATTCAGGTTGGCATCCCATGATTGGCCAGCTATGTTTACGCATTTCTTGGTTTGGAAATGAGGGCTTGTGATCAAAGAAGTATTATCCAAAGAGTCCAGGAGAGGGCTCTATTTGTGCTAATAGAACTAGGGTTACAAAAATCTTTATTTTTAGATTTGGGAGAGAGTTGTAGATACTAAGTAATATTTTGAGACTGTCGTAGACCATAGGGATAACATGAATTCATTTTTAAAAAATGGGTGTAATTCTCCTTTGATATTCACACTCTAGTAATGATAAATGTGCCCCTGAGCAAGGCCTCAACCTACAGTTCATACTCTATAAACGCTAAGATTGAGGGGAATGGCTGTTACGCTAATCTTATCTTCACCTTTTACAGATTGTGGCTATGGCTTTCAGAAGTACCTGGTGCGGCTGCTGACTTATTTGCCTGGAAACACCATTTCCAAGGTCCCTTTAACACCAAAGTTACTGTATGAAACTGGCAAGACAGCAGCCAGGATGGACAAAATCCTGCAAGAGGTATAATGATAACACCCCAGTGAAACTTAAATCTTTGACTTTGTTTTTTAACACCATGAATTCTGAATCAAATGTCTTAAAGGTCCAATGTATTTGTGGTTTTGGTAAATAGATGTGATTCTTCTACATATAATCCGGTGTTATTTCCCTCATGTTGTGGCTTTCAAGCCAGTCATAACACCTTCTTGCACTCTTTCTTCTTTCTTCCACTTCCCAATGGCTGGATCCCAAGTCCTTAACTTTTTATTTTCTTGCTTCTCAATCCTCGCCTCGACCGGAAGTCGGTCTTGATGCGTCATCTTGAAGGAGGTACCAAAGCACTTATTTGTCCCAAGGATCGAGAATCGAGGAGGGACCTCTGAGGAGCGTCGACACTCGAGAGCAGTCTTTATGGAGGTCTTTATCAGCCGACACACCCGTCACTTATTGATTGACAGTTTCAAACCAGAGTGACGACAAATCAAAGACTATGCTCTAGTTTATCACGCCTGAGTTTGATATTTAATTAATCTCGGTTTCTCAGTTTCACGGTTTCTTGACACTTGAGCTCATTGAAAGATACCTGCGTTCATCGTTGACGGAAACATCAGGTCTTGCTGTAATCAGTGCAGAACTCTTTCAGAAGCCGTCATATATTCATATGATGACGTTATTAACAACCTGGCAGCAGCTAATGCAGACGTGTTTCTCTGCAGAGCAGGTGCTGAAAAATGCCTGTTCTACAGTTCTGCTGTAGTGGAACATACATGCAGAGTTTGCAAAGCTTTGTGACGTTTCCTCTGTACTATGTGAGCATCACAGTACACCCAAACAACCAGCAGCGGCCCAATCAGCTGATCAGCTGCTGCCATCATCAGAAACGGGCGTTGCTTCACATGAGGCTTCAAAGGAGATGTCATCTCATGTCTCTTAAAACTGTCTGTGCCCGTTTCCTCTCTCCTCTCGTGGTTTCCTTGCATCTCTCTATGCATCATTGGTGGGCGGGGCTTAGACTCAAGGAAAAGACGAGAGTGAGGGAAGCATGGATGCAATTTAAGGACTTGGGATCCAGCCAATATCATTATTGTTTTTGCCAGATGGATCACCCTCATCTTGGCATGCTGCAGAGAGAGACGTTCATATGGAGTCTGTCAAATATCCCCCTCCTGGAAGCATACATCCATGTATTAGATGGAGATCCTCTTCAGGAGGTTGTGAAGTCTGTCATTCATGAGTACAAGACCTCTGTGGTCCCTAAACGCTCCAATTTCCGAGAGTGTGAGTATGATATTTACTTTTAGACATGTCGATAATAAAGCTGATAAGTACAAATTTGATTCTAGACTTCTCTTCTCTGAATAAATGAGTAATAATGCATTTTGCTTTATATAAACATTTTCTTTCTTCCTTTTCTAAGGCATTAACCATGGTGACTTCAGTGACCTCAATGTGCTTGTGCAGCCTGAGGGTGACGGCCACAAGATTTCTGGTATCCTCGACTTTGGGGACATGAGCAGTGGCTACTACATCTATGAGCTAGCCATCACTATCATGTACATGATGACGGAGCACCCCAAACCGATTGAGGTGGGTGGACCTGTCCTCGCAGGCTGGGAAAGTGTCCTTCCCCTCAACGAGGCAGAGAAAGATTGTCTCTATGTCCTGGTGCTGTCCCGCTTCTGCCAATCTTTGGTTTTTGCTCGCTACAATGTGACTTTGCATCCAGAAAATAAAGAGTATCTGATGACTACATCCAGGAAGGGCGTCCACACTCTCCGTCAGCTCTGGGAGCTCGGAAAGAAGCAGGTGGAGAAGGTGTGGTTTCAGAGTGCTGCTCAATTCGGTGACGAGGAGAGAAATACGTAGCTGTACACACCTCCAATGCACAACAGGTTGATTCCAGTGAACCTTTTGTCCAAATTAATTGGAATTTTAAGCCCACCAATAAAAAACAAAAGATTATGTTTTCACAATAAACAAACAACATTTTACTCTTGAGATTCAGACATACTGTAGTAGGAATAACAAGTAAGGTAGCAAATCTAAAAGGTAGCAATATTAATTATTGATCAAGTAGTGTAAAAGCAAAAAAATCATCAAAATAAACAGGGAAGCATTCAGGGGAAATTGTTTTATAGAACCATCAGTCACCTCATCAACTATCACTACACCACTGGTTACAGTCCTTAACCTGCTCTGTAATGGATCTAATGCCTTGACCGGCCAATTTCATTCATTCAGATTTGCCAAGATTGAAGACAAATGTAATGCTTCGGTCACATGTCAACTAAATTGCAATAATGTCCTGCTATTTGGATTGGTGTGCATTCATTATGTTTCTTTGGCAAATCTACCTCAACTTACAGAATGTGTGTTTCATACTTTAACTGGATCCAGATTTTAACAATTTAATACTTTTATACTGCTCCAATAATCTTAATAAACATAAGAACAACTCAGAAAAGACTCATTCTTTCAAATGCATATACTTAAAAATGTGTGTTAATTGTGTATGAGTTGTGTGGTAAGAAATATTTGTAGTTGTTTGAACTTTGGTCTATTTCTTCCAAACAGAAAATTGGTTTAAATGTTAGACGTTGGCTCCAGAGGTTACACACTAGAAATACATTCAAGATAGGCCGTCAAACAATTGATCTTACTGCAGCGAAAATCCCCTCCTGCTCAAAACGTGTCCCAATGATCACCATGATTAATGACACTTCAGTAAAACTCTCAGCCTTAGGCCAAAGGATTTCTGTGAGAGGACAGACTGTACAAGTGAGAGGTAACCATAAGCAAGGGACAGACCAACAAAGCACGTTCCCCAATTACCACTCAAATCATGATTTGGTTTAATGTTTTCATTCTCATGTGCAAAAATCCTCCACGCAGTACGGTTCCTTATCTAAAACAGATGACTGCTATGTCTGCGGTGAAGAAGTAGACGTATTGTCCCTCATCTATTCAGGCTGCCAGTCTAAATTTTATATGAGCCTGAAGCAACAGGACACATTTCTTATCAATGTCAAGGCTGTCAGACATACTGAATACAAGTGAAGATTCATGACTATGACTACTATGGTTTGTACTGCAAAAAAAAAAGCTCTTTGAACTGTTACATCAGTTTATCGTTACACTTTTTAAATTGCTGTTGGGCATGTTACATAGAGAACTTTAGTATACATTTTAATGATAATTGCACCACATATGCTTTTGGCTAGAAAGTCATTAAAACAGAGTACATGAAAAATAAACAACTTTTTTTTCCTTTTTACGAAGGAAATGCAGCCTTCATTCGTGCATTGCCTTTAATATTTGCTTCTTATGAGAACATCACAATTAAAATCAGCTTTGTTGGCCAAGTGAGTGCACATACATATATTTCTGCTCTTTTTTTGCTCTCAATGTATAAACTCTGCAACAGACATTAGTAGACATAGACAAATGGCTATAATAGACAATGGACATTTATCTATAAAATGTGGAGCATTGTGTTGCCATGGAACCACTTTTTTACGGACTTTTGCGTATTCAACACCGTAGAGCATGAATTCACACACTTTATTATTATTTAATATTTTAAAATTGTTATTATTATATTATTTAAATTTATTATTATTTCTACATTATATAATCTGCACCAAAAAGTGTTTATATAAGTGTAATGCAGGAATAAAGACAACTAGTTTGGTGTACTTTCATAAACAGCTGGTGTCAAACATAAACCAATAATCCAATGTCCAACCAGGAGGCCTGTTTTCATTTAGATGAGCACCGACGTCCACTGGAGTGTGTAAACTCTCAGGACTTTAGGCATTTATTAAATAAATGCTGTCTCAGTTAGATATTTTGCATTTTATAGGACATAATTCACAATTGCCATTGCTGTCTCTTACCCATCTTTGATTCAGACACACTGTATTATTCCTGCCATGAATCTTAAAAGTAAAATGTGTTATATTTTTACTGTAAAAACATACTTTATTGTTTTGAGAATGTGATCTTGAAATTACTCTTTATTTGGACAAAAGGTTTGGTGAAATCATCCTATTGTTATTGTGCACTAAAGCAGGAATGGCAACATAGTTCTCACTTCTTGTTTCCAAATTGAGCAGCACTCTGAAACCACACCTTCTCCAATCTTAACACTTCTGTCAAACTCCCTGCCTCAGGCCAAAGGAGTGAACTTGGGATCCAGACAGTGAGAGGCTAGACTGTAGGCTACAAGTGGACGATAACCAGAAGCGAGGGATAGACCACAGAACTTGTTGCCTTTCATTCGTTGTCCTGGTGTTTTTTCTCAGCATAAGGTAGGTTTACTGACATGTAAATGTAGTTTATTATTATGTAAGTTATTGCTGTTAATCCATATTGCTGGCATACCATTTTATGCAGTGTGTTGCAGATTGTTGAATACTAATGCATCACCACACTGTTATTGATGTGGCTCAACTCATAATACAGGAACATTAATAATGTTACTGGATAGTTATTCATACTCATTTGGCCTGTGTCACAGTTTTATATATCATATCATTATATATTTATATTTTATATTTCACAAAAAAGTAGCCAAGTCATGTAATACTTACATTGTTAATCAACTGTTGATTTAGTCTCCACCACTTTCACAAAATTCAACAAGTTTCAGCCAAAAATCTGAATTTCAATCAGAATAAATTTAAATGGGTTATGAGCTTTTCTTTTTGTACATTTCTGCAAGCAATGTTCTTTTCTGTGTTGTTTTCAGCAATAATGTCCATGAAAAATGCCAAGCCCAACTTCAGTCAATCTCAAGTGGTTGAGATGGTGAAAAGGCTCTTTGGGCTGACACCATCAGAAATCTGCCCTCTGCCCAGCTATGATGACCAGAACTTCTATTTGGCACCCATCGAGGGTGGCGAGTACGTCCTTAAGATATTGAACTCAGAAGCCAGTAAGACCCCCTCCCTGACTGAGGTGCAGATGTACGCTATGTCCTTCCTTCAAAGGAATGGACTTTCTGCCCAAACAGCCCGGCCCACTGCCTCAGGCCAGCTCATGAGCCTGGAAGAAACAGGTGAGACCAGTCACACAAGTCAGACCTAAAAAAAAAATGTTGCCCAACACTGTGAAAGAGAAAAGTTCTCTAATTTGGCTGAAAAGAAAGATAAGTTAACATCATACGCCATAATATGAAAATTGGATCCATATAGGCTAGAGCGTCTTGTACTACGTGTCACCGCAAATTATTTCTGCTTCAGTTGATGTCCAAATGTTTTATAGCAATTTCTCTTTCACCATTCACTCATAAATTACTTGTAAAATATGCAGGGTGCATTGCAAATACATTTTTTGATGTATCAGAGGTACCTTACCAAACAGTGTAGAATGTATGTAAATGTATTTGCTCAGTTAAAGTAGCTGGAGACTTGGAGGAGAAGGATTTACTCTCCAGTACACAAATATGAGGATACAATTTGTCCCCTTTTGTAAAAGCCAAATAATGATAACAACATTCAGTACAGCATCACACATATTTGTGTCTTTAATTGTGTACTGTATCCAAGGAAATAATTGCTGGTGCATAAAAAGAATTAAGTAATGACATTGTAATCATATTAATAATGTTCAGAGACAAAAGTGCCGCTTTGTGATTTTCATTTGATGCATTTCTTTTGCACTCCTGTACAGTACTGTGATGATATTCACTGATTTTTGAGGGGTAAATTTATGTTTTCCTTAAACACCTGTGACCCAAGCGTTTAGGGTATTCTCAGGGATTTATCACATTTGACAGTAACAATTCTGATTGTTAAACAAGTAATATTGTGGGGTTTTGACACTCAGGTATTCAGGTTGGCATCCCATGATTGGCCAGCTATGTTTACGCATTTCTTGGTTTGGAAATGAGGGCTTGTGATCAAAGAGGTATTACCCAAAGAGTCCAGGAGAGGGCTCTATTTGTGCTAATAGAACTAGGGTTACAAAAATCTTTATTTTTAGATTTGGGAGAGAGTTGTAGATACTAAGTAATATTTTGAGACTGTCGTTGACCATAGGGATAACATGAATTCATTTTTAAAAAATGGGTGTAATTCTCCTTTGATATTCACACACTCTAGTAATGATAAATGTGCCCCTGAGCAAGGCCTCAACCTACAGTTCATACTCTATAAACGCTAAGATTGAGGGGAATGGCTGTTACGCTAATCTTATCTTCACCTTTTACAGATTGTGGCTATGGCTTTCAGAAGTACCTGGTGCGGCTGCTGACTTATTTGCCTGGAAACACCATTTCCAAGGTCCCTTTAACACCAAAGTTACTGTATGAAACTGGCAAGACAGCAGCCAGGATGGACAAAATCCTGCAAGAGGTATAATGATAACACCCCAGTGAAACTTAAATCTTTGACTTTGTTTTTTAACACCATGAATTCTGAATCAAATGTCTTAAAGGTCCAATGTATTTGTGGTTTTGGTAAATAGATGTGATTCTTCTACATATAATCCGGTGTTATTTCCCTCATGTTGTGGCTTTCAAGCCAGTCGTAACACCTTCTTGCACTCTTTCTTCTTTCTTCCACTTCCCAATGGCCGGATCCCAAGTCCTTAACTTTTTATTTTCTTGCTTCTCAATCCTCGCTTCGACCGGAAGTCGGTCTTGATGCGCCATCTTGAAGGAGGTACCAAAGCACTTATTTGTCCCAAGGATCGAGAATCGAGGAGGGACCTCTGAGGAGCATCGACACTCGAGAGCAGTCTTTATGGAGGTCTTTATCAGCCGACACACCCGTCACTTATTGATTAACAGTTTCAAACCGAAGTGACGACAAATCAAAGACTATGCTCCAGTTTATCATGCCTGAGTTTGATATTTAATTAATCTCGGTTTCTCGGTTTCACGGTTTCTTGACACTTGAGCTCATTGAAAGATACCTGTGTTCATCGTTGACGGAAACATCAGGTCTTGCTGTAATCAGTGCAGAACTCTTTCAGAAACCGTCATATATTCATATGATGACGTCATTAGCAACCTGGCAGCAGCTAATGCAGACGTGTTTCTGTGCAGAGCAGGTGCTGAAAAATGCCTGTTCTACAGTTCTGCTGTAGTGGAACATACATGCAGAGTTTGCAAAGCTTTGTGACGTTTCCTGTGTTCTATGTGAGCATCACAGTACACCCAAACAACCAGCAGCGGCCCAATCAGCTGATCAGCTGCTGCCATCATCAGAAACGGGCGTTGCTTCACGTGAGGCTTCAAATGAAAGGTCATCTCATGTCTCTGAAAACCGTCTGTGCTTGTTTCCTCTCTCCTTTCCTGGTGTCCTTGCATCTCTCTATGCATCCTTGGTGGGCGGGGCTTAGACTCAAGGAAAAGACGTGAGTGAGGGAAGCATGGATGCAATTTAAGGACTTGGGATCCAGCCAATATCATTATTGTTTTTGCCAGATGGAGCACCCTCATCTTGGCATGCTGCAGAGAGAGACGTTCATATGGAGTCTGTCAAATATCCCCCTCCTGGAAGCATACATCCATGTATTAGATGGAGATCCTCTTCAGGAGGTTGTGAAGTCTGTCATTCATGAGTACAAGGCCTCTGTGGTCCCTAAACGCTCCAATTTCCGAAAGTGTGAGTATGATATTTACTTTTAGACATGTCGATAATAAAGCTGATAAGTACAAATTTTATTCTAGACTTCTCTTCTCTGAATAAATGAGTAATGATGCATTTTGGTTTATATAAACATTTTCTTTCTTCCTTTTCTAAGGCATTAACCATGGTGACTTCAGTGACCTCAATGTGCTTGTGCAGCCTGAGGGTGACGGCCACAAGATTTCTGGCATCCTCGACTTTGGGAACATGAGCAGTGGCTACTACATCTATGAGCTAGCCATCACTATCATGTACATGATGACGGAGCACCCCAAACCGATTGAGGTGGGTGGACCTGTCCTCGCAGGCTGGGAAAGTGTCCTTCCCCTCAACGAGGCAGAGAAAGATTGTCTCTATGTCCTGGTGCTGTCCCGCTTCTGCCAATCTTTGGTTTTTGCTCGCTACAATGTGACTTTGCATCCAGAAAATAAAGAGTATCTGATGACTACATCCAGGAAGGGCGTCCACACTCTCCGTCAGCTCTGGGAGCTCGGAAAGAAGCAGGTGGAGAAGGTGTGGTTTCAGAGTGCTGCTCAATTCGGAGAAATACGTAGCTGTACACACCTCCAATGCACAACAGGTTGATTCCAGTGAACCTTTTGTCCAAATTAATTGGAATTTTAAGCCCACCAATAAAAAACAAAAGATTATGTTTGCACAGTAAACAAACAACATTTTACTCTTGAGATTCAGACATACTGTAGTAGGAATAACAAGTAAGGTAGCAAATGTAAAAGGTAGCAATATTAATTATTGATCAAGTAGTGTAAAAGCAAAAAAATCATCAAAATAAACAGAGAAGCATTCAGGGGAAATTGTTTTATAGTATCATCAGTCACCTCATCAACTATCACTACACCACTGGTTACAGTCCATAACCGCCAAAAAAACAGGGACAGATTGTGGGCCCCATGTACATGTTTTTCTTTGTGTCTGTGGTTGGCAAGTTTCCCATCGCATTAGGGATTTTGTGCCTTGACAAAGAAATACTTAAGTCTAAAAGGTTTAATTATGGGATTCATGGGTACTGTGTATCAAACTGCCCTTTCTAATGTTTGTCATGGTATTGAGACATGAGGGAGGAGACGACCTGGGATACTGTGCAATGCAATAGACTACAGAGTCTCCTCTGTAATGGATCTAATGCCTTGACCAGCCAATTGTAATGCTTCGGTCACATGTCAACTAAATTGCAATAATGTCCTGCTATTTGGATTGGTGTGCATTCATTATGTTTCTTTGGCAAATCTACCTCAATTTACAGAATGTGTGTTTCATACTGTAACTGGATCCAGATTTTAACAATTTAATACTTTTATACTGCACCAATAATCTTAATAAACAAAAGAACAACTCAGAAAATACTGCAACCATAAGCAATTATATTGTAACAATCATGTAATCTTATGTTCAAACATAATGTTAACCATAGAAATAAATTGGCTTCAATCTTTTTTTTCTTTCATTTATATTGTTTACTTTATGTATGTTTATGAAAGGTGCCCATAAATAAAATATATTATTATTATTATTATCATTATTATTATTATTATTATCATTATCATTATCATTATCATTATCATTATCATTATCATTATTATTATTGTTATTATTATTATCATTGTTATAAGTGAAACCTCGCCATCCCTTGTTTACTAATTTAAACTAGATCAGTAGCATTATAAGCAGCTGACTTGATCATTTGTGAACTTAAACTGGTAAGTGGCTTTAATAATGCTGCGTGCCTAGCTTCTTTTTTTCTTTGCATGAATATCCTTATGAGCACTGACTGTCAAACCAACAGATTCAGCTTGCAGTGCATTGCCTGCACCAAGAAATGCAGCAGTGATGCAAATACCTCTTGCAGTATGAAGAAGCAGCACACTTTTGTTTTCTCTGTTCAGTCTTCGCAAGGACAAAAGACCGAATGATGCACTTTCCCTTAGGAGAAAAACAAAAGACAATAGCACTTATTGCTGTAAATGTAGAGTGAGAATATTATCCGTTTTGAGAGGTTGAGATTTTAAATGATATACAACTCTCACACCTGTCTGATGAATTTAAAGCTACACAAAGCAGGTGGTTATGTGCAATGGACATGGCATCACCTGCCTCTCAGACATTTAAGTTGTTTTTGGATGGGGTCTGTGTATTCTCAGGCAAAGGCTCTTTCAGTCGTTAGTTTAAACCACTCAAATTATGATTTGGTTTAATGTTTTCATTCTCCTGTGCAAAAATCCCCCACACAGTACGGTTCCTTATCTAAAACAGATGACTGCTATGTCTGCGGTGAAGGAGTAGACATATTGTCCCTCATCTATTCAGGCTGCCAGTCTAAATTTTATATGAGCCTGAAGCAACAGGACACATTTCTTATCAATGTCAAGGCTGTCAGACATACTGAATACAAGTGAAGATTCATGACTATGACTACTATGGTTTGTACTGCAAAAAAAAAAAAAAAGCTCCTTGAACTGTTACATCAGTTTATCGTTACACTTTTTAAATTACTTTTAGGCATGTTACATAGAGAACTTTAATATACATTTTGATGATAATTGCAACACCTATGCTTTTGGCTAGAAAGTCATTAAAACAGAGTACATGAAAAATAAACAACTCTTCTTTTTACTAAGGAAATGCAGCCTTCATTGTTCATTGCCTTTAATATTTGCTTCTCATGAGAACATCACAATTAAAATCAGCTTTTTTGGGCAAATGAGTACACATATATATATCTCTGCTCTGTTTTTATGCTCTCAATGTATATACTTTGCAACAGACATATTAGTGGACATAGACAGATGGATATAATAGATAATGGACATTTATCTATAAAATGTGGAGCATTGTGTTGCCATGAAACCAATTTTTAAGGACCTTTGAGCGTTCTACACAGTAGGCATGAATTCACACACCTGGTAAACATAGTATACTACATAGTTATTTCTGCATTAAATAATCTGCACCAAAAAGTGTTTATATACAGTTGTATGAAAAAGTTTGGGCACCCCTCTGAGGCTGCATAATAATTTACTTTATCTTCACAGGAAATGATCAAAGTGGCATGCCATTCATTTCCTAATCAAAGCTGAGTACTGGGGTGTTTTTGAGACAAAAACTTTAAGTGTGGTGATATTCAATTGTATGTAATTAAATCAGAGGTTAGAAATAGGCTGTGCAAAAATTTGGGCACCCTTGTCATTTCACTGATTTGAATACCTGTAACTACTTATTGGAATACAAAATTGGTCTGCTGAGCTCATTCAGCATTGAACTCCACACACAGGTGTATCCAATCATGAGAAAAGGTATTTAAGGTGGCCAATTTCATGGTGTTCTTCTCTTTGACTCTCCTCTGAAGAGTGGCGACATGGGGGCTTCAAAACAACTCTCGAATGACCTGAAAACAAAGATTACTGAGCATTATGATTTAGGGGAAGGCTACAAAAAGCTATCTCAGAGATTTCAGCTGTCAGTTTCCAATGTGAGGAACATAGTGAGGAAATGGAAGGCTACAGGCACAGTTCTTGTTAAGGCCAGAAGTGGCAGGCCACGAAAAATATCAGAGAGGCAAAGGCGAAGGATGGTGAGAATGGTCAAAAACAACCCACAGACCACCTCCAAAGACCTTCAAGATCATCTTGCATCAGATGGTGTGGATGTGCATCGTTCAACAATTCAGCGCACTTTGCACAAGGAAAAGCTGTACGGGAGAGTGATGCGGAAGAAGCCTTTTCTGAGCACACGCCACAAACGGAGTCGCTTGAGGTATGCAGAAGCACATTTGGACAAGCCAGCTTCATTTTGGAATAAGGTGCTGTGGAGTGATGAAACAAGGATTGAGTTATTTGGGCATAACAAGCGCCGTTATGGATGCCGGCAGAAGAACACAGCATTCCAAGAAAAACACTTGTTACCCACAGTAAAATTTGGTGGAGGTTCCATCATGCTGTGGGGCTGTGTGGCGAGTGCTGGTCCTGGGAATCTTGTTTAAGTTGAGGGTCGCATGGATTCCACTCAATACCAGCAAATTCTTGAGAATAATGTTCAAGAATCCGTCACAAAGTTACGCCGGGGCTGGATATTTCAACAAGACAACGACCCAAAACACTGCTCAAAATTGTCTCAGGCATTCATGCAGAGGAACAAATACAATGTTCTGGAATGGCCATCCCAGTCCCCAGACTTGAATATCATTGAAAATCTATGGGATGATTTGAAGCGGGCTGTCCATGCCCGGAAACCATCAAACCTGACTGAACTAGAGATGTTTTGTAAGGAAGAATGGTCCAAAATACCTTCATCTAGAATCCAGACACTTATTACAGGCTATAGGAAGCATCCGGTGGCTGTTATTTTTTCAAAAGGGGGCTCAACTAAATATTGATGGGATTTTTCTGTTGGGGTGCCCAAATTTATGCACGTGTCTAATTTTGTTTTGATTCATATTGCACATTTACTGTTAATCCAATAAACCTCATTTCACCACTGAAATATTACTGTGTCCATCAGTTATTTGATAGATCAAAATGAAGTTGCTGATACAAACACCCAATGATTTATAAATGAAAATGATGGAAATTGTCAGGGGTGCCCAAACTTTTTCATACAACTGTAAGTGTAAATCATGACTAAAGACAACTAGTTTGATGTACTTTTAGTAAACAGTTGGTATATATATACCAATAATGCCATGTTCAATCAAGAGGCTTATTATCATTTAGATGAGCATCGACATCCACTGGAGTGTGTAAACTCTCAGGACTTTAGGCATTTATTAAATAAATGCTGTCTCAGTTAGATATTTTGCATTTTATAGGACATAATTCACAATAACCATTGCTGTCTCTTACCCATCTTTGAGTCAGACACACTGTATTATTCCTGCCATATTTTTTCTGAATCTTAAAAGTAAAATGTGTTATATTTTTACTGTACACATATACTTTATTGTTTTGAGAAAGTGATACTGAAATTACTCTATTTGTAGAAAAGGCTTGGTGGAATCACCCTATTGTGCACTAATGTGGGAATGGCAACATAGTTCTCACTTCTTTTTTCCAAATTGAGCAGCACTCTGAAACCACACCTTCTCTACCTGCTCCTGTCCGAGCTTCCAGAGCTGACGGAGAGTGTGGACGCCCTTCCTGGATGTAGTCATCAGATACTCTTTATTTTCCGGATTCAAGGTCACAGAGTGACGAGCTAAAACCAACGACTGGCAGAAGCGGGACAGCACCAGGACATAGAGACAATCTTTCTCTGCCTCGTTGAGGGGAAGGACACTTTCCCAGCCTGCGAGGACAGGTCCACCCACCTCTATGGGTTTGGGGTGCTCCGTCATCATGTACATGATAGTGATGGCTAGCTCATAGATGTAGTAGCCACTGTTCATGTCCCCAAAGTCAAGGATGCCAGAAATCTTGTGGCCGTCACCCTCAGGCTGCACAAGCACATTGAGGTCACTGAAGTCACCATGGTTAATGCCTTAGAAAAGGAAGAAAGAAAATGTTTATATAAACCAAAATGCATTATACTAATTTATTAGGAGAAGAGAAGTCTAGAATAAAATTTGTACTTATCAGCTTTGTTATCGACATGTCTAAAAGTAAATATCCAACTTACACTCTCGGAAATTGGAGCGTTTAGGGACCACAGAGGTCTTGTACTCATGAATGACAGACTTCACAACCTCCTGAAGAGGATCTCCATCTAATACATGGATGTATGCTTCCAGGAGGGGGATATTTGACAGACTCCATATGAACGTCTCTCTCTGCAGCATGTCAAGATGAGGGTGCTCCATCTGGCAAAACAATAGTAATATTGGAAAGTGAAAGAAAGAAGGACAAGTACAAAATAAAATTGAAGGAAGATAAGAAAACATAAGTCTCTCAGCAAAGCTTAGCAGCTCCAGAAATCTAGCTTCATGTTTAATTAGCAGTGAAGGGTTAGTCTTTTATTACATACATGAGTTAGATTCTAAAACACTACCAACATGGGTGACAATGAAGTAGCATAACAATGTGGACAGTGTATTTTTGACTTGATTCAAAACACCAATATTGTCAGACAAAGGAGCATTGTGTTCGTTTTAGGGGGATTTAGGGACATCTAATGTTGAGAATTACAAATTGCAACCTCCAGTCAACTCCAGGGCTACTGTAGAAACATGGCGGTGCAACATGGTGGACCCTGTGGAAGAGGACCCGCTCCATATGAAGATGTAAACAGTCTATTCTAAGGTTACAGAAACACAACAATTCTCATTTAAAAAACACATACTTAGAATATTATATTCCTTATTGCCAGTATATCCCTCTGACTCCTACACACTGAACCTTCAAGACAATTGTTTTCACAACAATTCTGGAATTAACAACAATTCATGACGTAACAAAACAAAGTAAAAGATTTAAGTTTCACTGGGGGGGGGGGGGTTATTATTATACCTCTTGCAGGATTTTGTCCATCCTGGCTGCTGTCTTGCCAGTTTCATACAGTAACTTTGGTGTTAAAGGGACCTTAGAAATGGTGGTTCCGGGTAAATAAGTCAGCAGCCGCACCAGGTACTTCTGAAAGCCATAGCCACAATCTGTCAAAGGTAAAGACATGAACTTTTTAAGCATGAAATGTAAGCTGAGGCCTTGCTCAGGGGCACTTTTATCGTTACTAAAGTGTGTGAATATCAAAGGGGAACTACACCCATTTTTAAAAGCCATTCATGCTATTTCCATTGTCTAAGACAGTCCAAAAAATATTTTAAATATTGTATATATTGTATACTTGTAAATATGCACATCTGTCAGAGAAAAAAGGTCATACCAGAAGGTTTGAGAAGTTTCATAATATTAACCTTTAATATGAAGCTAATGTATAGAGGTGTTTCTGCTCCTCCATCCAAGCCTTCAGCTGCTTCAACCATACACATTTACATACATTCTGGATTGTTTGGTTAATGTCTTTCCTTTAGCCAAATTAGAGGGCATTTCTCTTTTACAGTGTTAAGTGACATTATTCATCAGGTCTGACCTGTGTGACTGGTCTCATACCTATTTCTTCCAGGCTCATGAGCTGTCCTGAGGTGGTGGGCAGGGCTGTTTGGGCAGGTAGTCCGTTTTTCTGAAGGACGGACATAGCATACGTCTGCATCTCAATCAGGGTAGGGTTCTTACTGTCTACTGAGTTCATAATTTTCAGGACATACTCGCCGCCCTCGATGGGCGCCACATAGAGATTCTGATCCTCGTAGCTCGGCAGAGAGCGAATTTCTGATGTCGTCAGATTGAAGAGCCTCTTCATCATCTCAACCACCTGAGGCTGGCTGAAGTGGGGCTGTTTCTCTGACATTACTGCTGAATGAAAACAACATAACAGGCTATCACAAAGGATTCAGCTTGAAATTAATTACAAACAAAAGCATCATAGTTGTAACTGGGCATCATTTAGCTTTATAAAGAGCATTTCATACGCCATACAGATGTGTCTAACTCTAGAGTCTAAACATCTACCAGGTTATGACCTTGCAGTATCTTAACCTTCAGTTATCCTGGAGTCTTCTCTCATGCCTGCATGCTGGCAGTAAAGGACTCTAAGGCCTCTAAAATTAACATACATACACATAACATAACCAAGGATGAATCATATTTTCATAAAGTTATTATACATGATGTCCAGTAGTGTAATGAAACAAAGTAATAATACTTTGTTTCATTACTTAAGTATTTTTTGGGAGGCGGCTGAGAGACCGGTTGCAGAGGACTCTCCCGGACCGGTTTGACCCTGGAGACGTGGAACGTGGGGTGGATCCGCATGGTGCGAGGCAACTTCAACCGAACCGCCACTGGGTTGACGACCTTCTCGATGGGGAACAGACCGATGAACTTGGGAGCCAGCTTTCGGGAATCCACCTTCAGCGGGAGATCTTTAGTGGACAGCCAGACCTTCTGACCCACCTGGTAGGAGGGAGCCTGGGAGCGGCGACGGTTAGCCGTCGAGGTGTATCAACCAGCAGCCCGTAGGAGCATAGATCTGGCCCGTGCCCAGGTTTGGCGGCAGCGACGGATGTAAACCTCCACCGAAGGGTAGGCCGTCTCCTTCTCTTGAGTAGGAAACAAAGGAGGCTGGAAGCCATACGCGCACTGGAAGGGGGAGAGTCCAGTGGCGGAACTCATGAGGGTGTTATGAGCAAATTCTACCCACAGGAGCTGCGAAGACCAGGAGGCAGGTTGGTTAGAGGCCATACATCGCAGTGCGGTCTCCATTTCTTGGTTCATGCGTTCGGATTGGCCGTTGGACTGAGGGTGATACCCTGAAGACAGGCTGGTGGACGTTCCCAGGAGTCGACAGAACTCTCTCCAGAACGCAGAGGTAAACTGGGGTCCCCGATCGGAGACCACATCAGAGGGGAAGCCGTGCAGTCGGACCACATGCTCCAGCAGCAACCCAGCGGTCTCTTTGGCGGAGGGAAGCTTGGGTAGAGGCACAAAATGTGCCATCTTGCTGAATCGGTCTACCACTGTCAGGATAGTGGTGTTGCCTCCTGACAGTGGCAGACCGGTAACAAAGTCCAGAGAGATGTGGGACCAGGGACGATGAGGCACAGGTAGTGGGTGTAAGAGGCCGGCAGGAGCCTGGCGAGCAGTCTTGCTTTGATTACATACGGGACAGGCATTAACAAAGTCTTTAGTGTCTTCAGCCAGGGTGGCCCACCAGAACCGTCGTTGCAGAACCTCCTTAGTACGAGTGATCCCAGGATGGCAGGTTAGACGAGAAGAGTGGGCCCATTGCAGAACCTCCGACCTAAACTCTTGGGGAACGAACAGACGGTTCTGTGGGCAAGAGCTGGGACCCGGCTGTACCTCCAATGCCGACATTATGCGTTCCTCAATCTCCCAGGTGAGGGCGGCTAAGAGACGGGAAGCTGGAAGAATGCTGTCAGGATTAGGCGAATCTTCTTCTTTCTCCAAAAACTGGCGGGACAAAGCGTCTGGTTTTACGTTTCGTGAGCCAGGTCGATATGAGAGGGTGAAGGCGAAGCGAGCAAAGAACAGAGCCCAACGGGCCTGGCGGGAATTAAGTCTTTTGGTGGAGCGAATGTACTCAAGGTTCTTGTGGTCGGTCCAGACGAGGAAGGGAACCTTGGTGCCCTCCAACCAATGACGCCATTCTTCCAACACCAGCTTGACCGCCAGTAACTCACGATTGCCAATGTCGTAGTTACGCTCAGCAGGAGACAGTCGCCGGGAGAGGAATGCGCATGGGTGTAGCTTTCCATCCCCAGCCGAGCGCTGGGAGAGTACAGCCCCTACTCCCACATCCGAGGCGTCGACTTCCACCACGAATTGTCTTTTGGGGTTGGGAATGAGAAGGATGGGGGCGGAGCTGAAGCGTCTCTTGAGGTGTTGGAAGGTGTCTTCAGCGGCCGGAGTCCAGCGGAACAGAACCTTGGACGAGGTGAGGGCAGTGAGAGGGGCCGCCACTGTACTGTACCCTCGAATAAACCGTCTGTAGAAGTTTGCGAACCCCAGGAAACGTTGTAGCTGCTTGCGGGAATCCGGCACGGGCCATGAGGTCACGGCGGAGACCTTAGCAGGGTCCATTTCCATACGGTTGTAACCGATGATGTATCCTAGGAAGGAAACAGAAGAAGCGTGGAATTCACATTTCTCCGCCTTAACAAATAGGGAGTTCTTGAGGAGGAGCTGCAGGACCGTCTGGACGTGATGGATGTGTTCTTGTTTGGACTGGGAGAAAATCAGAATGTCGTCCAAATAAACAAACACATATTTGTTGAGTAAGTCTCTGAGCACGTCATTGATGAGGGCCCGGAAGATGGCTGGGGCATTGGTGAGCCCGAAAGGCATCACTAAATACTCGTAATGTCTAGTGGGGGTGTTAAAGGCCGTTTTCCACTCGTTCCCTTCTCGGATACAGACCAGATGGTAAGCGTTGCAAAGGTCTAGCTTGGTGAAGATGGTGGCCCCTTGTAACAGTTCAAATGCTGATGCGATGAGGGGGAGAGGGTAACGGTTCTTGACTGTGATGTCGTTCAGCCCCCTATAGTCAATGCAGGGTCGTAGAGAGCCATCCTTTTTCCCCACGAAGAAGAATCCGGCACCGGCAGGAGACAAGGAGGGGCGGATTATACCGCTAGCCAAGGATTCATTTATGTAGGTCTCCATGGCCTCCCTCTCGGGTGCAGAAAGGGAGTAGAGGCGACCCTTAGGAGGCGCAGAACCGGGAAGGAGGTCAATGGCACAGTCATAGGACCGGTGAGGAGGCAGAGAAGTGGCCCTTGACTTGTTAAGGGCCACTTCTCAGATGGGGGTGGTCTGATGAGTAACGTCGCATTGGGCCGCCGAATTCCAGTCACTTTGCCGGGCTCAGGTTCTGAAGTCAATGGCGAAATCTGCAACGGTCCGATTTCCCTGTTGCTGGCTCAGGAGTCCTCCGGTGGCATCGGGACCCAAAGGAACGGGCCCGAAAACCTTTCGTAGCTCCTCTGCAAAGGCTTGGAATGAAGCACAGGCCGGTGTGCCTCTCTCCCACTCTGCCATTCCCCACAGGCGTGCTCGGCCCGTGAGGTGATTAATAGCAAAGGCGACTCTGGCTTCCTCGGTGGCGAACGTGTGAGGCTGCAGAGCAAACAGGATTGAGCAGTTTGTTAAGAACAGGTTGCAACCCTCTGGGTCTCCTGCATACCGTTCTGGCGCCCCTACACGGGGTTCGGGAGCGGAGCTGGGGGATGGCACTGGATTGGGAGCCGGCTGAGCGGGACTTGGAGCTGGAGCGGCGTGCTGTGTTAATGTGGTTGCCATCTGTTGAACCTGATTAGCCAACAGGGTTAGCGCTCGTTCCAGCGCCGAGGCAGACTGACGAGCCTCCGCCGCGTTGGAGGAGAGCTGAGCCTCGTGTTGCTGAAGCATTCCCTCGACGCGGGCTAGGCGGGTCTGAAGAGTGTTGGAGTCTGCTGGGTCCATGTCTGGCCAGATTGTACTGAAACGGGTGTGTGTTGAACCAAGATGCAGTACAACAAAACTCAGCGGTAGTTGGTAATAACTTTTATTAATACCAACACACACGAAGAACAGCCCACTGATAATCAGTTCGTTCTTCAGGCTGTGAGCCCAAACAATGTCTCTGGGTTTCCCACGAAGAGAAGACACGAAGCTTGAACCTACTGTGGCACTGATTGTGATGAGCTGCAGCTGTGGGGAGAGCAGGCTGCAGCAGTGGGCATGACTAGCAGGTAGAGCGGAGCAGAGGGAGGGTGAATGGAAAACTACTGGCAGCCTGGAATGAGGAAAGGCAGGAGCATGACAAGGACTGACGAATGAAAGAATGGGAGGGAAGGAATAACTGGATTTGTTCTTTAAATCCTTTACATTGTAAAAAAAAGTGTTCTTCTAAGATGCATCTAAAAGTACATTCTAGGCTCCCTTTTTAAGGTGGTGTATGTTATGAAGAAATCAGCCTCATAATCCACAGAATTCTGACAGTTTGCTTTTTTATTACAGCATTTACTTCCTTTCAACACTTACATTACATTGTAAGTGTATTATTACGTACATTACGTACATTGAATATCAGGAAATTACTTTTGATATTATCATTAATTACAGTAAATATCAGAAACTTAAAAAAAATTACTCAAGTAATATTCTAGGCAAATTTTAACTTTTACCATAGTCATTTTCTGGTAAGAAATCTGTACTTTTACTTTTATAATAAAAAATATATATATATATATATTATTCTCATGTCAGTAAACCTACCTTACGCTGTGTGAAAACGCCAGGGCAATGATGTCTCTCACTTTGGGTTACCTCTCTCTTGTACAGTCAGTGCTCTTATTGAAAACCTTTGAGGTGGAGTCTACTATTCAAGACAAAACTCAAAACCCAAAAAAACACATGCGCTCCTTCAGACGTCCCGCCCCCCAAACACATGGACGCGCATTTCCTAAAGTAACCACGGTAATAAAAGGTAAGCCAGCTGATTTTGATACGCAGTGTATTGATATACATTGATTGTAATTGCCTGGTCCTGATCCCACAAGGGGTCGCCGAAGCTTCCTGTGGGGGTCTCAAGGCCCTCTAAATTTTAAATATCTAAGCATTTGCTTAATTCCTATGGAGAAAAAAACTAAATTAAATTGATTTTTTTAATATTATTTTTGATACATACACTTTAACGAAACCTCAAAGGAAAAGAGTTCGATGAAGACCTGAACACAAGCTGTATTCACAGAGCCTTCACTCTCTGCTGAACAGTCTCCTCCTGCATCAGAAAAGTTATCAGTTGAAAGTATCAAACAGCTCAAGGAACAATGGCCAAGCAACAATGTGGGAAAAAAAACCACTGATTTGGTTTTAAAGTAACGCCTACAAAGTATGAATGATTTAACACAAAAAAAAAGACAAAATCATTCCCAAACTTTGGAAGCAGATTACTGACATGCCAGAAAAAATCTAAATTTTGTTATGACAATACAAGTTTCTTGTTATAACAAGATATGTTCGTGTTTTGACAAGGAAATGTACTTAATCTTACAAGATATTTTCATGTTCTAACAAGGAACTTATTCTCACAAAATTCACAACAGGCTACAGACATTGTATCAAGATTTCCTATAAAATACCAGGAAAACTCATTCTCATGTATAATATTCAGAGGAAATATTTTTGCTCAAAATCCAATCTCAAATCCATCCATCCAAATCGCTCGTTTTAACCAAACTTCCTGCAGCTATTGTGTTCACTCTTTACGTTGTTTAGTAGGTTTTCTGTACTGTTTTATATGCATCGAATATATTCAACAATATATATATATAACAGTCAGAATATAACAGTCCATTTTAACTGTCTGCAAAGTTTAAAACACAAGGAAAAAACACCAAAGATAAATCGAGGAAAACCTGCAAAATTCAGAGTAATCGTATCAAGGAAACGCTTCTTCTACAAACTGCAATATACATCGTTGAACACTGAAAAACTCTAGACTTCCAGATCATTTTTCACCATTTATGGGCCACAGAGACTGCCTGCACTCATGCCACCTGGTAAACACAAGGTGGGTGTTGCGCTCGTCTCCACTCGGTGCCATCTTTCGGGCGCGCGGAGGTAGGCTGCGTCTGAGGTTGCCAAGCAGCCAGAACGAGCACCTCTTACCTGAGTTCAGAGCTTATCTTCTTCCGGGTGTTTCTTACCTATGTATCGTGCCTTAAATGTATTCTGTGGTAGAGATGTAAAACTCACATTGTACTTGCATTAAAACTGTCAACTTCTCCATATTTACCAGAGACTGTTACTTAACGAAAATCTGACGAAAGTTTGATCGGTTGTTTTCACTCATTCTCTGCAGCGCTCCAAAATTGAGCGTTGAATCCAGTAAATATCCACCCGACGTTTTTTATTCATTTATTTTTTACTTTCTTTATTGAATACAAGACCAATACAAAAATGCATACAGATACACACACAGGACAAAACAAACAACAAAATACAAAAATAACTAAATTAAAAACATAATAAAAACGAAAGGACAAAAACTCAAAAGCAAAGAAACAAAAGAAATCACATTCACATTTCATAATGCCAATTTCATCATATTATACTTAATAATATTATATACTTAATAATAATTACTTAATAACTTAAATGTCTTTATAGCCCATTTTCTTTACCTTATCATACATAGTGATACATAGTGCTATATTGATGTTAGTCTGTAACAAAGTGCATGGAAGTTGCTTTAGTGTCTGATCTTTTTTTTTCTCATGAATTCGCTTTAAAATTTTCCAAAATTTCGAAAGGGTTGCGTGAAATACAAGTTGTTATTTTCAATGTTAGTTAGCCTATAGTATAACATTATGTCAAATGTAATTATTTCAACATTTATCTTAAGTTTATGTTTTTATTAAGTTGGCAGCATAGATCAAAACATTCTGGTATAAACATATTGAAAAATAAGTGATAATTACTTTCTTTTTCAAGCCCACAAAAAAGGGAAAAAAACACATGTATCCTATAATCAATATTCAGCTTAAATCCTTCCAACACAAGCTTTACTGGGTACATTCCGTAAAAAATCATGAAGGATACTTCCCGAAGCTAGTTCATTTAAACTGTTCATCACAAATTGTCCATGCCTTTCCCCAGGAGTATCAAATTAGGACAGTTGGTGGTTGTGATTGGTTGTTCGTCGTCACATGATATGCCGTGTGCACTCTAGTTGTGTCTGGTAGTTTTCCTTTTTACGATGTGCGTAAACCTCACGCAAACCTCGTCAGGTTGACACAACTCGACGCAGCAGTCACTCAGTCCTCGTGGGCCAACGGCTGCACGGGTGCTTCACTGATTATTTTTTTTCCGAAATGTAAACATATTTCCAGTCAATATGCGGGGACCTACATTGGCCCTGGAGGGTCAAACTACAGGAAACACATTTCTCTTCGGTTTGGTTGAATTTTGCGTCCATTCAGTCACCACCTGTTTCTCTCATGACGCAAACAAACTCTGCGTCCCCATCGGTCTCTGCTTTCTGTCTGCGCTGTTTTTACTGCTGTCATGCTTTCTGTACGTACTTTTGCATTCGAGTATTTGTCACAGTAATTAAATCAAAAGTTTTTTTAATGATTGCATCTGTGCCATCTCTGCAAGGCTCGTGTATCAGAGGTGCACATTGCGGAGAGAAAATCCGGGAGAAGCCTCCACTTTTCTCTACAGCCTCCTCGGTAACATCTGCAGCACAGTTGGAGCCATTCTGTCTAGTCAGCTGCATATTCAGGTAATACAATCATGTTGTGTGTGTGTGTGTTTTTTAATCTTTTGCATATAATCATAACTTATATCTGCTCTTCCCCTGTAGGTTTTGATGGGGGCTTTTGCTGCCACTATTGATGCTGTCAGTTTTATGTCTTGCTGCTGCCATGTGCTCCTGTGCTGGAACTCAAAGGCAGGTGAGTTTAGAGAAATGCCATATCTAAATCATAATTCAAACCTTATTCACTGTCTGAGAATGTGGCCAAACAAAGAGGAGAAAGGTGGCACATATGTTTTTTGTATCAGCACCCAAAGGGCTGAACCTTTTAGGCAAAACAGACTTATCAGAGACGCTCTACAGATAACCAAACAAATGAATAGAACATGTGTTGCAGCTGTTTTCTATTGCAAAAATCCTCTGTTGTGTTTGTTCTCCCTCAGAAAAGAGATTTAGGATGAAAAGGGGGCGGAGGAGACAGCACCTCCTTGCAGTGTGTGTACTCATGGTGGTTGCAGGGGGTTTTCTTAAGTCCAGGGTGGCTCACCACCCCCCAGACAGGCCTCTCAGTGAGCGGAGACTGCTGCACACCACCCTCCAAGTAAGCACACAACACCACTGTGGCTATGTATAGTCCTTTAATTATATGACTTAGTGAAGCTCCATGGAGAAATACATTTACATTTATGTGAAATGTACTGAGATAATCTGCCAGTGTGTTGAATTTGAATATCTACATCTACACTTCACTTAAACTAATGTGGCGCTCTGTAGTTTTAGATACTAAGTAGACTGCATCTTCAATTTCTGCATTTTGGGTGGATGTTCATGTTCCGTTAAAGTCCTCAACAAGAAAAAAACACTGGCTGAGACTGTTGAGATTCATGGTAATGGTAAAAAGGAGAGAAAACAATCAAAATACAAATAATACACAAATAATTTACTGTTATAATGCTTGTAATATGTTAGTATACCAACATACAGTATGAAATTATGACAATGGAATTAGTAGTATTACTAGTACTAATACTACTTTCACATATATTAACCATTACATTACTTTGAAAGCATATAAGTGTTGTATCTGCCATAACAACTAAAAATGTACTTCTAACAGGGCAACACTGAAATTCTGGGTTACATACTCGGCCTGCTGTCGTTTGTCATCACCTGCACCTCCAGGTTCCCAACACTCTGCAGAGCAGTAAGTGCCAAAAAGTGCATGAGTGTTTTTGTGTCAGAGCCACTAACAGTTGTTAGTATTAAAACTATTTTAAGGGAATCAAACCTAATATCTCCCCTTAGTGCAGAGGACATATGTTGACCCGGGCCTACATGATCTCTGGACTGCTGTGCTCGCTGTCTGGTGCCCTCTATGCTGCTGCCATACTCCTCTACGACACTCAGTTTGAGTTTCTTTTGAGAGTCTTGCCGTGGCTGCTGTCAGCGATATGCTGTGCCACCCTGGACCTTCTTGTATCCTTATATATAGTGCAGCGGGACTGCATCACTCACTCTGTCAGATGCGGGGCTACAATTCGTGACAAAGCTGTTAACCACATTCACCACAGAACCGGAGATGGTCCCTGGTGGTATGTGTAGCACAATATTGACATCTCAGTGTTTGATCTGTGGTAAATAACACAAAGTACAATTTGATATAAATTATATCATATGGATGGATAGATGGCAGGCAGGCAATATGGGAAATTCTTGGGTATCAATGGAAATTGTGTAAAAAAAAGTCTCAACATAAATGTTGCATAGATATTTATTCTGCTAATATTACCATACTTCTAGGAATAGCTTCAACTTTTTGCAGTTTTGGATACTGACAACGATTTGAACAGTGATCTCAGACTGAAGTCTGTCAATAAAGTTATGAAGTGCACTTCTCATAGTATACCACTGGGTGGCAACAACATGTTGACAGCGTGTGTTGCAGGTATCAATAAATGGACGCGAGGTGTCAAATTGCTTTGAAATTATAAATACTGTTCATTATAAATTTAAATTAAACTTATGGTTGCCCACTAAAATAATAAAAAAAATTGCTTTTATAGTGCACCAGATGCATGTTGCTGCAATAAAATGATTAAAGTGAGACCTTATCTTAATAGATGTAACATATTTTGACAAAGCAATGTATGTTATTATTATAGTCAGCATATAATTTTGATATATATATATATAGATAGATAGATATAGATATATAAAGATATATAGATATAAAATAAATTATATAATATCATGGGGACTCTGGTTATTCCCGGACCTACTATAAATGTACTACACTCCTACACTTCACTACTGGAATGTATGTGAATTGTACTTATTTTCAATTAGGTTATATGTGCTGACCTTTAACCCAACCTCTCCAGATTCTTGTCATCCGTTGGTGCAAGAGAGGAAGCAGACGACAGCTTACCAGATTTTCTCCAGACTCAGAGAGCCTTTTAGGTAGCTCAGGCATCCCCACTGAGGATAATGATGTCATGAAGAGACAGAGAAAACAGCAGGTTAAATCAAGTTCAGCGCAAACAAAAGTACATTTTCATATAGTATTTTCCTGACTCATATTTTAGGTCCTATTTTTTTACCCAGGAACACACAGAAATCTTGATGAGATTTCCTGAGTAAATCAAGATCTAATTGTTTTAACATTGACAACATAGGAACTTTACATACTGTGCCGCTTCACTTATTAAATCATCTTGATTTGTGAGCTTAAATCTGCATAAAAGTAAGAGACGTTATACAGGCATTCCTCCACAAGATGTGAGTCCTTGTAAAGTGAATGCCTTTTCAACAATGTCTTGTTTTAGCATTGCAATTTTCAACCTTTTCTTCAAAGATAAAAAATGTCCAGATGATGACAGAGATGGGCAGTTATATGGACATCAGTGTTCAACCTGCAAGGAAAGTAAGTGATGCATCTGTGGTGACACAGGTAGCATTTTTTTCTTCACCTCAATCAGTGGGGATTCTTGCAGTGGAAGTTTTGTTTTACAGATGTGCCTTAAGGAGGTGATGTCCAAGGAGGACATGGCGGACCTGCCCCTCAACAAGACAATGCGAGTGATCCGAGTCAGCAGTTTCTGCTCCTCAGATATGTCCGATGACTCTTCAGTGGTCAGCTCTGATCTAGAGGTGGGTTGGAGCTTTGTTTAGCTGTGTTGGTGAGCACAAGGGCATTTTCTTGCAAACTTAAGTAAACTAACCAGTCAGATCAGCAAACTCTTTGAGACGTAGTGCAAAAGAAACACATTGTAAACTGAAATTTAAATGCAACTACAAACCTAATTAAAGAGCTAGGGAATAGAAAATTAGAACAAGCTAAAATTTACTTAGACAGGTATAACATACAAAAGTAATAGCAGTGTAAGAAATTATAGATGTTTAACTTGATGAAAGGCAGCAGTGAAGAGAAAATAAGTGATAAAATTAAATAATATTTTAACTTAATTTGATTTTAGTCAGCGTTGTCCTGTTAAAATTGTGCAAGAAAAGTCTTAAATTAGCATATATTGTAATTTACTGCATGTTTTGTAGATATTTATTCTGCAATGATTACCATATTTCAGAAATAGCTTTGCCTTTTTGCAGTTGTGCATCCAGAAAACATTTTGAGCAGTGATCTCAGACACAAATTTGTTAATATTTTAAGTTATGAAGTGTGCTTCTCACAGTGTGCCACTAGGTGGTAACAGCAAAATATGAATGTCTGTAACAGAGGGTTTGACTTCTGTTAACTTGTGTTTTATCACCTCATGTGAACTTTTTGGATTACTTGGAGCTTTTGATTTATTGCCTTTTTATATGGGCTTATGTAACAGGTTTTCCCAGCACAACACAGCACAGAAGTTTGAGAGGTGAAAGGCAAGACATTGTTATTGACCTCCTTAAAGGGTTGATATGGCAGTGTCTGTTCTTCTGCCCATCAAGATAAAGTATATCTAGAGCTTTATACCTCCTGTCTCTGTCAGAATAGGTTAGCAGGGTGTCTGCAGGTCCTGACAAAGTCTTAAAATGTTTTAAATTCAATTTTATAAAACACCAGGCCTTAAAGGGTATTATGCTAGTTTTACATTTGAATTTGTGTGGTTTTGATTGACACAAATATTTTGTCTAATGTCATTTGTCCATCTTTAAAATTCTGTTTGTCAAAATGTAGATTAACCTTACTCACTCTAATAACTGTATTCCAACATAAAACCTACTTCTGTTCAGGACTACATATGCACTGTTTATCTTTGTACTTACCTGCTATGCTTGACTAAGAAAATGATGATTTGACCAAAAATCAGTCTTAAATTTGGTGTAAAATAACCTTGAAAAGGTCCTAAAAAAGCATTTAATTTGAGTTTCTGATACCTGTAGACACTCTGATTAGATTAAATGCATCAAAAATTTGTCTAAGAAGTTATAATGAGCAAATGAAAAAACAGCTTTCAGAGGAAGTCATAAGAAGAAGTAAAGGACTGTGCTAGTGCTTTTCACATGTGATTAAGGGGGAAGTTAGTCAGGCTGCAGTCAGAGGTTCTTGTAAGAAGACAACAGCTAGCATACACTTTTAGGATGATGAGTCAAACTCAAGAGTGACCATTGTGTGTGCATGTGGGTTTGTGGTATAAGCGCATAGAGTGAATATTTGTGAGCAGCACGGTTTGCATTTTAACTGGTAATCCAAGTAAAGTGAAACGTGGCTTCATTCTGCAGTGTGCAGTTGTGCCCAGAATTAAATATCGGCTACACTGCAAAAAACAAGTCTAGTTTTAGAGGAAAGTTCACATTTCTATAATTCCCCGTCTTTGAAAAGGCACAGTTTGCAGGCCCAGTGAAATTACAAGCTTCTTCCCTCTGAAGTTCTTGCAGCCACAAGAGAAACTCCCTCACTGCTCTGCTGTGGAGCGCCAAGCTATAGAGGATGTCATTTAATAAAAAACAAAAGGCAAATGGTGTGAGCGCAAACAATTGCAGCTTGATGCCTTTCACCAAACAGGAAAAAGCAAATGACGTGAATGCCCCTAGCACAGTTAGTGGGCTAGAGAAGGATGAGGGCTTTAACAAAGTGTTTTAAGTGTACTATGTGTGGTACAACTTTATTTGGCTGTGTGAAAATTCCCCTTCAACTTAAGGTCCAATATTATTAAACAGTCAGATTCCCATGTGTCTTTTTTACTATAGAGCAGGTAAGTTTGCTGTATGAATACAATGAAGGTGGCAGAACTCTAAATCCACAGAAAAAAGCACTTAGTCCATATTCAGAAACAGTGCCTTTAAACAAGCTGTCAAGACTTCTGAAAAGTTGTAATGTCACAACTATTCTATTTAAAGGTAGAAAGTGCCACTATTACGGTCATTTCCCGCCTGCACTGATGGTGCAGAGACGCCAAGAGCTTAGATGTAGAAGGCCTGGAAATACTGCCCAATCTGAGCAGACTGGGCTTTTACAAAAGTGGGGGCTTAAAGAGACGCGCTGACACGAAACGTTTGAGATATAGGGTGATTACAGGTATATTCAGGAAGTTAATATGAGGAAAATTAAGTATTTTTTTAACATTAAAGCATGTAAACATGTTCTAGTAAAAACCCAAATACAAGTATTAACCTGAAAATAAGCAGAATAATGGACTTTTAATCTAATCTAAACTCTCATTGTAGGTGGAGGACTGTTTTTCCTGAATGCTACAAAAACTTCCAAATATTCAGTGTTTTAGGGGCAGCTCAGATTAGTCCATGAAACCAAATCTGTTCAGCTCTTGCTGCTCTAACTGCTAATCTTTGCTGATCTGAACTGAACAAATCTCCAGTCTGAGGTCTTTATAAACACAGTGACCTCAATAATCAGTTTGCATATCAACAACAGAAGGAAAACAATCATGCTTGATTGGTTTTTGCATGTTGTACTGTCTTGTCCGGTCTTCTCTATATTCCCGTCTTCATCTACCCCCATGTATGTATCGCATTGCTTTTAAGTGTAATGCCTTTTACTCTTGCTAATTTTTTGCACTCACTATTTTTGATATATTTATTGTTCTGCCCTTTGCAGTTGCTAATTTAAAAAAAACAAAAAACAAAAATGAAACTAGGACAGCAGCGGGTAAATTCATAGAGTAGTCCCATCCCCTCTGGCACCTTTTCCACTCGCTGGTTAGAATTAACAGAAGGTGTTTGCTTTGTGATTGAATGGAAAGAAGGTTTCCACTGTGTCTACTGTTTAATCTCTAATACACAGAACGCTAGAGGGGTTAAAGACGGCCCATTTGAAACTGTCACTTTTTATCTGGTTGCAAAACTTTTCCACTACATTCAACCCGGCAGTTACCCAACCGTAAAATGTTTCAAGGCAAGCTGAGGGCAAAAAGGACAAGATCATAGCGCTACAACAATTTTAGTTGCATTTACATACAATGTGAATGAAAATTTAGTCTGCTTTTCATGTCAACACCATAATTGCTGATCATGATAAAACCACACAGCGTTTTAGAGTGTGCACAGAGCAGACAAAGTTCACTGCAGGCAGCAGCTTGAATTATTGTGCCGTGTGTTTCTTGCACATTTCTGCTGAGTGCCGGTTCTTTGCTTGGAATTGTTTTAGATTTGTCTTGTGGCCCAATTGTTCTCCTGTAAAGGATCTTTGATTAAAGACCAGCAATGGGCTGGGTCTGTCTGCTTAGGAAGTACTGCAAAATGGTTGCCTTGTCTATAGGGGGCCAGTGTTACCCTCTGCTATTTTGGGCGATGTTTATAGTCTCTTGTGTAATACCTCTTTCAGGACTCAGCCCTGTGTGTGAGCAGGTCTAAGCCTTTTGCACTCTTCACATTTGGCTGATTCTCTCAAACAACTTGAATGATAAAAAAGTATATCATTTCAGGGTCACTAGCAAATAACCAGAGTTAAATGGGATAAGGGTCACGGTCTCAGAAAAAGTGATAACAAATATTCTTGTGCTCCAGAAATGATTGCTTGATGCAGGTTATTTGTAGCCTGGATGCCATTGAGAGGTTGTGAGTAAACTGCAACCACTATCAGATGTCTTTCAATTGAGCAAAACACCCCAAAACATACTCCTCATTAGGCCTTAAAGGGTAATTTCAATTATTTTGAATCTGGACCCTATTTTCCATTTTTTTGTGTCTAAATGACTGATGGGAACAACAACTCTTGAAATTGGTCCAGTAGTGATAGTGAGTGATAGAGTCCAGTGTTGTGACTGCAGCAAAACTGCCTGCAGTGTAACGTTAATGGGCAATTCATGAATTTACTTCCACTAAAAGTGCTTATTGTTGCCACTGACGGGTCGGTCCAGATTGTTATTATAAATGTCATACAGCATTATAGAAAGGATCCATACATAGATAAAAACAAAATCATGGGAAGATATGGTCCAGATAGAAAAATACAGACTTTACTCTTTCATGTCTTCTTTATAGCTCAGTGATTGTGCTACGGTGATGGTTAATAAGCTTTAAAAGTCCTGGTATGGTGACGCATTGTAAAATATCACATAATCCATGATTATATCTTCACCTGTCCATATTTTCCAGTGGGATTTTGCAGAGGCAAATGCAAGGTGGAGAGACCCAACAGCAAAACAACAGGAGGGGGATGAGCTTCCACCTCAAGAGTGGCCAACAAACCCCAAACCCATTAACATCTGCACCTGTGCCATGATCAGACTTCCAGATAAAACTCTGTCAAGTACCAAAGAGGCTGAGAGCCTCTCCTCTGCAAGCTTGGCAAAATGACAAAGAAATACCATTATCAATTAGTAATTTATTACACGTCTGGTGTATTATTTTGAGGGAAAATAAAAAGTGTTAACACTGACCTGTCATCTGTCTTGTTTACAGTTTAGCTTTCACATCACATCAACATGCCAGTGTTAAAATAGTAAAATAATGGTGAAATAATGCTGGATGCTGCATTCTAGTTGCATTGTGTGCAGCCTTGTCTCTAACTTGTCCGTCAGTGCACAGACAACTACAACTATTGTCAAAACTCCTGACTGCATCCATAAAGCCCTCTGAGATCTGTTAGGAAGGTTTACAGAAAAGACAACCCCTAATAAAACAATATTGTGACCCTGCTGCCTTGCAGGGTTATCAGGTCATATCCTGTATTTTGCTGGTCAACCAGGGTTATCGGGGCTGGACTGGGAAAAACCCCGGTGGACCAGATAAGCGCCAGACTAGACGGCCAGGGCTCCTCTGTCCTCTCCATCATCCTTTGGACCTCTGTCCATCTGCCTGTTGTGGGGCGTCAGTCGATGCTAGAGCAACAGAACAGGGCATTTTTAACTGAAGGGACTTCCTAAAACCTGATAACGGAACAATACACAGATTAGAGCAAATTAATGGAGCACATTTTACTCCTCCCTGTAACATTTCCTCAAGTCTGAGACAAATGGCTGGGAAACAACTAATAAAGTGTAACAAAGCAATCGCTGATAGCGGTAGAAATTAATGTGACTCAACACCCTGTTTGTCATGTAAACATGACATGATAGGTCAGGCTGGGAGATGATTCGGTAATATTGTTTATTGAATACCACCAATATCCTGTTGAGAGATTGTTTTTACGCTACAGTTCTGTCAGTTTCTGATTAAAATTAATTATTAAATCAATGATTTTGAGCAAGCAATTTTTTGCACATATGAAGAATTAATTCTCATTTATTGTGTAACACTTAAAAAATTAGGCATGAGGATGCTCTGGTGTTTCAGTTATCTCACTCTGTGTGGGAGCAGGCGAAGGGTGTGCTTTTGTATCTGCAGAGCTCCAGACCAAGACCTTTTAGTTGTAATATGTAACCATGGAGGACAAGTACGATTTGCAGATATTATTATTGTATGAAGTGAAAAGCTGTTAGTTTGTTTCCTGCTCACAGCCAATGTATCCTCATGTTTAACAGCACCGTTGTAATGGTTTAACTTTCTGCTAACTAAAGCATCAAGCAAAAACACAACGCCCAAGACGAGCTGGGTGCTTAAGGATAAAAGTACTGGTTCAGCTTTAATTACAGCAATACTTAACTTTAACAGAAGCCTGCTTCATTTTCCTTATTATAAAAGAAGTTTATTTGACTATATGGTAACAGAACATTTTAAAACTTTATAATAATAGTGCCTTAGCTTCAATTTAACTGCAATTTATTTGACTTTATGGTACTGTACTTGATTTAACTTTTTTATAACAGTAATTTAAATGTATTGTAATATTTTGATTAACTTAATTATAGCACTTAGCACTTGTTTAACTTATTATTTCAGAGGGTTATTTAATTTAATTGGAACAATAATTTAACTTTATTTTAACAGCACTTTATTAAACTTTATTACAGTACTCTAAATTTATTATAACTGTAATGTAATAACTTGTTGTAACTGAAGTTGATTTAGTATTTTAGTAGATATATGCCTAAAATATTACGAAATGATTTAAAGGCCATATCATCCAGTACTAATATAGATGCTTCTGTAACTGTTTTGTCTTTAATGTGGAATGTGATTAATCGACCCACAATGAAAAGCCATGCTGTGCTTGCTGCTGCGAAGGCCAGTCTCATGTTGCTGATGAATAGAAATATATCCCATGTGTAGTGCAGTGAAGAGGCCTGAAATCTGAGATGGTGAATAAGATCAGTCATTAAACACATAGTGGCTTTTCAGCTGGAGATTATATTTCAAAATACCTTCCCTTTACTTTACTTTTCATTTTTGTAATAGATTTATGTTTGGTTGTTCCGCATGTGAGAACTCAAACCGTTAACCATCTTAGAAATAAACCTAAACCCAAATTTGCTGTTAAAGCTGTATTTCTATATAGACCCTATGAACTAAAACAACATGATGTGTTTGTACTTTGTTAATGATATCTGATGTCATGGTGAATGCTGAGCCAGCATTGCTCCATTTACTGGGCCTCATCTCTGAACCCTTCTGAGACTGGGCCGTAGCAAAACAAACCATGTCCCGCATAAAAAGGTGGAATTCTGTTTGCAGAAGTGATGAAGAGCATGGATTAGCACATCTGAAGCAGCAGTGGGGAACGGGCCTTTCTGTTTTTCTTGGCCCGTGCGTCAGTGATCACTCCACTGCAGAGGACATGCAAGACGCTGGATGATTTAAGCCTGCAGGACATTTTGTTCACCTTGCAGAGGGGGAGGGGGAAAAATGTTCAGGAGTAACACAAAATCCTGAATAGTTGCAAAGTGAAACAGAATGTTGATTAATGAATACCTAATTGTTAATGAATAACTGAGTAAGGGTTATGTGATAATGAGTTGCTTAGCAACTTTGTAACAGAGGTGACTCAGTTTTCTTTGGAAGAATTCTCTAAAGTCTAAAGAAATAACCATAATGATTTTTAACTTGAGCTGTTGAATTTCTTACAGAAAATCTGCATAACAAAGTAGGGACATGGCAATTAAAACCTATAAATACAAGGAGCTTTTGCTTGCATTATGTAAAATATAGTGTTGAGGTGCAATACTAGAGAGTTCATTTTTGAGTAACTAGCACTAGGATGTTCTTAGATGTTTCTGTATTTACTCAATAACCATGACTTAACGTGTCTGTTGGACCCCAGAGCTAAAACTTTATGTTTGGCTCTGTGCTTTGCTTAAGATCCATAAAAACTGCTCAACCTAGAGGCATATAGGTGTAAATTAATTGGGTTAAGGTCATTTGATCAAACACAACTTTTGCTCTTTGCTAATGTCCAGTGGTATACACTATATGAGCACAATAATAACAAAAATAACAAAGGTCTCAAAGGAATAGTTTGGACTTTTTTAAGTGGGGTTGTGTGATATATTTATCCATAGTCACTGTATTACATGCAGGAGATTGCGGCTGTCATGCCCCCACTTTGGAGAAACAGGGATTCCAACATAGAAGCTCAGGAATCTACTGCTGTGGATGGGTCAGCAACAAAACATAGGCTATTTTAGCCAGCTAAAATAAGTCCCAACTAAAAACAAGACAAAATCTAAAATAACTTATGAATATGGCATTTTTCAAATATAATATAATTGTATGACATACAGCATTTTGATTCTTACCTTGGCTTAAGCATGGCATCACACACACACACACACACACACACACACACACACACACACACACACACACACACATTATCTCACATTTCTAGAAAATTAACATTCAATCAACTTAGCTAGAAATATGACATGAATCTGTATTATTATTTTTACTCTATAATGCACATGAGAGAAACTTTCTACATGCACAGTGGTATTTAGAGAAAGATCCATGGCTAAGTTGAATCGAAAAAACATAAGAACAATTGGTAAATTCTATGTAATATCTTGAGGTATATTTCCTAAGCTTGTTATACAGTATTTATCACATATTTTCCATGCTTTTCCTCCACAATATATAATTAAATAAATAAGACCAAAAAATCTAGATTAAAGGACAACAACAGAACTTACTGTATTTCTAATGATCATGATCATCAACATTAACAGGTCAAATCATATTTACTTCAGGGTGATGTGTTTTGTGTTCTTTTGTTATGTAGGGTTTTTTTTTTTTTTTTACAGTTTGCGACTATCTCTAATGTATTTTTATTTAATAATTTATTTTTAATTCTAATTTATTTTATTTGATTGACAAACCGAACATATATAAAACATCAGATAACACAGGTTATTAGAATATCTATCTATCTATGTATCTCTCTCTCTCTCTATATATATGAGAAAGTCGAGTGAAACTGCAGTCTACAAATGATACAGACAAATAAACAGATGAGAACATAAATAGGTAAATAAATAAATAACCAAACAAAACAAAATATATTAAAAAAAAGTGGCATAATTTTCCAAAAGTTGACACTTTTATCATTATTGATTAAGCTTAATTACTAAAGGGGAGCTTTCAGTCGCAGAAGGAAAGATAGATACTAAAATAACAAAATTAATTAAATATTCACGAGCACTATTGTCTGGTGATGTGCGCGCTCTCCACCTTGCGAATCTCCTCCCGTGATGTCACTTCCTGCCATCAGACAGCCAGTTCAGTCCAGTTCGCCGCTGCTGCTGTAGTACTCAGTCTGTCCCACTGAGCTGTCAACGCACAGCAATCTTACACTCTGCCTCTGTTGCGACAACATTTTTCTATTCAACCTAGTCCATTTTTCTCTTCAACGACGTTTTCCTTCAGATAACATCGACTTTAGTCTCACAATGACTCGAAGGTGATCTTCAGAGTGTCCAGGTGGTTCTGGGTGAGTGTGTTTCTCTCAAGTATGTTTCCCTGTATCGCTGTCATCATCACCCATGTGTCAGTTGCTACCTAGCTGCGCTAAAGCTAACGGTGGCTAGCTGATGCGTGTCCGGGAAAAAACGACCAGGGTTGGTTTTTTTTTGGAAACGCCGATTCGCTCTCACATTGACTGAAACTTAAAGTAAGATGAACAGTGGAAGACACACGGACGGTAGTATTAAGCTAGTCATTAAGAGGCGGGCTAACAATGGAGCCAGGCTAACGTTAGCCGGTTAGCAGCGATGTCTTCACGTCTACCCGATGAAGCACTTCCCTGGCCGCCCGGGGCTTGTAGCTATGATTCATTGACAGTAATTCGGCATTTATCGCTATTAAAGGTTATTAAGGATGTCGCTGTCATTATTGTGTGAAAGATAAATACAGACTAAACAACTGAAAACCTATATCCCGTTACAGTGTAGATTAATGACAGTTACACATGACAGCTGTGACAGCAAGATTGTTTCTAAATTGGCTCAAGAGCGAGTTTTCTTTCGTTGGGATTGGTTGCTACCGATTATTTTAGTCACTTTAGATGTAATAAAGGCGGTTATTTTATTAAAATAAATTATATATGTATATATATGTTAATATATATATGTATATATATATTAACTGTTTGGCTGACACACCTCCTTTCTATAAGCTTCGCCATATTCCTCCTAACACCGGTCACTTTGGTCGAGTGGCAGTCCAGGATGTGCTGTACAGGTCAGTGTACTCTTTGGTCTTTTAAGTTTTCCTGTCAAAAACAGATATGAAAAAACAAAACAAATTTTATTCAAGAAAAAGAACATTTCTGCCCCCCCCCCAAACAAAAATGAACCGAATGAATTTTGATTTTATTTTTTAAAATAACTATTGCATTTTGTTTTTGTTTTCATTTCTGTTTCTGAAAGGAAAATTCAAAGACCAAAATGTACACTGAAGTGTACACAAGTCAATATAGTCATCTTGTTCTATTCGATTATAGTCTGGAGAATCTGTACAACCATTCAAAACAGCTGCCAGAGCTTAAGTGAGTGTAGTTATTATACCTTATACAAATTAATGCATAGGCTATAATAACATTGTCATTGTTTGATTGTTTTACAATACTATAGTTCTAGTGTGTAAAATAAAAAGTAAAGGTATTGCAGAAATGGAATACAATATATTAAGTATGTTCTTCTTATGTTCTTCATCTTAAGTGCAAAAGCACCTGATAAAAGAGATGCTGTGTTTCCCTTACCTTAGAATGAGCTGTTTATATCTACATAGAGAGCAGGTCCTCGTTGAATTGATAAATCAAACACGGATTCCAGGTAGGACCGTTCACATTTTTGTGTCAGCTCCCTTCTAGCAGCTCTAGTTACACTGATTGGTTACATGAAACTGCTTCATTCAGTGTTTTGATCAGTTTAAATTACTGGGTCCATTTGATTTGGAGAAGAAGAGACCCCTCCTCTAATTTGGCTCTCGGTAAAAATCTCCTGATCAATGAACACTGAAGGAATTCAAGCCAGGAGAAGTTTTAGCTGGTTGCAGTCTGCAATTCACTGCCAGATGACACCAAATCACCCTAAATATAACACACTTCACCTTTAAACCACAGTTGATGTTATTAGCTGTTTTGACTAGGGATGCACAATAATAACAGCACATCATCAGTATCGGTAGATATTGGCTTTAAATGAAATATTGAATTGGCCAAAATGCTGATTTTTTTTTTGACACAGTGCACATGTACAAAATGTCAAACCCAAATTGAAGTATTTTTCTTATTTTGCACAATGAATTAATATATGCACTGAAAAGCATTTTATTTGATATCTTTATCTTCTGGTGTAAGCTCCTTTAGAAGTTTCTAGGCCTCTTAGAGGATTCCCTCACACTTGGACTTCTTCACACCAATACTGAATTTTTGAGGGTCTTATAGATGTGCTGTATTTCAGTTTGCTTTTTTCCTTACGATGTGTCTTACGTACCTCAGTGCACCCTCAAGTTTCTTTTTTTGTGTTTTGCTGTTAATTGTTGCTTTACAAAGACTTTGTCACATATTTGTTTGGCATATCACTTTGTCTACATGATGTAGATTTCACCAGTTACAGGATTCCCACAGTCATGAAAAAACTGAAAATGTCATGTAATTTCACAAACACATTATCCAGGCCTAAAAAAGTAATAGAATTAGTAAAAATCATTGAAAGTTTTGGAAAAGTCGTGGAATTTAGTTATGTGTGTAATACAATTGCTACAGTAGTTTTCCATGGATAGTGTCCATGTAATGTAATATAATTGTAAGATTATTTTTTTGTAGCTGTTGACGTAATGTTGCTGTGTGTTGCATTTTTTTAACCATCATGTACGTTTCTTTATTTTATCTCCGCATTCCATCTCTCCCTTCATGTATCCCAGCCAGCTGAAATTAGTTTTAAGAAGAGTTTGAATTTGATTGTTTGAAAAACGTCAGCAAGTGGGGCAAAATGAGAAAAGTAATGTCTTTGAAAAGTTCTGGAAAAAGTTTTGAAATTCTGTCCATGAAAATAAGTGGAAACCCTGCAGATAATTGACTAACCAGCAGTCAGGCCTTCTAGACACAGACATATTTAATCTAATCATTGTTTAAATTAAGTGTCCTGATTGAGTTCATGTTTATTTGTATAGCATGGGTACCAATCATAAAGTGCAGCTCAGGACTAATGTATTCATTGTTTACTCACTTTTCTTTTTATATATTAACAGAGACAACTCTGTGCTGCTACAGTGATGCTTAGGACGTCATTAGTTTGTGTGGCTTTAAAGAGAATGTGACCTTTGAGTTGAGAGGAATGATATTCATACATATAGTGCTTTGTTGTTCCTATGAAGAAAAGCTTTGGGTGAGCTGGAACCACTGTCTGAATAAAATAATATAAAATACCTCTTAATTAATTCAGTATCTCTATGATACATTCTTGATCTTCATCACTTGCAGGTGGAAAATAAGACCCTACTTTGAAAACATGATTCAGTAACATTTGTGATACACTCGATGCGTGCATGCACAGCAGTCAGAGAGTTGCCCCACTGTCGAGTCAACTAGTCTTCACATTTCACAATTTGTCTATTAGCAGACCATCCAGTGATTTAAATTTTGTTTAATTTTGTTTTAGTGGTTGTGTTTTTTTTTTTTTTTTTTTTTAAGTCTATAGTGAGAGATTAGCCAAGCTGCGCCAGGTAGCGTAGGCATACTGCCCTCATTAATCTAATCTAAGGTACAAACCAACAGAGATCCGAGCGCAGAAATCATCAATCATCAATCATCGCCAATCACAATGTAGGAATTATTGTTTATGAAAATGGCTGCTGAAAACAAACGTCACTTACATATCTCGCCTGAATATATTCTCAGGTTAGAGGCCACGACATTGAGAGGTGTAATACGGCCTAGGAGAGAAACTTCTCTGAGCTGGAAATAAAAATCGCAGATGTACCAGGACCAGTATAACCAATTGGTTCCATTTGGCAGCCTAAAAAGTTGGAAAAACGCAATCTGGACAACAGATCCACAATGTTGCAGTGGACAATCGAACTCCAGCTGAGGTTTGAATATTTGACTTATACATGCTGGCCTGTAGCCTGCATTTATACATAATATATGCCTGTATAATATGTAAAATTAATAATATTCTAATGTTCAAATATAAGCTTAAAACTGACCCAGGCTGAGGAGCATGTACCCACACACATCAGGTCTGCTTCCTTTTCAGGCATGATAGGTGGCAGAGGAGACACAGATGCACTCCTTGTGTCAGATCCAGACAATGGTAAAACTTTTATTTCCCAGGCGACTAGTATTTAAACAATTGCACTCTTGCAGGGTTTGTTTTTTCAAATGATGTTTTAATGATAAGTGATATAAACATGTTTTGGCTTATCAGTGTTTTAAAACACTAACTGCTAGGGTCAAATCTCACATCCCTTCTGATGAATGCTGAACTTTGCGCGGAAATGACCGTACGCCCAGTTTTCTGTGGCACGTTCATTTTGTAAATGATGGCCAGTGTCTACAATTATGCTTTCGTTTTGATGAAGGACAAGCTTAGAAATTTGGACTGACCAGTGTTTCCTATAGGATTTTTTTCAGCAGCGGGGGCAGGCTCTCCGGGGAGCCGTGGCGGCGTAAACAAATGACGCTTTTTAAAGGCTGAATGTAAAAATAAAAAATAATAACAAAAATTCAACAATAAAATAATAAAAACAATAAATAACAATTTCTTGATGGGGCTGTAATCAGTGGCAAAGTTTGCACCCAGGCTCAGAACAATGGATTTTTCTTGGTTTTTTGTAGAACAGCTCTAAGGCTCTGTTGTATGGAAATTCCCCAAGAGGTGGCCCGTTGATGCTCAGCAGCATACATGCTGCAAGGTGATCCCCCTGCAGCCTGTTTCTCAAGTCAGTCTTCACCTACAAATAGAAACAATAATTTTTTTTTGTCTGTTACTTGTCTTATACGATTACATAAAACATCAACGTTAGATAATTTACACTCACGTCACATTTGATGTGACGTGAGTGTAAATTGTATCAACAGTGTATCAACATAATTTTTTACCTAACCATCATAATTTGAGTCAGTAAAAAGGCTAATGATACCTGACTAGCGCCATCCTCATCAGGTGTCTTTCTCTTCTTTGAAAAATATTTGAACAAGCTCATCTGAAAATGCAGTCAGCAGTTACATCATGGAGTGTATATCGCTTAATGCTATCAGTTATAGTTTACTCACGTTAGGGACACTGAGTTGAGTTGGCACCGGGCCCAATTAACTTAAGCTACGTAACCTTAGCTGGCCATCAATATTTTGCGAATGTTTATTTAACTAATAAAATCTATTCTAAGTTTTCTTAAGCTAATAAGTCTACCTTTTCTCCGGTAAGTTGCACGCTATTTTCAAGCCGACACTCCTCTGACTCTCTGACCTGATGCCTGGATGCCAGTAGCTAATTAACGTCGGCACCAGTTAGTTCTGTTGGGGGGTGGGAGGGGGCGGTGGTATCTACCCCAAAGAGTAGATGCGGAGCAAGATAGTTATCTGCCTCAGCACTCTCGACACCCAACGCAGTGCAGGACTGTGCTGTGATGCGGCGGTGGTGTATTTGCAATTTAAAAAAAAAAAAAAAACGTCATTTGAAGGAGCGGTGGGTAGGATTTAGGAGTGGCGGCCCGCCACTCCTAAATGAGTGTAGAGGAAACACTGCTGACTTGTTACTGTTTCATCAGAATAACATGAGTATCATTGAGGGGCGTAACTAGTTTAGTTCATATTATACATCTGGATTCCTAGAATCGGGGAATCAAACTTGCCCTTTTCACCTTTCAACTTTCCTCTGGCTTGTGAGACAGGTTGAGGTTTTGTCCAGACTGAAGATTTGGAAGCAGTTTAGTCTCAGTTTAAGAAGTGAGGCGCCAAGATTCCACTGGCTTTTGAGCCAGTGCTTCAAGACTTTCACAGGTGAGCTTTAAGACAGCAACCTGTGATGGAAGGCCTGCCAGTGTTGATTCAGAGTGGAGATGAGAAATATCCTGACATGGTAAAAGTCCTGTCAGCAGCCCACTGCTGTTTGGTGTGGGAGCCCCACAGTGGTGTGATAGAGATACAGATCTTTCTAGTGCCGGTCTAGTGGTTTGCCGCCAACAAGACCAGGGGCTCGCATCAGTGGAACTGAGATGAAACACTTCAAATAAAATAGAAACCACTGTGAAATTTAACACACTAACACAAACTTGAGAATAGAGTTGTGCAATTAGATGAATACAGAGGGCATTGCAGATGGGCTGAATTTATCATTGAATTCCAAAATTCGAAATTTCCTTGCTGATTTGAGTCACTGTCCCTAAAAATTTTAGTTTTTTTTTTATTGCCTTATAAATCTGCTTGCAGTCTGCAGCCCTCAGACAAGAATGTCTTGACTGCATCCCTAAACACGAATACTGTTGGTTGTCAGGTGCTATGGGGATATGTATAGAGGACCATCATTCTTAGTTTGTGCGGTGTCCCACACTGTTCTAGCTCCAGGTCACAGCTCACACTTATCAGCACTGAGCTGTTCAGCAAATATGTGACAGAGAGTTTAGGATTCCACCTTTAAATGCAACTCCTGATTTTGATGATCATGAAACAGCTCTAGAAATTTGATGATATTAAAGCAACCATTTTTGAATCTCTTTTACACACCTGGTAAAACTGGTAAAAAAAAAAAAAAAAAAGAGAGATAACAACACCACACTTGACAGCACTTAACCAGCTGGCATTATAATAGTGACGCACCCACACACTTGTTGCATCCTGAGCCCCACAGTGGTTTATTTTGTGGTTGCAGAACTGTATGAGAGGCAGTGTGAAAAAAACAAAAAAACACCTGCTGAAAATCTGACTCCTTGCTCTGTGGATATATGAAACTCTGATGCTGTAAAATATGATAAAGTACTTTTTTGATTTGAAAATTACTTGAAGTGCTAGTTTCACTCATTTTATGTGGTGGGACGAGAACATAATCTGTCTCAGAAGCATATTTGATTGAGGCAGTGAGGACAATGTTTAAAATGTATCTATTTTATATGTTTGTATGATTGTAATGAACTTAATCAGATTTACGTTTTTCATATTGGTTTGCAGTAATAAAGAGCTGACTCTTTCAACTTAATTTTGCTAAGTAAACCTTGAAAAACTCAATAATCTGTTACATACATAAAGAAAAACTATTTCTCACCCAGGGCCATTATTAGGAACCTGACCTGTTCTTCCAAAACCAAGGTTTCATAATGTCACAGTTTCATACAAGAATTGTAGAGGCTTTTGTATCTATGATGTCCTCATTCCTGCACTGTTAGCCTATGAAAACAAATTTGGCAGAGAGGCGTGCCACTAACCTCAAACACGGTGAGGAGTTGTAAAAATGGGTTTCCAGCCTTATATCAGCAAAAGAAGCACCTTAAATGAGCCATGTGGGAGTCTTTTGAATATCTACAAAATGCACAGGGAGTTGTTGTAGAATATAGATATCCAATTTGCAAAACGTGTTGTTGAAATGTAAATGTAAAGGGTTCCAACACGGGAATATGTTCCAGCATCTTCATGGTAATCATTCAGCCCTTTATGCTCAAGTCAAAGTAAAAAAAAAAAAAATAATAATATTAATGTTATTTTGATATTTACTTCTATAATAATACCTCAATCACGATTTGTGAAAACTGTGAAACTGTGACATTGCCTCTGACAATAATTGTGACATTAGAATCTCATATTGTGTCATCCCTAGATTATGTACCAATAAACCAATCAATCAAGTGAAAAACGTGTTTTAATCTCTTGCACAGTGGAATCAGTGGTTTTTCATAGGCTGTCAAGCAGTGCAGCTGTTAATCCAAGAGCATGTGGTCTGACTTAAAACTCTTAACACTTTTGATCTGGAGGATTATTGTTTTTTCCCAGCTCTTTCCCTCCATTTTTTTCCACAAGAGTGGAGCTCACTTACAGACTCCTTATAGTCTCTTTTTTTGTTCTCGTCCTCTCCCTGATCTCATCCATGTTAACTCCCCTTTCCCTCGTCATCGATCGTAGTAGCCTGTAACATCAGCAATTCTTCTCGCTTGGCTGTAACCTAAAGTTTGTGTATGTGGTCTGAAAACACACCCAGCCTGTATCTATGATGCATTTTGAGCTCAGTGCTCTGGGTTATTTGTAAGAGGTGTGGATGTTTGCTGCATATATTGGTGAGTTTGTTCAGGTATTTTACATTTTGTTACGCTTGATCTTAATCTGATGTTTTAAAATGCAAAAAACTCCCTACAGTTACAAGCAATTGTGTGTCTGCTTTTTGCTTTTTCGCCCCACTGCTTTGCAAAACTGGAAGTTATTTTGTGCTTGCTGCCTCACTACGTCAGCTTGGGATGCATGAAATTAAAATAGATGTTATTTGTATTGATTATTTTCTCATTTGGCAAGTTGTTAACGGGATTGTTAGATTAATTATGTTATCAGTGGCGCTGGAGTCTGAGGAAGAGCTTTTGGCTGTTCAGACAGCAGAGGAAGGGCACCTGGTCATAGATTTTTAGTAAGGCCAGTGGTCACAGTGATAAAAGCTTGATTGGCCCATGACGGGGAACAAAGCTTGACTATAATACCCTGTGAGTAGGAGAGGAAGTGATAAAGAAAGCACATTGAGTGCAGAGTATGATGGCAACAAAACACTTTTTCCTCCAAATGCTTCCATGAATTATAGACTTCTGTCATTAGGTCATGGCTCATTGTTCACTTTTTCCTTTCTGTCTGTGTATTGAAGAACAGGACAGAAAGGGAAAGGAGAGTATTTCCAGCTATCCTGGAATTATTTATTTGTATACTTTTGTGTTGCTTAGTTTAAGCTCTTGTGAAATTTATGTTAAGTGTCTGAGCTGCTGCAAAAGGCTCAGACTCACAAGGGATCTTATCTTTGGGCAGATTATATTTAGCAAATGACGATACCGAGACACTTGATTCATCCTCATTGTGCAAGTACCTGACTTGAAGCATTATTTTAGGTTTATTCTGCTGTTAACAAACTGATACATGACGATGAGCTTTTTAAGATTAAATGAGATGGGCTGAAGGCATAATGTGACATTTTGTATCTGCAATCTTTGACTATATGATAATCTCTTAATCATTTTTCAAGCAAAACTGCTCAATATTGTCTTGGCAATGGAGGCCTTTGCTGCTTTTCTTTATCTTATACTTAATATATTGAAGTACGGATTAATTGATGGTGAATTTATGGACTAATTCCAGACACTATGTTTTTGTTGTTGTTTATTTTATTATTGTTATGTATTCCCCCTTTTGTGCAAGTCATTTAGCCCTTCATTACACTATCTTTTAATGAGCACACATTTATGAGTGAAAAAACAAATCTTTTAAATGAAAACATTTTTAAGTAACTATTTAAAGGTCTTTTTAATATATATGCCATAATTGCCTCTTTTTATTGTTATGAGAACAACACATTTCTCCATCAACAACTGCATTTATTCAAATTTCTTGCCAAAAAGTACAATTTTACAAGATCACATGAAAAATATTATGAGAACAGTATAATTTGCCCAGGCCCAATACTCAATTGAAAGAAGAGAGCTTGAACACCTTATAATCTAGCTTTATGCAACGCCCGTCAGCAAGGTAGTTCCAGCCACCGGCAGCCGGTGGCTATCGTTAACTAGCTGCCCTCCTGCCAATGGCAACTTAGATTTGTTGCTGAAAATTAAGCATTATTTGGGAAACAATAGAGTGTGTCCTCTGATGCGTTGATAGTGAATTTACTGTGTCCTTTCATTCTGATGGTGTCCAGGCGAATCTCTCTTTTCTTCTCAAACATGTATTATATTGTCCCCAGGATGACTGGACTCCATTAGTCTTAAGCCCTGCTTTTTAGCCTGCACAAAATTGAGGGGACACAATGGAAAAACATAGGCCCATGGCAATTAACAAGGCAAATATTGGCCAATATTGATGTTCAGCTGATAAATCGGTGCATCCCTATAGATAAAACAAGAAATTTAGAAATGACAACTTAAATTTTTCAGATATATTGATGGATATTGTTTAATTAATCAAAGAAAAGGTTTGTTAGTTGTTGCTCTAAGTCAGCAGTTGCATAAACATTAGCCTTTTGCTAACAAATTAAAAACAGTGAATGAATTGTAGAGTCAGAGAGCCCACAGTACAGTCACATAAATTCGTAATTTATTGTGTCTATAGATAAACACCTCATAATACATGTTCCTTATCATAGCACCAGATCTGTTTTTGGACTCGAATAGCTGTTTATGTTTTTACCTCAGCTGTGGTTTTGATACCTTCAGTGGATCTCACACAGGATCTCCACCTTTCCAGGAACACAGATGATTGTCATGTTTAATCTTGTAGTCTGAAAAAAGATCAACAGCTGCCTCAAGTGTTTTTTTCCCATGCCAGCGTTGCTTATTAATACAATAGCAGACTAATCAAATGAGAGACAACAATGTGGCTTTAGGCAGGGCTGGAGGAATCTATAAATATCTCTGAAGTCATGCTGACTCTTAGAGGCCCTATAAAGGTCCTCTAGAGATTCCAGTAAAAAACAGAGGTTTCTCGTGTCATCCTCATCTTTATTATATCATGGCACTGGTACAGAACAGGAACAGAGTGGATGGGAGTCAGGAGGAATCACCTGACAGTTCCTCCATATATACTGCACCAAATTTCAGCATGAGGGCTTGATCATTTGCTCAAAGCATTGCTTGACATGTTGACACCTACAGTTCTGTGGTTCTCTACCCTCTGTGGGAAACAATTACTGGGAATTAAGCATTAAATGACCAAGGTCAAAGCCAAGCCCCCTGGAACAGCACCAGGCTGTGAAGCTACTGACATAGAGGCCAAACTGTGGCATTAGAGACGTCCGTCACGTGATGCCACGCGGCTCAAAAAGACTTTTTCCCATGGACTTACATTGTAAAAGACTTCTTTTTTTCCACATTATGACTCGTTTATCTATCAGGATTTGAGCCATTCTTTTAGATAACATTTCAAAAGTGGAAGATCTGGATAATTTCTAGGTAGGCAAGATATTAGATTTGTGCCAATATGCAGATATTTTCTGACTCATTTAGTCCCAGTGCCGAAGCCGATAACATTATATGCACGTGTTTTTCCACCTAATTGCAGAGAATATTATGTCTCTACCATTGTGAAATAAACATATTACACCTACTCTGATCATGATGGGTGGCATATGCAGACATAAAACAAAATGCTATTTAAAATGTACTCATTCATTGGGCAAAACAATAAAACTATTGTTTTACTTGTAACCCAGATTACATGTAAAACATGCCATATTTGTTCTTATGTGGCAAATTTTAAAGAAACCTGTAAAACTCATCCCACTTTAACAGGTTTAGATGATACTCTGCCTGTATTCCTTGACATTCTGTCCTAAAATCTGTATCGGTATACAATATTTGTACTCCCCTTTGGGTTATTTCACGATGGCAGCAGTTTTTTGTTGGACTTGTTTACTGAAGACTTAAGGCAGTTCACCCATTCCCTTTCAATGTCTTAGCTTTTGATGTAATTCAGTTTTTGCTTTTGGGGCAACTAAATGAAATCATTGTCAGTTGCTGAGTCTAATCTTGAAAAGAAGGTCCTATCCTGAACATGCTAAGTGCATACAAGTTCATAAATGAATATATGCACAGTAAAACCTTTGCATGTGTTTTTACATGGCCTGGTAAATATTTCTTGCTGCTTGATACACATTAACCATGATTGTTTTCCCCTTTGGATGATATGTTACTGTTTAGTGAAGGTCTCTCTCCCCAGTTTATCAAATTCAAATAAGTGGAAAGACGTAATTTTTAAAAGGCTGTGTTTTTAATGTGCATTGTTTTTCTGTTTTGTTTGTTCCCGTAGGGTTCCAGGTTGGTGTGGTGCGAGAGCAAGCTAACTGCGGGGAGGAGGACCGCCTGGGGCATCGCGTCCCTGGCTCTCAAGGTAGGAGCACAGTAACTGACTAGAAACCTTTGTCTGTTTAATTCTACTAGCAGAAAAGTTGAAGCCCAGAATTTTCTCAAAAGTCTTAAGCTCTACTTTTGGCTTTTTCTGAGCTTTAGTAGGTTACGTGTCTTTTGACCAACATTGTATTGACCTGCTAGTGATGCTGCAAAGTTGCCGGTAATGCTCTATTGTAAAAATGTTCTGCTACTGATTGATGCTGAATTAACTCATGATGACACTAACTCTGCGATGCCTAACCATCCACAAGATGTGCCATGTTGAAAAAAATATTATCACCGGTGGCCACCATTTCCTTATCATCTGTGCATGTACCTTGCGCAAGACGACATCCTGTTTTGTTTACAGCCTCAGTGAATGAAAGGAAAAAGGGAAAAATCTTTTCAGAAAAAAAAATAATAGCATATTTTTCACAATGTTGAACTAATACATTTTTACAGTAGTTTTTCTACATTTCTTTGTATTGGATTACACTGTTAAATTTTCTTTTTGGATTTTGAAAAAGTATTTAATTATTAATACATATCAAAAAATGTTAAGTTGAATATAAATGGTGCATTTGATTCTTTAAAAAAATATTGACAGCCTGATTTGTTTAATTGTGTTGCTTCCCCTTTTTGTCTCTCAGAGTTGAGACGTATCTCATTTTAGTGGTTGATTACTCAGGCTTTTCTCCACAGAGGGTTATAGCTTTCTTTAGGGCAGTGACCTTTTTCAGATACATTTCAACATACATGAGTTTAACCAGAATTAAATAACCATATCAAATCAAACTGGACTTTAATTTGTCCAAAAACACAAATTTTATTGTGAGACCCACTAAGTTTCCCTGGGGAGCCACTCATATGACCACCTGTGCGTCCAGGGGTCTCACTATATTGACATCCTACTGTATTTTGTAGTTTTGTTGTCTTTAGTAGCATGATCACCATTTTTAGCCGCATCATCAAATTCATACAAATTCCACCTTAACAGACAACATACACCCAGACTGTAATTCCCCAGGGGCTGATGGCACTGCAAATATAATGACTAACTATGTGAAATAACTGGTAGCTCCTAGAACATAACATTGATGCTTTATTTATGGTACGGGACTTTCTCTGGATTGTTTTGTTCTAAATCCTGTCATTTATTTTTGTTCTGATGTACACTACAGTTGGATATTATATATATATTTTTTTGGAATTTCTGTTTATGAGTACACATTGAATCTGTTTTGTGACAGTTTCCCATCCCTGCTCTTGCACAAGTTCACCTAAATGAAAGTACAACTTAACTTGTCTCCAACCTGAGTTAACGAGTAACATATTGGAAGTTAAGCCATAAACAGGCTCTGTTTGTCTCAGCCGCCTTGTTTCAACTCTTGTCTGTTTGAAGCCTATAATTATTGGACCCTGTGTGTTTCCTGAGGTTACAACCCTCTGTTATTTGAAAAGATGATTCAACATAACAGACTACGTAACAGTCTTACAGTAACCATATGAGCTTGATAAAAAAATCTTTTTTTGGTGCCATTCTACTTGGTGGGTTATCTGTGCGTCACCATGCCAGGATAGCAATCTTGTGAAAGAGTGTAAGCATGATGCACTTGTGTCGGCATTTCCAGTCATAGCACAGACTGGGGAGGGATTGTTCTTGTTGCACTGCACCCACTGCCTAGCGCCGGCCAGGGGGCTGCTATTGTAAAATACTAGGAAGGGCTTGGTCCTAAGCAAAATATCCCGCTGTATGCCAGAGAAAAAGTCTACCCGGGTGCAGCTGGCAGATAAAATCAGAGTGCGGGGGGTAGTGACACAGGATCAGTGGGTGTTTAGGGTGGTGGGGGCAGTAGCAGTGGTGGCACTATGGGCATCGTGCCCCAACACACCATGCAAGCACTACTCAGCAATAGCTGGGGTCAGAGTGCTCTCTCTCTGTGTTTTGTTTCTGTTTGTGCGTTTAATCTTTCACACTAAAGGCAGTCACTGCACAGAGGAGGGCCTGTGTTTTTCAGTGGAGAATGCAGCCATGCTTTCCTTTACAGTTACATTAGGGACAGGGTGGCTCACTGACATATTTTTTTGTCCAGTTTTGTATCCAAAGTTGAACTAAAGTCAATTCCAAAAGGCTGTTATGCTAACCTGTAAAAGGCAAGAAGATAGAAATCATTAGGAAATTTGGATTTGTAATGTGGGTGGCCTGAGTGGCATTTTGAGGGTGTGAGGGAATTTGAGACTAAGCCTGGACCTCCAAAGCAAGTATGAGAGTATGCAATAGGATGTGACATTATTGTTTACATTTTCCTCAGATTCAGTTGAGTTGTAGCAGCTTGTAGTTGAATGAAAGACTATTATTGAATGATTTTGTGATGTTTAATGTCTGACAGCTGTGCACATTATAAAAACTAATGTTTTTAGTCTGGCTTTTATGTTGTGTCTTACTTTTTTATGTTTTTTTTTTTTTTTACGGTTGTATGGTTTTTACTTATTCTGTTTTTTAAGATCTTTGAATTGCATTCTATTTGTTTGAAAGGTGCTATATACATAAATCTGATCTGATTGTTATCACAAGTAAATTTATTTAGACTATTTTATTACAATTTAAACTTTAAAAAAAATCTATGAGCAGCAACTGCAGCAAGTTTATTCTTGTTGAACAGGTGTTTTGATAAATGACTCAGTATTTTTTACTCACAAAGGTTTTATTGCCCTTAAAGTGATACCAAAACCATGAATTCCGCTCTGTTAAACTCACTCCCTTTTTTCAGCCACATGCAAATGAAATGCTGGCACCAAAATCCCTGTATGGGATGTCACCACTTTGCCTAGAAGCCCTAATGGAAACCATAGAGTACCAGATTGACTTATAGATTACCAACTTCTGACTTGAAGCCAGTAGTCTAATTAACCTCTTTTTCATACAACTTGCGCAGTTTGACTGCACATACATTCACTGTTTCTGTTTGTAACTCAACAAAGTGCATGAGCAGTAAAATGACAAAGCATCCTCCTGAAGCTTGGCTCTGCTTTTAGCCCCAATAGACAGATTGTCTTCAGCCTAACTAGTATTTCCAAAGACCTGTTCATTTTTTGACCCAGATGCCCCTCTCTGTCATTTCAATGCATGCAATTCACAGACACACTTGCACAAAGTGACAGTGTGCCCTCCGTGGCAGCTGGCTGGTCCTCTGGGACAACTGAGAGGAGGAAATAGGGTCAAGCTTGATATTGGGTAACACATATATGATGATGCAGTTGGTCTGTGTGTGGGTGTGCTGACACTCTTAAGAGATAATCTCAGGTGTTCTGAGGTTGAGCAGCTGAAGTGCTGTGCATTCTTGGAGTTTCAGCTTGTCTCATTTGCTCCAGTGAAGTACTGACATCTGTTAGCTTTCCTGCACTTTGTATCTGCATACAGAGATATCTTCCTTATAGTTCTGTCCCTGCAGACAGTTGAAGAGTTCACATTGGGTTAAATTGCTTTTACCAGGGTTAAGAAAAACATCCCTTCTCACTGTGTTTCTCATTGAAGTCCATGTGCATTTAAACATTTCATGTAGGCAATAATTTATTTCAAAAATCCTCAGACATGTTCTATCCATCATAGAAACCTCTTTTTGTTATTCACATTAATATAAGCAAAACCGAAAAAGCTTTATATCTCATGCCCAAGCTCTTGAGAGTGATTGGTGATGAGTGATGTCCAGTTTCTGATAATGGTTGTATATCTAATGTCCAATATTCACCAGCCAAAGACTGTTGTAAAGTCATATTTCAGATATTTAGTAAATGCTCTTGGCTCCGTTGCGGACCAATAGTTGCATCATAGGGATGGCTCATTCTGTTTTACAAGAGATTCTCTGAGATATTACTAGACGTTTCAGTTTAACGTTTCAGTTGTTGAGCTGACTTTGTCCCCATTTCTGGTTGTTATTGTTTACTCTAAAACACTGCCTGTTATATGTGGTAAATACTGTATGCTGCTCAGAAATAACTCTAAATGGATACAGAAAATCTACTCTGGGGCACTGGGTGGCTCAACTGGTAGAGTATGCTCTCCATATTCAGATTCTATGTGTCCTTGTCTTAGCGGCCTTAGGTTCGAGTCCGACTGGTGGCCCATTACATGTCAACCCCACCATGTCTCATCCCCATTTTCTGTCATCTCTCAAGCTGTGCTATCAAATAAAGACCATAAAAGCCCCCAAAATAACTTAAAAAATAAATCTACTCTAAAATATTGTTGTCTTAAGTTGTCAAATACATTGATTATAAAATTGTAAGGCACCTTTTCAGAACATCTGTATCTTTGCTGCTGTCACAGCCTGGCTCTTTAGGTCACAAAGAAGTGGGGGACACATTATTTCAAAGATTAGATTAAGTAATTTATTAAACGAAAGAACAAAAGGCATTAGGTGTTTGGATAAGCTAGAGGGAACTGCCACATACCCCGAGGAGTGCTTGCAGGGAGAGAGTGAGTATGAGACAGAGAGAGAGAGAGAGAGAGAGAGAGAGAGAGAAAGAAAGTGTGAGTAAAGTTTAGTCAAAGCTGTCAGGTCGCTGTGCTGTTCACATTACACAACCTGCTGTCTCATAATCTGGAGGTTTAAAGTCCTTGTGGTTTTTCACATTACAAAGCTGACCATCAACAGGTGGTCATGCACTACAAGATCTTTCACCAGGAGGAATCCCTGATAAGCATGTGATTTGATGTGCAGATCGTGCGGGTCGTGCATGTGCTTATTAGTAATTATCAAAGTCAAAATGTGCCAAAGCATCGTTTCAAAATATTAGGTTTATAACACAGAAAAACTGCATGCAATAGTCCACCTTCCACCATCTCTTCTCCTCGGTTGGTCTCTCTCTCTCTCTCTCTCTTTCTCTCTCTCTCTCTCTCTCTCTCTCTCTCTCTCTCTCTCTCAAATTCAACTCAGCTTTATTGGCATGAATGTTTGGCGACAAAGTCCCGGACAGGTCCAGATATTTAGCATGCTAGATAACTGGGGAGTGTCTTTCTCAGCTCGTGCCTTTGAACAGTCAAACATTGCACTGGAGCACAGATTTGCTGATCTGATCTGGGCTTTTGTCGGGGAACTCCTAAAACTTTTGGTTTTAGAAGAATTGGGGATTAAGTTGTGTAGTCTGAACTCAGCACAATGTAGTTTAGACATTACAGGCTAGGAACATTGGGTCCAGGTGTTACCCAACGGCACTGTTGACTGACCTGGCAATCAAACAGTGTGGTGAATTACACGAAGACTGCTGAAAAGGCAACACCAGGGGCAACCACAGCTCTTGTAAATACATTGAATGTAACATCAATTAGTCCATGAACCTTAAGGATCACACATATCACACAAAATTAACCCTATTTAAGAATGTTATTAAAGTATAAAGTTAATTGAAATATATTCAAAATATGTCTCTTGAGACCAAAATGTGAATGAGATCTAGGTTTTTTTTTCCTGTTCAGGCAAGTCAAGTCAATTTTATGTATAAAGCCCATAATCTCAAATCACAATTTGCCTAAGAGGCCTCTACAGCACATCCGTCTGTTCTTAGACCCTTACATTAGGCTACTTTGCATTATTACATAATGGAGGAAGCTAACAAAAAATGTTATCAGTGTGTTGATGAGAAATACTCTGTGTTTTCCACACAATACTCTTACATCACATCACTAGAAGGCATCTTACGACACCTCCTGATGTGTCTGACTCTCTGGTGTCGATTCACTTTAGATTTGCTGTTTTGGAGCTGAAATGTTTTTCTACATGATTCATCATGACATTTGGTCCTATGTGTTTGTAGTGACTAAGGAAGGGGCTTGGCAAACTGTTCTGCAGCATGGAGAAGGAAGACTTGAAGGTCCTCAACAAAGGGGAAGAGGAGGAGATGGTATTGTTCTTTTTCATTTTCACTGCCAATATGGGAAATTGGAGTTGTAGTTTTAGATTTATCTAAACTGACTGTATCCACGTTTTTCCTTCCACCCTTTAGGAGCTGCAGGGCTACCGTCTGTGTCGTTGGCGGCTGGCCCTGGTGGGCCTCGGCGTGCTGTGTACAGGGGGCTTCCTCCTCCTGCTGCTCTACTGGATGCCAGAGTGGTGCGTTAAATCCACCTGCACCCGTACCACAGCCCGTGATGCCAAAGTGGTATTGCTGCGCTCCACGGTAGGTAGCAAGATGTAGAAGCATAATTGTGTTGTGCCAATAGACGATGATCTGGGGACCATTTGTTGAGCGACCATTTGTTGAGCGATCGTCAACAGCCGATGTCTTTGCCAATGTAAAGATGATATTTGGTTTGTGTTCCCATAAAATGTTAAAATATTCTTCTTCTTCTTCTTCTTCTTCTTCTTATTCTTATTCTTATTCTTATTCTTATTCTTATTCTTCTTCTTCTTCTTCTTCTTCTTCTTCTTATTATTATTATTGTTATTGTTATTATTATTCGTAGTAGTAGTAGTAGTAGTAGTAGTAGTAGTAGTGTTGAAATAATGTTAAATTTAATTTGATTAAAAGCGACCCTTACACACAACACACACACACAGACACACAAACACATTCAGACCAACTGGCTTTGGTTCATTACCAGACTCTTACTAAACATGGTTACTAGAGCTGTCAGCATTACAATGTTCATCGCAATGCGATTTAGGTCTGTACATAATGCTTTTTTTTTCTTTTTTATCCCATCTATCACTGGATGATATTTCTGTCTTTAAGAGGCTATGCAGTGATGACACTGGAGTCATATGAAACTAGACCTGAGGTATCCATTGGTACCAGTCGTGACATGCTATGCTATAGTTTGGTGATGAAAAACAGCATGGCCATTTACAGGGGTCCCTTGCCTTCTGACCTCAAGCTATTCGAATGTAAATGGGTTTTGTTTGGGTACCCATGAGTCTCCCCTTTACAGACATGCACACTTTATGTTATTGCCATGTAGTTTTTTGGTGATTTTTGATTCCTAATCAAGACAATCTACTAAGAATTGTTTCACCTTGTTAATATGGACTTCATAACTGTTTTGTAATGCAAAATAATGGAATTGAAAACGTGATTAAAAAATGTGATCATTTGAGATTAACAATTAAAATTTTGCGATTAATCGCTATTTTAAAAAAAATAGTTGTTTGACAGCCCTTATAATTACATTTTTATGTTACTGTTTTACCCTCAGTTTGTTGTTTAATAGCAACATCAATATGTTTCTTTTTGTAGCTTTTAGTTGTGAGAAAATACAACTGATGTTTTGAAGTAACGCAGTAAATACATTGAACGGTATTAATTCCCACAGACAGTCACACCAGCAGGAATGCACAGATAATTTGCCATTTGTCCATCAGCGTGTTCATAGCATTTGTGTGTGTGTCTCTGCTTGCGTGCATGTGTGTGTGTGCATTCCTTTCTGTGGCAGTCTCGTGCTCGTGTACATGTGTTTGAATTCTTCCATGACCATCTATGTATGAATCCTTTTGTTCAGCTGTGGGTTTTGATTGAATCTCATTAGGGTTAAAGCATTAGGAGCAACCTTCAAGTGTAAACGTTTTGCCACTGTGTACTTATTAAAGAAGCTTGTTCAGAAATAGGAATTTGGTTTAGGGTTAGAGAAAGGATTAGCTAGAGTAAGGCAGGGTCTGAAAATAACACCTGCCAACAGCAAATGCATTTCAGTACTTTACAGTGGACATGTAAGGGCCACAAGCTGTAAATATATTGCCATTAAGGTTTTTTAGACAGGCTTTTTAACAGAAATGTACTAAAGACAGCAAAATAAATGTTAAATTTGTCCATAATGGTGGGTGACTATGAGTTAATATCCATTACTTTGTGTGTGTGGGTTTTTTGTTTGTTTTGTTTGTTTTTTTTGACTAGGACGAGTTCCGGCGCTGGTTCCTGGCCAGAGTGCGAGTGATGCTGGCCCCGGGGAGCAACCCCTTCCACAGCCTGGAGACCCAGACCACCTCCCCCTCCTCCCCTTCCTCTCCCTCCTTTCCCTTCTCCTCCTCTTCTCTGGCCAACGGACATACCCCCCACCCCACCGATGGCAGCCCCGCTCAGGAGCTCATCAGAAGATATGCCGACTACCAGCCCACACAGGTAAGCAACAACCCCTAATATACTGTACTTACACAGTGCAATTTCCCCCACTGATCCAATTAATCAAATTGATGTTATTGAAATTGTATGTTGCACTTTACCTTTCAGTTTACTTTGTTTTTGCCTTTAAGTATGTGGACAGCAATACAATAATGCTGACGTGTGTCCCCTCTCTCTGCCCCTCCCCTGTTCTGTTTGTCACAGATTCGCTATTTTACCTTCCATAGCACAAAGTATTATTGGAATGACGAAGTGCAGAACTTTGAAGTTTTAACGTAAGCATTCTTTGATTGTTTCTTTGGGCTATTTTTATAGGAAGCTAAATTGGTTAAAGGTTTATCTTGAAGTATATATGCAATGAACGCAACAGTAATTATAACTCAATATTTACAGCCCTATTTCATAACTCAAAGAGCTTTAAAATGAAAAGGGAAAAACAAACATTACAACACAGTTGTAAATGTTAGACTTGTGTTGTTAGCACAGTAATGTGTACTAAAAGTGTTGACTTTGTCCCCTGCTTTGGTCAATATCTCCTCTACAGCGGCCTGGAGGATCTTCAGGTCAGCTGCTCCACCCTCCACTCGGAGCACAGCGCAGGCCTGACCAGGAACCAGCAGGAGTACAGGTAACATCTTGCCTGTCTGGAGGATATGTTGCACAACTTTAGACAGCCAGACAGAAGGAGGGTATTTGGGCCTGTTTAATGACTTATTACTAGGTTTATAAGCCCTGTACCCCAACATTTTTTTCATTTTTTGTTTTGTGAGGTCAGTTTTCAGTGGGGATTCCTCACATGTAGTCAGGGGAAGTCAGTGCAGACCTGTTAAAAATATGATTTATACTGTACAGCCCCAATAATTTTTCTCAGAGTAGAAAGTAATCGGTGAAATCATCTGCTGATATTGTTTAAAATGAAAACCTACATACCCTTAACCTTAAGTATTACAATGTTTTGCTCTGCTCTATACTATGTGTATGTGTGTGTGTGAATGTGTGTTTTTATATGTGAAGTTCTGGTTCACAACATTTGGCTCATGAATGCCTCTTTCACCTCTTGTCAGGAGACTGTTCTTCGGTGTGAATGAAATTGCAGTGAAAGTGCCTTCTGTTTTCAAGCTGCTTATCAAAGAGGTAGGGCCCAGTTTGCTGTAACACTGTCAGCTTTTTCTTTCACTCAGAATTTGAATTGTCCTCAAATAAAAGACATCTTTTCAACTTGTTCATTACAAATTACATGCATACTGTAAAGTTTTGTATCAGTTCAGCTCATTCAAACGTGAAGTCAAACCTTTGCAAACTAATGTAAGTTTTATTCTTCCCCAGCTGTTAGATAAAGAGACCTTTGCAGATATGCACATAATTGTAAAGGAAATTATGTCCTTACTGAATCTCTTCAAAAATAGTGTATGTACACTATGCATGTGTTTTACTTGTAAATACCACACTAATGCCCCCTGCAGACCAACACAGGGATGTGTATACAAAGAGAAGAAACAACGACACTTCGGTTTAGCCTTTGTAACCTTAACTGTAATTCATCCATCTCATTTAATTTAAAAAGTAACTATTTACATGTCACGATCATAAGTAGTGGAATTACAGTTGCAGTGGTTACAACTCAAAGAACTTAGTTAACATTACTTAACAGGTATGTTTATAAAGTCTAACACTGCCTCAGTGGTATCTTTTTATTTAACACTTATTTGTACTGTATAATTTAATCCTTTAAGACCTTAAACCTTGCTCAGGTATGTATATAAAATATAACATCAACATATTTCAGGATACATAAGTAAGTATACATCTTGTTAATAGGAATCATGTAGACATATGGAAACTTGATGAATTGTGTTAATCAAAATGTCCTTTTATTGTCCTGGTATCATTGTGGTTATGTCTCCAAGTAGACATCTTTTTTTGTAAATTCATGAAGTAGTGTCTTAATAATCACACCTTTGCCTTTGCCACACTAATCTGTGTCTGTTCGTCTCCTCCTGCAGGTCCTCAACCCTTTCTACATCTTCCAGCTCTTCAGTGTGATCCTGTGGAGTGCCGATGAGTATTACTATTATGCTGTGGCCATTCTTTTCATGTCGGTCATATCCATAGCTACCTCTCTGTACACCATCAAAAAGGTGAGATCCACAAAAAGCTGAAACTTTTTTCAAACCAGATTTATCTGACCTCATGGCTATGGCAAGACCTGGTGTGTGCGTATGGTTTTTGTTTAGCACCCTCACAGTCACACAGGTGGCCATGAGATTCAAGAGGCTGTCTAAAGTTTCTCATCTGTTTCCTTTGTTCCTTTTTTCCAGCAATACGTCATGCTTCACGATATGGTGGCAGCTCACAGTATTGTCCGTGTGTCTGTATGCCGAGCCAACAATGGTTTGTCAATTTTGTTTGTTTTTGTCTTTTTTTTTTTGTTGTTTCTCTCCTTTCCCTGGATAACCTTTGCATAGTCATTTGAATAGTGTGCAGCATGTATTATTCTAACCAGTGTCCTGATTTTCTGAAGAGTGCTTTCCAAACCAAACCTGACAGAAGAAATTTTTCTGCTTCTGTGCTTGGCCAGATTCAATAACACAGTCGCTCTGCTTTGGCTGTCCTCCAGATGGCTGCTAGGGTGGGACAGTGCAGACTTAGAGAGAGACTGTGCGTATGTTAGACAGTGGGCATAGCCTTTGTAAACATTTAGAAGCACTCTTTTACAGTTCAGCATGCTTTTGTCTGTCTGAATACCTTTTAAATTAGGCAATAGTGTCTGTAGAGGTGCTGCAGAAGCAGTCTGTCATGTGTCTTATGAGCTGTAGCCAATTAGAATTAATTCAATGAATTGGCCAAAATATCAAATTAAACTGTCTCTCTGAATTTGTTAGAAACATTGTCATGAAAGTTACTACACATCTTATATTTTTGTTTATACATCCATTTACTGCACTGGCCTTGCTTGTGATGCCTCAGCACTTTTCCTGCAGCCTAGAGAGGCATGAGTAATGAGAGATGTGCTGAACAAGACTCTGGGGCTCTGACACACAAAATATCTCGTTTCTCACCCTCTGATCCACCATCTGCTACTCTCAGCTCATTTACACACTTTTCACATATCTCCACACTCTTCTATCTTCTGTTTTGTCACCCACACTGCACCTGTTCATATTTGATTCACACATTTAACTTCTCATTGCACCCCTCTTCCCTCCCAGATATCGACGAAATCTTGTCAACTGATCTGGTGCCCGGTGATGTGATGGTCATCCCGAGCAATGGGACCATCATGCCATGTGACGCTGTGCTGGTCAGCGGCACCTGTATCGTCAATGAAAGCATGCTCACAGGTTAGAAGGGCATCTGACGATTTAAATCCTGGGACAAAAGAATGTCTGTTGGAATATTTGTACATAAACTTAAAGGTACAGTATGCAGGGGAATATTAATTGCATTTATCTGTAGGGACTCTGCACTCTACCTGTCTTTTCTTATTTTATTCTTATTTTGCTGTGTTCAGGATTTCCTGGGCATGGTGTGCAGGTGGGACTTTACAAACAGTTAGCATCTGGGTACCAGGTTGTAAGCAGCATGCATTCAAGAGGAAACTGCAAAATTAATGGACACAGTGCTGAAAAATGGCAAATACATTGAGGTGAAAATGCCAAGTGGGCTGTTTCCAAAACAAGATTTAATCTTTCGCTGGTTAGCGTGTTTACAGACAGTAACCAACAAATCCTCTAATGCTGGTCCCGAGTCGTTGTTTATGTCAGTCAAATTACATTTGGCTCTTCAATAAGAAAATTCAACTATTTGTGTTTTTTTTTCATACAGAGTTTGGGATTTTGAATAGTGTTTCAGCTGGACAATAACGGGGACAGTGATGTTATTTAAAATGATCTGACTAACAAAAAAAAGAAAATTTAGAGGACTGCTCAACTTGTGTAGTCTCAGTCGACTCAGGCCTCTCCGACTGATGGTATGAATCTTTGAATCTAAATTCCTAGATACTGTACCTTTAAAAAAAAAAAACCACAGGAGAATGCAAACGTCAAAATACTCTTTCTGTAAATCTCCTCCAGCAGCCCGTCCTGATATGATCCTATCACTCCCCATCAGGTGAGAGCGTTCCTGTAACAAAGACCAACCTCCCCAACCCGTTGCCTGGGGAGAGGGGGGAGGAGGAGGCTGACAGTGCCTACAACACTGAGGAGCATAAGAGACACACACTCTTCTGTGGCACCCAAGTCATCCAGACCCGCTTCTACACAGGCGAACTGGTCAAAGCTGTGGTGGTCCGCACAGGTAGGGGGGTGTGTGTGTGTGTGTGTGTGTGTGTGTGTGTGTGTGTGTGTGTGTGTGTGTGTGTGTGTGTGTGTGTGTGTGTGTGTGTGTGTGTGTGTGTGTGTGTGTGTGTGTGTGTGTGTGTGTGTGTGTGTGTGTGTGTGTGTGTGTGTGTGTGTGTGGCATAGAAGTGTCAGTGTTTGGGACTTTTTATTTGGTGTAGAAAGTTTGGTACTAAAACAGATATTCACATGTGATTTTTATATGGTTGAGTTTTACTGAGAACCATAAGTCCCTGTATGGGAATCACGCCTGTCATATTTCTACATATATGCTGAACCCATGCATTGGGACTTAAGTCTCCTGCTTTACATGTTACATCAGTACAGTGAAATGTACTTAATGAAGTTGACTGAGATACAAGGGTTTTTTTCAGACCAACAATAAAAAGACAGTTAACAAAAGACAGACATCACAGTATCAGCTACTGCTCATTAATAAGCAACACAGCATTTCAGCGTCAGAAATATCCCTTTCATTCAGGGAGCCATTTTATTTCGTGCTCTGCAGTTCAATCCTTGTTTCATCACAGTTCAGAGACCTGAGCCCTTGTTTGAAAGGAGTTCAATATCAAATATTTGATCAAAAACTTCTCATAACAACTTCTTCACCAGGTTTCAGCACAGCCAAAGGCCAGCTGGTGCGCTCCATCCTTTATCCAAAACCCACCGACTTCAAGCTGTACCGTGATGCCTACCTCTTCCTGCTGTGTCTGGTGGCTGTGGCTGGAATTGGCTTTGTCTACTCCATCGTCCTCAGCGTCATGAATGAGGTAATCAAGGAGGTGACGAGCAGATTAAACAAGCACCAATGCATTGATTTTGAACGACATGGGTTCAGTTTTGCACATTTAAATAGAGGAAAAGCATAGTAACTTGATTATTTCAGAAGCTTCAGTAAAGTTTACAACTTCTTTTTAGTTTTGCTGCTTTAACGTCCCTTGATATTTGCTGCAGTGAGTGACATTACTGTGCACGTGGAAACGTTTTAAATGACTGAAATCAGCCTCTCTAATCATTAAAGTAAATCACTCAAACATCAATACAAAAGGCAATATAATCCGACCGGGCCTGACAGAGAGGGTGGGAAATGCCTATGTAGGCACAGGTCTCTAAATTGGATGAAATTATCAAATCGAGGAGGTGGCAGGTGGCAGGTGGATGGTTTATGCATACACACTGATTCTGATGTCGTCAGAGCTGATCACTGTTACTCACGGACTTTGAGGATGACAATAGATGTCTGACTCACTGTGTGGTGCAGAACGTGAGCAGTTTGAGATATTAGTGTCACGGTCTCTGTGATGCTTGCTTTATGATTGCAAGGTTGTTGTGGGGTACGTTGGTTCAGAGGATCGGTTAGTTCAAGTTCTTGCTTTAGATTTGTTCTTAAAATTAACAATCAGACACAAACATGCCTCCATATTGTTCAGTTCAAAAGTGGCTCTTGACAACTTGACAACAACAAATGAGTGATAGTGAGTGACCAGTACTAGGACCGCAGATTTATAGCTGGAAGGGTGGCAATCAAATTAAAGTAAAGTTTTTCTTACTTTTTCCTCTCTGCTTGCCACAGGTGCCAGCAAAGACCATCATTATTGAGTCTCTGGACATCATCACCATCACTGTTCCACCGGCGCTGCCAGCTGCCATGACGGCTGGCATTGTGTACGCCCAGCGCCGCCTCAAACACCTTGGCATTTTCTGTATCAGCCCACAGAGGATCAATATCTGCGGTCAAATCAATCTGGTCTGCTTTGACAAGGTGAGAACTGGCGGTTGTATGACTGTTGTTTTTGCTCTTCCAAATAGTCACACTGACCTCACGTATCGCTGAAATACTGTTTAAAGACTCCATTGTCTGTAGGCTTACAATAAAATACCTGAAAATAAAGGCACAAGTATACAGCACAATCATCTGAACAGCAGTTGGACTAGAATACTTTGAATAACTGAGTTTGAATCAAATTAAATTAAATTTCTCCAAGTTAAATTATGCTTTCTCTCTGCTTATAGACTGGAACTCTGACAGAAGATGGATTAGACCTGTGGGGAGTCCAGAGGGTTGAGAATGGCAGGTAAGCTGGTCTACACTCTTATTATCACACACAGAGATACGACTGTTTCAGTGCATTTTTGGCTGCATCCTAAATCTCAAGGCTGATTACCTGGTGGAAAGGATTTGAAATGTACTGCTATATCTTCTTATAAAGGTCTCATTTCCCTCATTTCAAATTTAAGTAAATGCTGATGATGAACTAGAATGATTGTGTTGTGATTGTGTCAATCTGTTATAGTGAAATTATGTAGATGCCAAAAGAGATCGACTTAATCTTAAACCAAATGGTGTACTCTTATGATTTGTTTTAATCTGTGGGGCTGCACAGTAATGCAACTTTTGGTTAGATATTATAATGTGCAGTAATATCAAGTGATGATTATTTATGTCCCTAAATTTAAAATTCTATGCATTTCTCTGTAGTAAGAAGGCATAATGGTAAGGCATAATTCTGCACTATTACTATACTCTTTTTTTCTATGCATGTCATTGGGATCCATTGCTTATGGAAGCAGTTTTATTCTCACAGAGATTTTTTTCACATCATGAAAATAAAAATGTCCATTTGTCTTACTTGTATCTTCCTGTTTATATACCAGAGTAAAACTTTTCTCCTTGTCTGCTTCCCGTTTCTTCTGCCTCTCCAGTTTCCACCTGTCAGAGGAAAACGCATACAAAGAAAATCTTGTCAAGTCCCAGTTTGTGGCTTGTATGGCCACCTGCCACTCTCTCACCAAAATAGATGGCCAGCTGTCTGGAGACCCGCTGGACCTAAAAATGTTTGAAGCTACAGGCTGGGTGAGTTGTTCTACAACTATTCAAAAGCATAATGTTGGTCAGGGAGGCACAGTGATAGTGTGATTAGTCAGAACGCCCTTAAAAAGGTATATGGGGACAGAAAGCCTTTGGAATCCATTGTATGTGCAGGCTACCAGTGTGTGACAGAACGAGAAAGAAGAAGAAGATCCATAATTAATAAATTAATCCATATGTTTACACATTCTTCTTGATATCTCTCACTGTTGTTGCATCTACATTTTTATGAACCTTTTTTTTCTTCAAACCTTAATCTGACCAGATCTTAGAAGAGGCCACTGAGGAGGAAACATCTCTGCACAACCGTATCATGCCCACTGTGGTTCGACCCCCAAAACAGCTGTTGCCCCCCGAAACTGCTGCATCAACAGAGCAGGACATGGTACGAACAGCAAGCCAGTTCACAAAAAAATAACCACAGATCCTCAAAGTCTTAAACATGTCTAAAAAAGATTATCTTATCACTAGTAACATCAAATATTTAAACTGAAATATATACAGATTTATCACTCTGATGTTCTTTTTTAAAAAATTGAGCTGGAATGTGGACTTGGACATTGTATTATTGGTTCTCTGGCTTTTTTATCATGCAGTCTTTAGTATAGTGGTTTAATTTAAAACCAGCATATTCTTGCACTTCAACGTAGACACTACCACCAAAGCATAAAAACAGCGAGTTATACTGTGAATGACTGGCTGACTAATCCCTCTCTGCTCTTTTTCTCATTTCAGGAACTATATGAGATTTCTGTAAGTTCCCTGCTTCCTTTTTGGTACTGTACTTATCAAATTCATTGTTTCTCACCAAATAAAAAGTTATGGTCAGTTTTTAAAAAAAAAAAAAAATATATATATATATATATATATATATATATATATATATATATATATATATGTCCTCAAAAACACATATATATATATATATATATATATATATATATATATATATTTTCAATCTTTATTAACTTGTCAGTGTCTCATTTGATTTGTTTATTATTTAATTAAAAGAAAGGATCTTATCAGTGTAGGTGTAATGATTTTGTCAACCAACATTTGTCAACCACATTCTAGTAATAGTCCTTTATGTAATTAGACATTGATTAGCATTATCTATGATTGAAATTTTTTGAGTTTTTTTTCTCCTTGACATTTGTTTTTTCATGTGTCTGCGTGGGTGTGCTTGTGCAGTCAGCGTATGAAATAGGTATCGTGCGCCAGTTTCCCTTCTCCTCAGCACTCCAGAGGATGTGTGTGGTGGCTCGTCTGCTCGGGGAGAAACGTATGGATGCCTACACGAAGGGAGCACCAGAGGTGGTGGCAAGCCTCTGCAAGAAAGATACAGGTAAAGTGTCTAGTTACTATTAATGCTGTAGTGACAATCAGCACTGAAAAGTATAATAAGGGTGCACGGTGGCTGTTATGGAGTGTTATTGGCTGATAAGTAAGATAAATAGATTATTGGTATTGTTCCAATAACTGAATTTTAGCCAGTAATTACATCTGGCTAGAGAATAGGGAACCATTAAAACCACAGTCCTGAGTGGTGCCTCTGCTCTACCACATCTTTACTTGCTGTCTGTCACACTCTAACTTTCCTCATTACTTCATTGTCTCTCTTTGTGTTTGCAGTGCCAGAAAACTTTGCAGAGGTTTTGGAGGGCTACACCAAGCAGGGTTTCAGGGTCATAGCTCTGGCTCATCGCAGACTTGAATCCAAAATGACTTGGCACAAAGTCCAGAACATCAACAGGTACCATTCTCAATAATGATGATATTGTTACTTTTGACATTAGTTTTAAATGTATCCAGCGAACCTCTAGCTGAGAATTGCTGCTGCTTTTAGCGTACTACTTCAGACTGATGACATAACACTGTCAATGCTGAATTCCTTCAGTCTATGACATGAATATGAAAGTTAAATGAAGGGGCTCTATTGTACTCAGAATGTTAATAATGTTTGCATGTTGCCCTTGTATTCTACACATTTTGGTTTTTGGCACTTAAGCACATATGAGTACATATTTTCCTTTGAACTAGGGATCACATAGAGGCAAACATGGAGTTCCTAGGTCTGATCATCATGCAGAACAAGCTTAAGGCAGAAACCCCAGGAGTGCTGCAGGACCTCCGCCGAGCCAACATCCGCACTGTTATGGTTACTGGTGAGACTGTGTACACATTCACACACACATACACACACACACGCCTTAGCTAAACCACTCCTACTAAATTTGTCACTGACATCGTTTTTCAAAATTGTACATGTTTATAAATTTAACTGTGTTTTGTGTTTCATTTTAACTGGAAGTTATGCCTGCTCTTCGTGGTGTGACAGTTTATTGCTTATTGTTTATTGCTGTAACAATGTTGATGCTGCCCTCTTGGCCAGGTTGCTCTTGGAAAAGAGAATTTAAATCTCAGTGAGGCTTTTTTCTGGTTAAATAAAGGATATATACTAACAACATCAATATAGTCACTAAAGATAACACACAATCTTCATGTCTCTTTCTGCCTGTGGTTGATTAAAGCTCTTGTATTGCTTCACTGGCAGCATAATGAGTTTGGTAATCCGTGTATTGGAAACCAAAAGATTTATTCCCTCTTGTATTTACTCAGCTGTACCTGTAATCTCAATTTTGTAGGCTGCTCAATGTAACTGGCACAAACTAATTCAGATATCTGCCAGAGGATTCTTTTACTTCTTGCATAGCTTTCAGCTCATCATCTGTTTTATGGAGGTTGCTATACAGGTCTTAAATGTTGAAACAATCTTTGAGTGATCTATTCACCCACTTCAAAACCAGGCTTCATCCTCTTTCTCCATAAACCCTTTATATATATACATATATATATATATATATAGGGTTCCAGCAAAACAGGCTGCTGTTTCCGTTCAGCATCTGCTCCATACTAAAATAAATATTAATATTTCTGGTCGAAAATGTAAAACAAGAAATGTATTCTTTATTCACATTCCAGGTGACAACATGCTGACAGCTATCTCTGTGGCCCGAGACTGTGGAATGATCCCCCCCAAAGACACAGTCATCATTGCTGATGCCCTCCCTCCCTTTGATGGACAAGCTGCCAAGATCACCTGGAGATACGCTGACAGGCCGAACAAGACATCTCGCCTGGAGGTGAGGCGATGGGGTTATTGCTAACATGTGGGGCTTTTTTATTAGCACTTTTGGCCACACACAGTCAAACTGTGCCATATAGATGTGCGAATCTAAACGCGCCAACTCGTGCCAGGTCGCACCCGAGATGGACCGTCTACAGAGTCGGGTCAAAGCTTGCCAGAACGCCTTTCAGCGGGTTGCGGTAGTGTCAGATCGGCTTTTTCATCATTAAGTCGGATGAGGGAAGCAAGTTTGAAACAACATGGTTTAAACCACAGCAAATACTTTTCTCATATATAAATGTATTTATATGAATGCATAGCCTATAGTATATGTAGTATATGCATAGTCTACACAACTAAATGCATTTGTGTACATAGTGCAATCCACTATAACAGCTGAATAATAAAATTTGATCTTTGCAAATCATAGCATTTCAACTTTAAATAGTTAAATTAAGCAACCCTCTTTTGGTGTCGTATAATGTTTCGTCTCTAACCCAAACACTTGTTGCATTAACAGGAAGTAAACATCAGTCTGGAGGACGTGTGTCATGTAGATGAGCCCGAAACACAAGAGCTGTATCACTTTGCTATGAACGGAAAGTCATTTGCTGTCATCACCGAGCATTTCCCTGACATGCTCCAAAAGGTACGAGGTCTTTTAAATAGAGTGGACATCGCTCCACTGGTTTACTGTCACTTTAATAAAAATGTTAAAGTTGCTCTTATTGTTCTTTTGGTAAATGTATCTCCATGACACCTAATGTATCTGTGGGTATGCCCCTGTCTTCTTTCTTGCAGTTGGTGCTACATGGCACAGTGTTTGCCAGAATGGCCCCGGACCAGAAAACCCAGCTCATTGAGGCACTGCAGGGCGTAGAGTGAGTATTAACGTTGAACACGTAATGTGACCATAAAAAAATATTAAATTAAGTATTACATTCACAATATATGCTACAAAATGGAGCACATAATCACTGTTCTTTATTATTTGCTCAAAGCTACTTTGTGGGGATGTGTGGAGATGGCGCAAACGATTGTGGGGTATGTACAGCTGCTTTTAAGAGCAACTATTAATGTGACAGTAACATGTTGGCATGGGCTTCAATTGACTGTTATCTGGACAAATTTAATATTTTGCACTTTCCCCACTTAGGCTCTGAAGAGGGCTCATGGTGGCATCTCTCTGTCAGAGCTCGAGGCCTCAGTAGCATCTCCCTTCACCTCAAGGACCCCCAACATCTCCTGTGTCCCCAGCCTCATCAGGTTTGTTTCATTTGAGTGCCTCACATTAAATAAATACATGTCAGAGGAAATATGAAACGTTAAAGTGATAAATGAACATCTCAGCACAAAAGCACTGGGATGGACAATGTTTTTTTCATTACTATTTTGTAGTGGTGGTAATGAAGCATAAACCCTTGATTTAGTGATTGAAGAGAAGCTTTTGACTTAGCAGTTCATTTTCTGACTTATTTGAAGTTCTTGAGCTTATAAATGGGTTCAGTTTTCACACTTGAACAATAAAACCATCCAGTTTTTTTTATACACATGGATGAAACTGTTGGGTTTTTCTAGCAAAGTGACATAACAGTTCTTTATATATTACATTTCCAGAGAGGGGCGTGCTGCTCTCATCACCTCCTTTTGTGTGTTCAAGTTCATGGCCCTCTACAGCATCATCCAGTACATCAGTGTCACTTTACTCTACTCTGTACGTACTGTAATGCTGCTTTCATAATCAATAGTAGCTGATAAATCAATAAAAAATACAGTTTCTGAACTGTTGCTTTGGTTTCTTAGATCCTCAGTAACCTTGGAGACTTCCAGTTCCTCTTCATTGATATTGCCATCATCCTTCTCATTGTCTTTACCAGTAAGTAAAAGAAAATTAACAAAGATAAGGTGATGTGTTTTTTATCATGGTTATGTATCTGGCTTTTATTTTTCTATCTTTGCTTCCTGCCTCTTCTGCTCACCGACAATGTCTGTTTTCTGCCCATCCTTTTCTCCCTGCTCTTCTTCAGTGAGTCTGAACCCAGCTTGGAAAGAACTAGTGTCACGTCGTCCCCCATCAGGTCTGATCTCAGGGCCTCTGCTGTTCTCTGTGCTGACCCAGATCCTCATCTGCTTGGGCTTCCAGACCATCACATTCCTTTGGGTCCGACAGCAGCCCTGGTACTCAGTCTGGACGCCACTTACAGAGTGAGTACCCGCTGTAATTTTCTGTGTAACTCCAGCAGGTTTAATCCTGGGCAGGATCACGTGTTTGGTTGTATGTGTTAGTCTGTCTGTCTGTCTAATCTCACAAACTTCAGCATCAGTCAGCGCTGAATTTTGTGGGCACATTTCTGAATGTTTGCTCAAGCACCTCCTCTGTTTGTGGTGATTCAGAATTGTTGATAAACTGTTTTATTGACTGTTTTATACCGTCATTGACAGCTGACTCCTCGCTCCTCTTAATATGCCAGGAGAGGCCTCAAGTCCTCAACACAATCATATAGGAAAAGCATAGAGTGAAAGGTATTTCCAGCGATCGGCTAGGCTACAAATGGGAAACTTTACCTAACCTGTTGTGGGACACATTTTGGCCTTTGTCTTGGCATCCATAGAAAAGTTTGGTCTTATTTCAGACCAGAGCCTCAGCAGGTTGAATTCATTCCTGATGATCCACTAAAGTTAGGAATGATATTAAAAATCAAATCTTTACCACCATCCTGACTGTAAGGGATACAATGTATTTCAGTGTTGAACCAAACTCTCCTTTCACTTATCTCTCTCTCAGTGCCTGCAACCAGTCATCACATATTAATGTGTCTGACCACAATGACACAGAAGTAGACGACCACAACATCCAAAACTACGAGAACACCAGCCTCTTTTATGTCTCCTGCTTCCAGTATCTCATTGTTGCCATTGTTTTCTCAAAGGGCAAACCCTTCAGGCAGCCTAGCTACAAGAATTGTAAGAAACTTGTTTACTAATAAATCTGTCCTAAAACAGTTACAAAGTTACTTCAATGTGTTTTATATCTGTAAGTTTTTGTGTTTGGTTGTGTTCTTCACAGGGCCTTTTGTGCTTTCTGCCTTGAGTTTGTATTTTTTCCTGCTGTTCATCATGTTCCACCCTATCAAAGACATTGATGAGTTTCTCGAGGTAAGAAGACACCACTCACACAAGAAACATACCACTTTACTCAGCTCTGGCATAGGCTGTAGCTTGTTTTATTATGTCTTTCAAAATTTTGACATAATATTATGTGCTAGAGCTAGTATGCCTTTCCTTATTTCCTGTCATATATATTGTTATGATTTCAGATGGTCATATTGAACATGGCTATATTTTTAAGGGATTGGATTATCTTTCTCTGCCTCTCTGCGTACAGATTGTTTGTGTCCCGTTTGAGTGGAGGCTAAAACTCTTTCTCATCATCTTTGTCAATTCTGCTGTGTCTGTTTTGGTGGAGGTAAGACACACATTTATACACATTGTAGCAGTAGATGTTTTTCTCATGTTCAGTTTTTTGTTTTTTCATGCGGTGTGCTCATCTTTGTCTCATTTAGCTGGACAGCAGGATCAATCTTGCGTTGTGAGAAGAATTTATGTTGTAAAGTGAAAATGTTCTTTTCTTTAAAGAGATGATGGTGTCTGTAACAGTTAACTCTTAACTTATATGACTGTTTTTTTGATGAAATGTTTACATTATTTGGGCTTTTGAATATCATCAGAGCAGCATATGCTTGTGATGTTGGATAGCTGGATGCTCTTAAAGAAAAAAAATGACTGCTGTACCACTGCATGACAATGAGTAGTTTATGCTGGCTTGCCAAACTCAGTGGAGCAGTATTACCATGCATCTGCCTTCCTTTTTAGATGACTGCCCTTGCGTACATGCACTTCTTAGCGAATGCTCTAGATTATGCTATTTCTTAAAGTTCCAGTGCAAATTTCTTTAACGATTTCAACTGAATTAAAAAAAAAAAACAATCTGCCAAAAATTATTTTTGCACATAATCAAAATTTTCAGCAATGTTTTCAGTGTCTTGAGACAATAATATCCATGTACTCTCTCTTTTACTAATCTGTTTTATTTGATTTTAACAACACACGTAACGATTAATGCACAACTTGATGGAAGAAAAAACTTTCCATGATTGATTACTTAACTGTATACTATGCAGGATTGTCCTTACAACACAATATATATTCTCGCACAAAAGTTATTCCTCTCGCTCATCACAAATGACCCACTAGCAGTGTGTGGCAGTGTATTTATCTGCATGAAAACTGCCCTCTGCCTGTATCTTATATTATTTTGGTTTGTTCAGGACCATTCTGGGTGTCAGCTTTGGACAATGGTTTGTATTCTCCAGCCAAATAGCAGTGCAAGGCTGAGACTTTATAAAAACGTAGTGTCTCTATCCTCTGCTCTGTGGATCCGAGCTGCAAAGCTGTGTGCAGATCGGAGCCGAAAAGTCAAGTAGACAGGTTGAAGCATACGCTTCAGCTGAACTCACACAAAATCCAAAAATGCAACACCTTCTGCAGAGTTGTGAGGAGGTATGGGAGTGTTTTTTGTGCTTTAGAACAAAACTGCCTTGAAACAATAGAAAAATAACATTATTTCTTTAATTCACTGCTTTGTCCGCTGCTTTCTCTCTTTAGTCATGCTCTCGCTCACTTGACCACCGCTGCTCTCTCAGTCTCGTTAAGCCGAGGAGGAGAAGCCAAGTTTTAATGTTGCACTTACAAACAGCAAACGACAAATCCTGCATAGTATGCCTTTAATTTAATTTTAACAACACATGTAATCATTTACAAACAACTTGATGAAAGAAAAAAGTTACCACGCTTTATTACTTAAAGCTTGGATTCTCTGTGGCTCTGGAAAAATAATCGAAGATCTCTGTGCAAAAAAAAAAACAATGCAGAGGCTATGTGAAATCAAATTAGCCTCTCTGTAACCCTTTCCCCTGCCCACTGCGCTATTCCATAGACCTTCATCCTTGACATCGTCTTATGGAAGCTTGTGTTCAGCCGAGACAAACAGGGCAGCTTTGGCATCACTCCTGTCGCCCCGACACCACAGGTTGGGAAAATCTGACACATTCTTCTTTAGCCCTTTCATTTTCCTCTTGTGTGGTGTTTCCTCTCTCTGTCGCCACTTTCTCTAATGTTACAGACACCTTTCCATTGTAACTTCTAACCAAGACATGCATGTGCGAGACTTCAGTCTCATTCTGACCTGTCCTCTCCTTCTCGTGTCCCTCTGATGGGCCTTCTGTCCACAGCTTGATAACAATAGCAGTTTTATTCCAGACCACTTTACTTCTATTCTCTGGCTCCATTTTGAGATAAGCTTCATAGCTGTTCTTAAAGACATTCTTGCTGAAGCTGAAAGCTATTTTCACATTTAGAGCTACTGGTGGTTAATGGTAAGCACATTTTAATTTAGTTAAGTAGGTTTGTCACTTGGAAGTGATTGGCTTATTTCGAAGTTTGATTATCAAGTGAAGGAGTAATGCTCTCACCTCCTTTAGAAACCACCATAGAACCACCTTGCTAAAGGTAATGAAAACCTTAATCAATGTAATGCCCTGCCAAGCTCTGTTTGCTGCACCCTTAGTTTCCCTATTAGTCCTAGATTGCTATGTTAGTCACTGCTGTCAGTGGCTCCTTTCCAGTACAATATAATGAAAAATCAAAGCAGGCTGGCCTTAAATTTCTTTTTTCAATATAAGATTAAGAAAAAAAATGACTCATTTACTTTTTGTTTTAGTCTGTAATCTGTGGAATCCTTGGTTTGATCTTTAACTCCATGAGCTTGTTTTTAGGGAGTGGGCTCAGTCTTAAAGCTGCCCCTGCCAACTCCTTCAAACGATTATCATGCTGAGTTTTGTTTTGAACAACTTGCATGCATGAACTCTTGTTGCAGTTGATCAGTATAAAGATGTGTGCCTGTGTTTCACACAAATGGCTCTTCTCCAGTGTCACATTTTGCATGCCACAGTTATGTCAGCATGCCTCTGTCAGATTTGCGTTGGTCAGTGAAAGCATTTAAGAAGAAAATGTGACACAAGTTCATGAAACCTTTCATCCCTCACTTTCCCCCTTTGTCTGGTCTTTTTATTTTTTTATTTGTTTATTTTTGGGGTTTTGGTATTTTCAGGGGTTCATTGACCTGCGGGCGTACAAGTGTCTGTCCCGGCTGTGCTGCCCAAGCAAGACGACACCCAAGGCTCGCTATATGCATCTGGCCCAGGAGCTAAGTGTCGACCCTGACTGGCCTCCAAAGCCAACCACCACCACTGAGGCTAAGACCCGCCCAGAAAATGGCTCAACCTATCAAATCATGACCAACTCCTAGCACCCCCCACAGCCTCTCACAGTGTCTAAATCTGTACCTTTTAAACAGGACGCGTGCATATGATGCGTTCATTGAACAAACATTCGACCCATACAGATAGAACTGTCACAGGATAATTGCTTGTCGTTACGTTTCGCAGAGACTTGCATCAATACTGTAGTTCCAGAGTAGTTGCTGCAAAAACCTTAGGATAACATATGAGAACCAAATAAAGTGAAGTTTCAGTTCTCTCAGCACTCTCACTATCTCTGGCTCAACCACTCGTGCGCTCAGAGGGCTCACTTGAAGAAAAAAACTTTTGTTATGAAAAAAATTTAACATTAAATTTAATTCTCATTCTTTATTGTAATGTCTATTCCCCAAAGCCGAGCAGCATATAACCCAGGCTGGGAGGAGAGGGTGATAAGCCAGATCAAATATAAGCGTTGACCTCCTCAGATTTAAAGTCAGTGCAGTTTTAATCCTTTCACTTTGTCTATGTGAAAGGGGTATAAAAGAGAGCCCGCTCTACTTCAGAGCTAGTTTCTGACAGACGTGCTCTCAGAAATGAAATCTTCAAATTTCATTCAAAACCACAGTACTAGATGTCAATTTCAGATGAAGTAAAATAGCCTAATATTACATCTGAGCCTTTCAGAATGATCACTAAAAGAAAAAAGTACAATATAGGATGAAAATGCTGCTAGCCTAGAAGAGGGGTTGTACCCACTCTTAATTCAATGATGAGTAAGATAGAGTCTGGACGAGACTGAGATGAGATTATACTCAACAACTCTGTAAAAGCTGATCATACAGTTTTTAAAAGCATCAAGTCATATTCCTGCAGTCACCGCCTCACTTTTCAGACAGTAACTCGTTTCACAGGTCTAACCTGATAGCTACTATGTAGTGGTCTGATACCGCTAATTTATATATATTTATATGCAGAGAGAGTCATTTTAACGAGTTAGCAGTACCATCTGGTAAGAATTTATTAGAGAGCATAGAGTCATAACCAAAAAGAAAAGCTTTAAATTTTACCTTGGGCCCCTGGGGATGAATGAAATTACTAATTTGATGCCGGTATTCATATAGTGTTTCAAGCATACTGTGAGTTGTAGAAGACTGGGAGGCAATCAACTTGTTCACAGCAGACAGAAGTTCATGTTCACATTTGCAAGAAAACACAAAAATAAGTTAATTGGCTGTAAAGAGCCGATGATACAGGTCTGAACAGGTAATGGGGCATTTCCATATTTTGTAAGATTTAGAAACGGTGCATAAGCCTGAAAATACTCACATTTTTTCAGAGCTGACAGAATTAAAATATTTGTAAGGCTGCTGTCATCAACTATAATGTGGCATAGCATCTCTGAAAATCTTATTGTCCCCACGCAGAACAATGAGGGAGAGAGATGCGCTTATCTGCTCGTAGCCACAGGCTGGGACCTGTGGCAGGATCTCCGTTTTGTTTGTCAGAGTTTACTTTAAGGGTTTTTAATAAAGATCTTATGTAGAAAAATGTTAAAAAAAAAAAAAAAAACTGAAAAAAAGACAAAATCCTAAAAACAAATTTCATCTCAGCCTTTTAGGCATGCAAGTGGATCCATTTGTCTGTTGGTCCAGACTGAAATATCTCTACAACTATTGGATGTATTGCCATTAAACTTAGCACAGACATCCAGGGACCCCTAGAGAATGAATTCGAAAGATTTGTTTTTCTGATTTTCATGTTGGTCCACGAACTGTTCAACAACACTTCATATCAGGATACCTCTAAACCAATGACAGAAATCTCATCAGTCTCAGCTGTACTTTGATATTAATCCTAACACGTTACGCTTACATGGTAAGTGTTAACATACGATGCTAACAAGTCTGACAGGGAAGAACATGGCCTTTTCTCTGGCGCTCTTACTTCTCTCGTACAGCCAAACATTTACCCCTTTAGTGGTAAAGATCTAACAGCAGCAAATGTGTCTCTACTTTCTAGTATGGAACGAGCGTTACACCCTCATAGGCCATGAGTGTGGCTCCAAACTTTTATGTTTTTGCATCTATGAGCCTGTCAACATCTAATGACATTAGAGTGGAAAACATACATGACCTGCATGAAGCCAGCTCCCTGTCGTCATGTTTTGAAGACTTGATGGTTGCAATACTAGAAATATTACTACTAAAACAGCATTACTGTAGAATTAAGAAACATCTCCATTAGCATCTCTGTATTAGAAAAATCAGCATGATTCTGGCTGGTTATCACGAAAGTTTAATCACATGCATGAGACCATACAGTTCAAAGCATCCTACATTTAAAAGCTCGCGTCAGATTGGCTCCAGAAAGCCAGCAGTAATACTTACATTTATTTACTTTAAAAACATTTCTTCCTATGGAAGACTAATTGAAAGCGTGATAGTTAATAAAGGCAAGGCGTTGTGTATCTCATCAGCTCACTGTGCATTCAAAACATCAGTGCAACAACCTGTGCTGCATTTGATGGCTGCTGATTACCTGATGCTGATTTATACACTTGTATTCATGTATTACACATACAGTAGGCTACCTGCATAGAGAGTTAAGGGCTATATTTTATGTTCACTGCTCTTTCTTTGACTGAAAGTGATGCTCCCCAAAATCTACTCTTAAAGGGTCAAACACTCTAAACTTTTAAGGGGGCTGTGAAAATGTGTGTTTTTTTTTTCTCAATATAAACCTGACCGTGGAAATTTAGTTTAAGATAGATCATAATAATGGCATATTGAGCAAATGGGTGGGCATTCGAGTTTACACTGCAGGAATGGACTAAGTTGTTTTTATTTGCATTTTGCTTGTTTTTTCAAACAAAGGATTTGGAAATAATCTCGCTCCTTTCTGTTTTGTGCTCCAGTAACAGTTGAGCAACACTGGAACACAGCAGTCAACTTTCCCCTTTCCTGCTATACTTAGATATGTGCTATGCTTGTCTTTTGAAAAGAAAACCAAATTTTAAAGATGGTTAAATGGTGTGGCTGGGGGACAAACATTTTATAAACAGAACGCCAGCTAATGTATAGCTAAACATCAATAGGAGTTAATCTAATGTCAGATCACAAACGTCAGGGAAGGACACAGATGGGTTGGTTACTGACATATTGATGACCTGAATTATCATTAGCCAGATCAAGGGTAATGTTCTTTTATTTATATTATCTCTTTAAGGCTCCGTGCCGCCCTGACGTAACTAATTTTTTACAGAAACAAGAGACTAACGTTAGGTCAGAACCATGGTCTGTATTCAGCAAGAGTTTAAGTTTAGATGTAAAGAAAAGAAGCAAAAAAAAAATTATGGGCTTTCACCTAAAGAAAAGAAAAGAATAAAATTTGATTTAAATACACAACATATTGCAAAGTAAAATATCAGCATAAATACATAATACTCACCCAGTCATCACAACTGTAAAGTAATAAACATGACATCATGTAAATCAGTACTATACAGAAACACAGCAGCCATATAAAGTACTTTACTGATCGCTGGGGGAGTAAAGGAGACACATACCTAGCAGTGCAGGAGCAATGTTGACTGATTGTCTTCTCCTGGTCTCTGCCTCTCCCTTCCTCCTTGAGACTGGGAGACTGTCAAGCTTGTCCAACTTAGTAACAGTAAGAAAGGCGGAAGGGACTTGGTATCAGTCAATTGATTGAAATAAAGCTGACCACAGCAGCTCCAAAGAAAAAAAAACTTTATAAAGCCACCAGAGATAGCGTTTGATCCTCAAAAGTCAGATTTATCGTGGAGTATCGCTTTAAAGCAAAGACACCAACACACATACAGCTTTTTCTCAATGTCAGTATAACTGTATACTTGCCTAGCAGCCTGCCTTTCATGAATCTTATGGTTTAGTATAAACAATTTAAAATACTGTGTGTCCCTGAGTATTTTCAGACTGCTGATCAGTGGTTATGAGACACCATGTTAAAAGAATGTTAAACTAAATGTAACGTTACTCTTTCTCCTTGACAAAACTAATTGAAATTATTTTCAAAACATCTGGCAACATCGCTGTATTCGGTGACACTTAATTATGTACAGCACATCGCATTTAGCTTGTCCACTGATTATTAATGATTTTGTTCATATAGAAAAAAAATCAACAGATTTTTCTTAATATCTGTAATAATGAGTCTGAAGTTGCTCAGCTCCAAAAGCCATTGTCTATCAAGATGCTTTTAATATTACAAATGCATATGAAACTTGGGATCTATACTGTTTTTATGACAAGTTCAAATGTGAGTGTAGTTTTTAGATACTTGTTTATTTGATGGGCAAACTTATGATATTTTGTGGGTAAATTGTCTGCCTGACAATTGTAGGACTTATAGTACTGTGGATGAAGCTCTTTAGAAATGCCTAACATGGCTCAAATGGACATTCTAGTGCCAATTTGCAGAAAGATTTTTGTTATTTTGTCAGAAATATGGGCCACATGGGTTTTATGCCTCTGAATATTCAGTGGTATTTTTCCTTCTTTATATTTACTTTCAGGGTTTTTTCTTTCTCTGGATACTTACTAAAACTGAATGTTGTGTAAAGAACACAATTAAATGCAATGCAATACTAAGGTTATTGATTCATTTTCCAAAGACTTTTCATCATATCTGTACTGATTATTTGAAAAAAAACAAGAAATGTTTAATTTTAATCTGTTTAGTTCCGTCAAATCTGATTTGACTCAGCAGACTTTGCAAGATGATAATAATATTAAAGGTTGGATTCTATCTGTATATATGAGATGTACATTTCTAGTGTGTGCATAAAAGTCAAAAGATTTAGTTATAAAAATGTATGGTTTTTGGATTATCAAAGGGCTGGTGTGTCTTTTTCTACTATTTTGGTACTGTGTTACAATCAGTTGTCTGTCTACTTTTGATTTGTACTGTCTGTTGGATTTATTTGTACTTTCACTTTCATTATGGATTTGCATTAGCTTGGATCTTCCTTATTTGGGCATAAATCCTGGGCATTTATTTCACAAATTGAATCTGTTTTTGTGAAGAATGATTGGATCTATATTTGTTCTGTCTTGGGTAAAAGCAATGCAACACGTCTACTCGAAATTTGGAAGAAAATTTGGAAGAGTCCTGAATGGAAACATTTGTCTCTAAAAGTAGACTTTTAAAGGGATAGTTGCTTTTTTTGAATGGGGTTGTATGTATGTGTATCCACAGACAATGCATTACCTATAGTAGATGTCAGCTACGCAATCTACTGCTGTAGAGGGGAAAGCAACAAAATGCATTTTAGTCACCTAAAAAAAGTCCCATGTAAAAAAAAATCAATATCAGTTAAAGTACATGCTGTATTGAGAGTATTTTTACTGCTTCAACTTCATATCAGACAGTGATCTCCAATGTGAAAATTAAGTCATTATATTGTTCTCTTCAGTGACAGACTCCATTGAAAAACAGTGATTTAATATTGTTAAACACAGGAGCTGCTGGTCTGTTGCTGCCTCCATCAGTTGTTTTGTTTGTGCTATTGTGCGACTTTGGCATTATAAAGGGTTAGTTCCAGTTTATTAAGTCACACAATAATACAAACTTAACACCTGATGCAAGCAGGGGAAGACGAGCAGCTCCTGTGTTCAGCCTGTTACATTTACTGTTTTTGTCAGTGGAGTCTGGTAGCTGTAAAGGAAGCATAGATTGGAATCTAAAGCCGTCAACAGCCTCCTTATCACAATGGGCCGTCTGACAGAAGGGTAAAGCGGTGAAAATACTCTCAATGTACTATACACTAAAACTGATAATGATTTTTTTTTTTTTTTTTGGTGGGACTTTTTTTAGGTAGCTAAAATAGCTCAAGTTACTGACCTCCATCCAGGGCAGACCATTGTTTGGCTTCTGTGTTTGACTCAAGCCTGCTTCTCCAAACTTGTGGTGAGCCAACTGACATTTACTGTTTGTAATACACTTGGTATGTATTAGAGCCTCATACAAAACTACTTCAAAAACTCCAAAATATCCCTTTAAGCTTTTTTTTTCCTGCTTTGCTTTGCTTTTGTCTCAGTGCTTTGTGTAATATATAGGACCTGACACAAGAAGGGAATTCTGCTGTTGTTGAATATTTGGCACCTCCTCACGAATTCATAATTAGAGCAACATCAGACAATCTTGTTTTTTTTCTGTTCAATCATCCAATGTAGATATTTTACTTTGTTTGTCTGGAACTTTTAAAAAAGATAATTTACATCTGTGTAAAATTAAAAATGTAATTGGCAAAAAGAATGTGCATTGCTGCTCGATATCAGCGATCTATTGTGACTATATTGCTGCTAGGGCAAAATGATTCAGCTGTGTCATAACTGTGCACCTTGATGCAGAAAATTAATCAATTTGATGACGTGCAAAGTGTAAATACTACTATTGCTTGTCTTCTGTGCTACAGATTTGCCTTTTATTCTGACACAGTTATGTCAAAACAATGGCTTTTATGCTGAAACCTCTATGCTCTTATACAGGTACAACATATACCGACTGTTGACAGTTATCATTGGCCTCTTATTCACATCATGTATTTTAAACAAACTATCGAATGGCATTTAGATTGAGTCAGCCACTGAGGTAATGAAGCCTCATGTGGATGTTGTTTCCTCAGGGAAATGTGTCTATTTGTAATGAATAAAGAAAATAATAAAAGTTGATATCCAAACTGAATTAAAATATATAGTTGGTGAGACTTTTTATTACAGTCCACCTGTGCTGTATGTCAGCTCTTTCAGTACAGTTTATTTGGTGGGCTTTTTATTTGCAGCTCCCACACCTCAGCAAGAGGCTCATCTAGGGTCTTTGTCTTATTTTTATTGGCAGAGATGTACTTTTTTTTTGGGAAAATTTTTGTACTTAATTTATTTTAATTTATTTTTATTTTTTTCTCCCTAAGGATTGTATTTCAGATTTATCTTTTTCTTTCTTTTCAATAAATGTTCTTAAAACAGCACATTTGCGAGTTATTGGTTTTCATTGTGCATGTGTGGAATACCATATAGCTGCAGAACCTACAGCAGAGTAGATAGTAATATGTAGAGAATTGTTAGCAGGCCTAGCGCTGCCAAATATGTTGCAGAAATTCAAAGTACAATATTTAGAGCTTATCTATTTACAAGATTTGGTAGTTGCAGTATCTGTTAAATTGATGTATTCACATATTTACTGACTTTACAAGTTGATAGGGATCACCTAAATGTAAACAACTGGACAGTATTTGATGGGTAACAAAGGCAACAAACATATCCGAATCCTCCAAATCAGATATAAGATATCTAATTCAGCAGAGCCTTTAAAACGATTTTGATGAAATCATTCTAGAAGTGTGGACTTTGAAGGATCCAGACCCTGAATTTGGACATACTCTAGGTTACAGAACAATACACAGTTCCTTCTCACTGGTGTTGGGACTTGCCCTGAAGTAAAACAAATAGCTGACATAAAATGATGTGTATACATCAGGGGGGCAGGAAAATGGTTGTACCAACTGGATTATCTGTAATTATTTTGAGAGTGAGACCAGAGAGATTTAACACGCACACATTTTGAATGTGTTGACTTCTGGACCTTCCTGTGAGACAGGCAAAATCGTGTCTATGCAACAAGTACCCTGTCAATATTAAGAATGAGCATTTGTTCCCAACAATAAAACCATGAAAGTAGCAGGACTTTTATTTTGACAATTCACATCACAAATGGATGCAGAAAAATTGACCAGAAAGCAATAAATCAAGAGTTCGATGCACAAAGTTTTATAAAAGAGGACCTCCATATATTCCCCCTTTCATTAGTTCCCCCCAATGTTGAAACTGACATCCTTGTCTACATGGACAACTTTCAGCTAAGATCACACAACTAATTATACATATTGTCATCACATAACTGGGCAGCTGTCTGGTAGATATGGGTTTAATCTCAGTTGCACTTTGTCCTTATCTGGTCTAAACTGGACCTGTTTATTCAAATTACATCTTTATCAATCATGTTAACAGAATTGTCCATGTAAAAGTCCAAACTAACAGGCAGCTCTTAAAACAGTGTCTATTAGCCCTCAGTATGTGCACTTTGGGTTGAGTGAAATACTTAAAATTCAAACCATTCTGATGTCAACAGAAAGTCTTTTTCATTTTTCCAAATTGTAGCAAGCACTATGTCCAGTAGCTTAGTCCTATAAAGGTATCAATATAATTATTTTTTAAAATTGACTTTACCAGTACAAAGATGTATGTGCACAATATCATATGGTATACACATTACATCACACATTGTACAGTTGTTGTTTTTTCACTTACACTTACTCAAAAAAACTTGTCATGTAGATAGAAACTAGACAAATAAACCCAAGTCTCCAGAAAACACCAGGAAAAAAAACAAGCAAAAAAAAATATAAACTGAATATTAACAACAATAATCCAATTTAGGAAAACCAATAACGATAAAAATAAATACCAAATCAGTCATTCTCCTTAATTAAGTCAGCCTTTCATTCACGGCCAATAATGGTCCACAGGCTTTCTTAAAAATATCCTCTCATATGATGCCATAATATGATAATCTTACTATCATGTCATGCCATTGGTAGTGATCCCACTGGCCCAGATAAGTCATTTTAAAACCGACATCCCAAAATACAGAATTTAGATCCCCTGTAGGAACTATTTCACTGATGTGTTTTCTGTCGGTGCTGATTTGAAAGTAGTACCCTTCACAGGAAGTAGTTTCAGTTTGGCTGTGTCCTTGTTAGCTAACGAGCTAGTTAGCTGCCATAACAGGCGAGCAAATGTGAACTATTTGGAAAGATGAATTAAACCGCGCTTAAAGGGTGATTTTGAAAGAGATTCGTGTTGACCCGCTGTTGATAACAGCACCATGTTTCGTGTCGGGAGTAAAGCTGCCTGGTAAGTTCCCATTTAATAGAGGTAACGGTAGCAGGAGCTAGCTGTGTTAGCTGCGGTGGAGTGAAAGCTCACACATCGTTAGCTGGTCATTTTGACAGCTGAGGACAGCGTAGCTAGCTGCCTAAATCGTGTCGAAAGCCATCGTCCTAGTTTAAGGACACATGTCAGAAATATATATTTAACGTTAGCTATCTAGATACTAACTGACCTCTTCTTAACTGACATTTATTAGAAGCTGCAAAGCGACCTTTTGGATTTTGACGTTACTGTAATGTTAGCCAGGTAACGTAGCGTGCTAACCCGGCTGTTTGGAGAATGTACCATAAAATTACAGAGTCTGAATTGATAAACATCACTTATTTGAGCTGTGTATTGTCTAATGTTGTTTGCTTAGCTAAGCATGAGATAGTAACGTAACGTTACCGTAAATTTGTTTACAAAGTGTTTCTTGCTGACAGGTGACGTTGCTGGTTACCTTTACTAAATCGTCTCTCGCCCGCATGTTTTTGCTTTTTGTGGTATTATCTTGTATTAAAAGGACCACTTACATAATTGATCGCCTCTTCACAGTATGACATTGTTACACAAACAACAATAACGTAGCTTTGCATGTTATATTTAGCTGTCAGTTGCTGTGTACATTATCTCGTAGGATTGCTCTGTTCAGGCCTTCCCTGATGATGGATTCACAGGCTGGAAATGAAGAAATCCTTTCTGAGTTGTATTATCTTGATCCTACTATTGTTGCAACTACTGTTATTGTAACAACAGCTAGAACTTCTGATATTGGTTTCATAATATATGATAATATAATAATAATCTTTAATCTTCTGCTTTTCAAAGCACAGGTACAAGGCAACAAAATCATAAGTCACAAGTGTTATAAACAACAGCTTTTAAGAAAACTGATAACACTTTGGTATATTAAAAACTGTGTGTGGGGGGGGGGGGCAGTTCTAAGGAAATTAAACGAAAAATAAAAGTAAAATCAGGAAAGGCTGTCCAATGAAAGCATGTTTTAAGAAGAGACTTAAAAGAAATCATTGACATTGCTCCAGAGCCTCAGGGCCCTGACTGCAAACACTTGGCCCGACAAGCATTACAAAGAGCAACTTACACGGCCACCTGGCCTCCCCAGTCTTATTGAGCATCTCTGGGACACGTTGGTCACCCAAAGGTCCCCCCAGTCCACGATGGGGCCTCCTTGGATAGGACTAGGCTCCTACCTGTCAAGACATGAACACAGGACCTCTGGGGGTTTCCTGTGCTGTCTTGCACCAGGGCGTTGGTGGCGAATCTTCTGAGTCCTGTGGGCCATTACTGAACAGTTTTTATAGTGAATTGACCTGCTCGAGGTCACTGCCATTGGCAAGTGCCCCCCTACCCCTGCCATTAGTATTGGGGGGGTATTTGGGCTGCAACGGTGTTTGGGCGGGTGGAGCACATCAGGTGAATGCCAGGTTTTCCAGCAAAACATTATAACAAGATGATCAATGTTATTTATTTCTCCTGTCAGTGGTTTTAAACTTTTGCCTGATTGGTGTTTAATTAATGCAATGGTGTTTATAGGCATAGGAGGGGGCGTCTGGTGGCGCAGTGGATAGAGCAGGCGCCCCATGTATGAAGGCAGTCTTTGCTGCAGCGGCTGCGGGTTCGATTTCAGCTCGCGGCCCTTAGCTGCATGTCATCCCCTCTCTCTCCCCCTTTTACACTATCAATCTTTTATCCTATCTAATAAAGGCAAAATGCCAAAAAAAATAACCTTTTAAAAAATAGGCACAGTAGTTTTGTTTAATTTCTCTGTCTTCTCAGCATGGCCTGCAGGAACCTGGTCTCCACCAACATGGGAGTGAGATTTCGGGTACCGCTGCAAAAGCTGCACCCTCTGTCCCGTGCCATCCACCACCGCTACTCTGGAAACACCAACCCCCAGCGTACCCCTCATCGCACAGCAGCCCGCTATTTTACCTCCATGTCACGGTTGCCTATGCGGCCTCCTAAGCCTCCCCCAGGATCAGGGGGCTATGGCCACCAGCAGCAGCGCAACTTTTGGGTGGCCCGCCTCGCTGCCCGGCTTTTAAAGCTCCGATATATTCTGTTTGGAACGGCAGTGGGAGGAGGGTACACTGCTAAAAAGGTCAGTATTGAGTGTCTCTCACTTTTAAGTCTCAGTTTTCTCATCATTGCAGAGTAAGAACATTTACGGAGGCCAACATAAGAAGTCACCAGCCATCTTAATTTTTCCCATGCCATCATCTGCAGTAAAACCTTTCCCATGGCACTTTTAAGAGCTGTCCTCTGCCGTTTCTGGCTGTAATCACATTTATTAAAAACAGTTTAGGAAAACCTAAATTCATGGAAAGCTAACATAAGCTTGTTATTTTATCTTCAGACCTATGAAGAGTGGAAGGACATGCTGCCTGATTTTAGTGAATACAACTGGGTCATTCCTGATTTTGTCTGGGAACTGAGTGAACAAATTGATCTTGGTAAGTGTGATAATTTTACACAATCCAAGCTAATGTGCTAATTCCTGACTTTGTCTTCCTTGTAAAAGATCTCTGATTTCTGTTAGGCAAACTGCGGTTATTCGTAACTGTGCAGCCGTGCAGCCGTGCTTGAAACATGGCTGCACAGTTAAGCATTATGAAATTAGGCTCCTAACCTCAAATCTTCTCTATCCACAGATAAACTGGCCAAAGCTCTACCAGAGATGGAGGAAATAGCCAAACTACTACCTGACCTAGACAAAATCGGCGAGAACTTCACTTTCCTCAAAAGCCTCCTGTCCTCTGGTGAGTGATCAAACCTCAACTATGTTTTCATAAAGTTATAATAATAGAAATAAAATTATTTGCAGACATCAGAGTATCTAGTTCTGTGTCTAAATTTAAAATTAAGAAAACAGTAGTTGTACCCACGCAAACTTATCTTCCACCCTTGTATTGGTCTTTGCTTATATTTAATATATCCAACAGTTAAGTTTGGTGCCCTATACCTTGCTTAAAGTATGGTATCTGTGAAAATAAATGGTGCCGGTCTCTGGTGACATTGTGTTGCTCTACCTCAGAGTGACCTCAGTAAAATGAGATAACATAGACTCAGAGTAATGAAAAAATATGCGGAAGTAGCCTGCTTCTTGCTCTGAATTGCTGCTTTTCTGCAACAGCCCTCCTGCCTCTGGTTGTGGTTGCTCGGTTATTCTACGAAGAGCCCTCTTTTTACACCAAATAATCAATGAGAGTTGCAACAGTGGTTTTGTAGGGGATGCTAAAAAACACATCTTGTACGATGGTGTTGCAAACAGTCTTTTAATCAGATGGGACGTGTTGCACATTGCTGAGCAGTCCTGAATAGACTGTTGTCAAATATATATTTAGAAACAAGCATTTCTGTGTTCATTTCACATTACGCTTTTAAAAGCATTATCTAACAACATACAAAAATTGCCTTTTCATTCCGCCATGGCTTTCACATAACTTTGCTCATAGCTCACTGTGGTGCACATATCCCAACTGTGGAAGAATGTTTGACAAAAGGGGCCGCTATTTCTAAAAAAAAAAAAATCATCCTCTCACCATCAAAAAATCTTGAAGCTTGCTTGAGATTAATCAGCATAATAAACTGGATTACATATTTGCTGAATAATCTCAAGCGAGGTGGTGTTCCGGAATATTCTGTTAAAGGGAAACTTTGGTATTTCTAAACTGTTCCCTGTTTTCCCACGTTTTTGTGTCCAAGTGACTAAAGGAGACAAGAATTTCTGATATTGGTCCAGTATTGATTGACAGTGCTCCAGCTGTAGCGGCAAAACACACTGCAATGTAATCCCTATGGGCAACTATGCATCTTCAGTTTACGTCCGTTAAAACTGGATAATTTTACTGACAGATTGTTATTGTAAGTGTCTGACAACATTATGGAAAAGACCTTAAAGAAAAATGAAATGTTTTGCCTTACCTTTGGCTGATCTGGCCGGTTTCTAATTGTGTTTAACCAGTTGCTCAAGGAGAGGTCTCGTTCTGAAATTCTGTGGACTTTTCTACGTCACTGATGCTAGGCCCTCTACAAACTTGTCGTTACTCCTCTCTCCAACTCTCAGAAATGTTTTTCACCATTTTTTTCTGCAACAAATCATCTTTCACAACTTTTTAGATCAAGACTTCAACTGAGCAAGACTTAGTCACAATAACAAACAGGGTAGCAAATGGTAAGGGAAAAAAAAATCATTTCTCTGTATTTGCTGTGATGTTGTCAGACTTTAGCCTGTCATTGGCAACACCACACACTTTAAATGAACATAAACTGATGGTGCACATTTACCCATAGGGATCACATCACAGGCTGTTTGCTGCTGCAGCTGAAGCGGTCTCTCCCAAAACTGGAAATACCAATTTCAATGGTAGTCTTTATTAGTCACTCAGACAAAAAAGCATGAAAAAGTAGGGTCCAAGTTTAAAAAACACACAAAAGTTTCCCTTTAAGAGTTAATTTAAAATAGTTAAGGATTAAAAATCCCAAAAGATTTTTTTATTAAGTAACAAAGTAAAGGAAGTGACAAATGTTTTATGTCGTAATGCAACAAGTCCTTTTCTACCAATAAATCACTACCCATTTGTGGAAATGTCTTTAAAAAAGAATCAACTCTCGATCGGCTGGTAATGACTAAAACATGACATTTTGAGCTCCTTGAAGCTCAGTTTGGTGTGTGCTGCTTATCTCTTTTAACAGTTTCTCATTAAGTGGCTGCTTCACTCGAAGCTCCAGCACAGCAGCGGCTTTGATTTAATCCACATCATTTAGTTGTGTCCCTGCTTTGACCACCATCCCTCTGCTTCTGTCTTTTATGATTTTTATTATCTTGTGTTGTTCTTCCTTTTTCCTCCTCCCCAACCCTCCTGTCCTCCACATTCTTCACAGGTGTGAGTTTGGGTAGTGAAGTCAAAGGAGCTTCTGGTCTGCATCTGTTGTTAGGTGTGTAAACCCTGCTCTCAGTAGCGCTGCCCACTCCCCCCTTTTCTCTCTGCCGCTGTTTGACCATCCCCTTGCCACAATATTGGTATGGTTGTGGGTTCCTGCTTGCCATGGTTTGGGTCTAAAGGTGGTAGAAGAGCATCTACACAGGATGTTGGCTTCCGGGTTGCAGACCAGTGCTGCCTTCAACAGTGGCAGTGTTCATGTTAAATGCAGGTTTTGTATTCAGTGAAATGTGTGAACCTGTCACTAGGATGGTGAAAAAAGGTGAAAAATGGTTCAGAGGAATATGCTTATTTATGTAAACATCCAAATTGAATCTTTGGCATCTGTTTACTAGAATCTGTAAAAGCTTTACTCTTTCTCTTTCTTTCTAAATTCTTTTAACTCCTTTAAGATCTCAAATTGTTACTTTTCCCTAGTTAATATATAAGCTAGTACAGTGATAGAATCATGTTAAATAGTGGCAATAACCCAACATTAGTTTTGATTTTCCTGGTCTGAAAAGCTCTTAAATGCAGATCCAGTGTGTTCACCGTTAGTATATCCCCCTCTTCCCTTTTGGCTCTCTTTAACCTGACTGTCCGTGGCTTTACTTTGTTCTACCTGTGTGGTCTTTGCCTCCTTTGACTTCCACCCTCTCTCTCCCCTGGCCTGTATTGGCTGCTTTCTTTAATTACATTTGCATTCACTAACCTCTGAGGTGACCTCAGTCTGCTTTTAGTTATTTCCACTCAAATGTTTGGAAAATGCACTCAAAATACATTAAAATAGGAACTTCCATTGAGGTTTTAATATGTCAAGATGCTGACGTATGTTAATGCACACTAAATAGTTGTCTTCTTAAATAATGACAAATAGTGGCAGAATAATAGATAAGTAATAAATGTAATAATAACATAACTCTTTAGATAATTCAAGGTTATGTACAGCGTATAGAAAGACCTTACCTTTCAAAGTCATTCATACAGACGCTTTGCCAAGCCAGACAGGACCACACCTCTGCTGTGAGTCATAGTGCTCAACAAAGGAGTGTTCCTGTTTTATTTTTTATTTTTTTTGTCGTCAGCCTCACAGTTACACACCATTACTTAAGGAAAATCACAATGTCAAGTTTTCATATTCATGTATTTTGTGTACTAAGATGTTACATTAGACTATGCGCATCTCTGTGCAGTGTGCTGCCTTTGTAAACATTATTACTTATTTCTATGGCTGTGCAGAATTTGCTTTGTGCATGGCAATAACAGCATGCTTCACATCATAAAAAGTGATTCACTCACTTTAGACAGTGTTGATCATTTAGTGCCAGTTTATGTTTTAAGTTGTTAAAAACATATGAATTCTTAACTCTTTTTTCCAATTTTCTTTGTTCCTCATGTAATTGTCAGAATTTTAATTTTAATTTTTTGCATTTTGCCAATCGGATGTTCTGTTTAAATTAAATCAAATCAAACCAAACTTTATTCCAGACACAGGGAAGGTCCGTAGTAAAACACAGACAGAAACAGAGTAGACAAACAGAACATATGCATGAATAAATAAGTTAAAAAAAAACCATATGCATGAATAAATAAGTTAAAAAAAAACCATATACTTGAATAAAGGCATTGATAATTGATAAGTTGCTTGAAAACCTTCAGGTGCACTAAATGTTTTAAAGATGGTTTCTAAACCTCCTGGAACTTATTACATGATAACTAGCAATGCAATCTTTAAACAATCTTGATTTTTGCATTAAAGCATTACTGGAGATTATATATATTTTTTAAAGTTTAGTCACTGGAAAATTAGCTGGTTAGATTAATAATTCAATAATCACAAACTTTTTTCATGACGCCGAGTGGACTGCTTTATTCCGACTGTTGAAAGAAGTTGAACTTGGCAATAAAAAAAAAACAACAAAAAAACTACTAATATTCTCAAATATGTTATATTAGTATAAATTAGTGCATAATTTTCCAAGCATTTGAAATGTAATCACTCTGGTTTTTAATTCTCTAATCACACGCATGGTTTAAATTGATGGCTTTCTGGCATCTTTTTGCTATGGGCATTATTGCTTTCCTAAGCCTGTTTACATTCAGCATTGAGTAATCAAAGATGCGTTTTTACAAGTTACTTCATTCTGTGTTGTTGTGTTTCCACTGGTAGAAACCTCAGGCGATCCTCCACTCAAGGCCACAGATTCCTCCACTGCAGCCACGCAAGATGGCAGCGACAAGCAATACAAAAAGGCAAGTTTGCATAACCTTTTGACACCTCGCACCTTTGTCCTCTGTTCTCTTCCACTGCTCAGTTTCACTCAGCTCCTCTCGGCTGCTTGGCTATGTTTCACTTCAGTGGAAAGACCTGTAGTGGATTGAATCAAGATGTACTCAAAGAAAAATTCATATCTTTTTGTATTAGTCAAGACATAAAACAATAACCTTTAAGGGCCTTGAGGTACAAAGTAGACTTTAAAGACCTTGTGGCCTCACATAAGTTGTTTAAATTGATCCCAACAAGGCCGTAGTTATATGAATGTCTGCACTCACAAAGGACTTCAAACAAAAGTGACCCCTCAATGGCATATATTTGCTAATATGGGGAAATGTCATCTTTTTGAGTGCATTTTGATTCAATTAACTGAATGTGATTTGTGTAAAAATTGGCTCTTCCCATTTTTTGACAGTAACAGTACGATTAAAAATGTCGAAGGTTTTATTGCTACCATGTACATATTGTATGGCACTCATTGTTAGTATGACCTGAGACTTTATACACTGATGTTTATCATTTCTTCAAAGGTGCCTTTACTGATAATCATGCATCTACAGTTCCAGATAATAAATTCATGGAGACCATTCATTTTTCTAGTTATATGTTACACAGCAGTTTCTGACAGAACACTTTATATGCACACCTGTTTCATTGGTGATGTCCTCTCTGTTTGTTTTTCATTTTGTGTTTTGTTACTTCCCGCAAAGTGACCATTTCAGTCCCTCTGTGCTCTTTTTCTATGTTTATATGTGTGTTTTTATCACTGTGCAGAGTTTAAACTGTTAAAAACATGATGTTAATGTTTGACAACAAATATTAAGAGGAGCTGCATAAAAAAAAAAGAAAAAAAGATTTTGGCTTTCTTCTCCTGTGCCTTACTTTAATCTGCAATCATGGTCTCCAACATGAGCACATTTCATAAAACACAACTCTTACAAGTTAATGTTTTGCTTCAAATTACTTTTAACAAATATTGTACGTGCATTTCACTGAGAAGAAAGAAATCAAAAATCAACACATAATCAAATAATGATGTCATGTTGGAGACCGCTGAACTAAAGCAGATTTGTCCTGCTGTACAGTACGCTTTCTGCTTCGCCCCTGATAGAGCAATATCCCAGAGCTGGCTTCGCTTACTTTAATCATCATCATCCTTAGCATCATCAGACTGATGATGTTCAGAACCGCCTAGTATCATTGTGTTGCAGCACATTAAAATATTGTCGTCTTAACATGTTTATTATTCTATCTTTCATCTTATTTAAAAACCTGAAACCTGAACTTTCCCTCTCTTACTGTATTTCATAGTGCTAAGTTTAAGTATGAAAATGAGTTATACTGTTATCTGATAAACATACAGTCATTGTTTAACGTTGGTTAGGAAAGACAGTATCGTCCCTGTTGTTGCCACGTGCTGAGAGGTGCTGGTTGTGGTATTAGTCACCTCATCTGCCTTCAGTCTGGCAAAGTTTGGCATCTCCCCTCTGTGTTTGAGAGAGACTGACTTTGTTGGGTAGCACTGATAATAGTGGCAAGATTAACAAAGGCCTTGATCCTGTTAAAATTGAGCCTCGATTGAATCATCAGACTGAGACACAGGCCAGGTTTTCCTCTGATTGGATGCAGCATTGGCCTGGGTTGCTGAGCCCAGTGGCTGGTTGATGTCTTTGTTGCTGCTCCTACATGTCTCTCATTATGACGTACCTCAGCAGGGTCTGCTTGGCGAGCTCATTCTAATTCAGCAGCAGATCCAGCGGCACGAGGAGGAGGTCCGGCGGGCCGCGGCAGCCAATAGTGCGCGTCCCCCACCGCCAGAGCCTGCTCCCAGTCCGCCTCCGAACCCCAGCCCCCCTCAACAGAAGCGCAAGGTGAAGGTCCCACCCCACTTAGATCTGCCCTATCCCACCAAAGTCTCCTAAAAAATCACAGCTGCAGAGAAGAAACAGAAATAGAGAATACATTCTAGGACAATTTAGTTTCCAGCCACCCTGTCAAATAATAGAGCAATTTAACACCAGCAGTGTTTCACTGCCTTCTGTGGTCAAAAGGTTGAAGTCTGTTGCACCTTTAACCACAACCAGCATCACCGATTAGTGTGGCTGGATGTGTTCAGAGGTGTGCACCTGTTAACCCACCAAGCAGTGATGTCCCAAAGTACCGACTTCCTTCACTTAACATTTCAACATCACTGTAGCGAGGTGAGAAGTTAAACCACTGAGGGTCAGCAAAAACAGGATTTTCAGCAGATGTTGAGTTGCTCTTTAAATGACTCGATTTATAAGAATAGAGCTGGAAAGTTGAGTATTTCAAAGAATCAGAAGATCCAAATTTTAGAATCAGTGCTTTGTCTTGCTCCCTAATATACAGGGCATGGTAGACACAACAACATGAACAGCTGCAAAATAGTTAAGTCACTTAATAATACACTCCAGTGCTCTGGCCATGCAATAAATGGATAGACAGCAACATTTTAAAATAGAATGCAACAAAGTATATCGCTGTGAATTAAACAACTACTCACTGGCTTAACATATTTATTGCATTGCTGTTGCATTGGATTGCATTATATTTTACAGATGTTTGTGTCTAGCTCTCTACTTAATGCCACGGCATTAGTGCTTTAAATTAATTGTTCTAACTGTTGAAGCTCTTTTTATAATAATTGTAGTGCAGACAAATTCCTTACGCCTGTCCCCTATAATACCCAAGAGCTGCCTCCATGTATCATCCCATAGTTTGTCAGGCTAAGCTTCGGTTGTGGAGAAGGCATGCATGGACCTTCATAGCCTGGTTCCAGAAGTACAGTGGTGTAGCTCAGTCTCACTCTGTCATGCAAATGGATGGATTATCATCAGCAGCACTCCATTAATGTACGGAAACACTGCATGGAGTGGAGTGGCAACCAGCTGCATGGTGTGAGCTGCACTTTTTGAAGCTACCGTGAATGGACCCAGCTAGACTTCACTATTTTATCAACAGCAAGGTGGAAGCCTTAAGCTTACGAGCTGTTATGTAATGCCTAAATGTGTGTCTTACATAATGAAAATTCAAAATATTTAAGTACACTGTTGGTGCTTATTGCTAGAAGGTAACTAAGAGCATATTTATTGTTGTATGGTTTAGAAATAGTTTTTTGTAAAGTAGTTTGGTGTGTCTTCTTGTTAAATTCCCTTTTCTTCTGCTGCCGATCCCATTTGTTCATGTATGCTGTGTCTCCTGCTGTCTGTCCTGTCTCTCACCCTGACAAACATCTTCAAAATATATATTCAAATGAGGTTTGCCCAATCATGAAAAATCTAGCTGTATTGACTCAATGATTTTGTGATTAATTTCAGCTGTATTTTTCAGGGCTCTCTCTGTGATTTGTGCCTGTTTGTGATTCATAGCTTGTTGATCGAAGTGGAGTAATACCAGAATGACAAGTGTCTGCCTGAAACTTGATTTTTGTTCCTCTCTGTATGCATTAACTTGACTCTCAACTCTGGTTCTCTCTGTAATACAGTCTGCACGTAATGAACCTTCGTGGTGCTGGTGGGATTTCGTGCTCGTGAAATTGCACAATGAGAGAAACGGGGAGCCCTTATTTTCTAAAAAGAACAGAAGCATTAACTCAATTTGTTGCTGTTCTTTTTCTGTTTTTCCACTTCCACGTCTAGTCATCAGACAAAGAAAAGATTGACCAGCTTCAAGAAGAACTGCTCCGTACGCAGGTATAGTAGATTCGTTGTGTGTTACTTCTATCATACATCTCTTCCAAATCGGATTAAAGAGCTTTTATTTTTTCAGTATTTTTACTATTGTCTTCTATTCTGTGATATAAAATTGCCAAAAAATGGCCAAAAAGTCAAACAGGTTAAGATCTTTGTTAAACTGAATAATTGTTTGTACTATACTGTTCATACAGCTCAAAAAAATGGTATGATTTCACCACTACTGTGGATGAATTACCGCCACCAGGTTTTAGCAAAAATGCTCTTTAATATGTAAATTGGGACTGACACTGGTTTGTTTATAGATTCTGTTGTTTATCCAATAGCTCAAATATCAGCGCATGCTGGAGAGACTGGAGAAGGAGAATAAAGAGTTAAGGAAAGTGGTGCTGCAAAAAGATGATAAGGGGATTCATCAAAGAAAAGTGAAGGTGGGTTGCTGATACACGATAACATAATTTTAAAGTTCTCCCCATGAGGCTTCAGTTCTACTGATACAGGATTAATGTTTGAAATTCTTTGGGTTACAGTGGCTGTCATGTTGCTACATGTGTTTGTAGTCGACTGTTGTACTGAGTTTACTTCCTTTTGTTATGTCATTATCACTCTACATAAAAGGGTCGACTAATTACAATGTAAATATACATATATTCTAATAATTATTGCTTGTGTTTCACCTCATGTAGAAATCTCTTATTGACTTGTATTCTGAAGTCCTGGACATCTTGTCTGACTATGATGCCAACTACAACACCCAGGACCACCTACCCCGGGTAAGAAGGTGTCAAACGTTGATACTGCTTTATTTCTCTTTCCATTCAAAAATTTTAGAAGAATTTATTTTTTGACATTTTTTTCTGATACAAATGAGGCAAGACACATGCTTATTTTCAAAATGTTTTTTGTCTTTTTTTTTTGTTTTGTTTTGTTGTTGTTTTACCAACATCTAGATGTTTTTATTGGATCCTGATCTTGATGCCTCCTGTTTTGTTTTACACTTTGTGCTCACTCTTGGGCTTACCCGTCCTCTTTTTGTCGTCCTCTGTCCTCTGTTTGTTGTAAGGTGGTTGTGGTTGGGGATCAGAGTGCTGGAAAGACGAGTGTACTGGAGATGATTGCCCAGGCCAGGATCTTTCCCAGGGGCTCAGGAGAGATGATGACCCGCTCTCCTGTCAAGGTACCACACAGCCTGATATTTGTTTAGCCTTTCCTTTAAAAGGACAAAAAAAAATGTACACATTTATTTGCACATTTGACATATTGTGAGAATTTGTTGTCATGAAATTACAGTGTTGACAGCCATTTCAAGCCAGAATTGATAATTAAGGAGTTAAGATATTTTGTAAGAGTAAAATGTGTAGGAAAACAGGTTTGATGGATTTCTGTAATCTATCTGAGCCCTTGAAACTCTTATTTCTACAGGTGACACTAAGTGAAGGCCCCCACCATGTGGCCTTGTTTAAGGACAGTGGCCGAGAGTTTGACCTTACCAAGGAGGAGGATGTAAGTCACAATGTCGCTCAGTCCATCCACCCACAATGAATTTAAGAACTTTTTATCTGTATTCTCACAGTTGTATGTGATATTTCTTGCTCTGTCTTGCAGCTGGCTGCTTTGAGGCACGAGATCGAGCTGAGGATGAGGAAGAGTGTGAAGGAGGGACAGACCGTCAGCTGTGAGGTTGGACACAGTGCTGTTAAAGCTGACACTTGCTGATTTACTTTTGTAATTTTACATGAAGTGATTATTTTTATTTTTTGCATGTCAGACAATATCCTTGAGTGTCAAAGGCCCCGGTATCCAGAGGATGGTGCTTGTTGACTTACCAGGAGTCATCAGTGTGAGTACATATTCTTAAATTTAAAAAATTGGGAATGGTCGCAAATTTCTCTGACTGTACACTGGATACTTTCTGTGTTGTATACATTTGCACATTATTGTTAAAAGTTTATCATTTGCCAGATTTTTATTTTTTTCTTTGTCATATAAAAGCCAATAGACCAAACGTAACTTCTCAAATATTGTAATACACATACAGTCATTAAATGTATTTATTTTTTAATGTGTGTTTCTCTCAGACTGTGACTACAGGCATGGCATCAGACACTAAGGAAACCATCTTCAGCATCAGCAAAGCCTACATGCAGAACCCCAATGCAATCATCCTCTGTATTCAGGGTGAGCCATAAGGATACTTTCCACAGTTGCAGCAATCAAATAAAGGCCTTATTTGTTGTAGTGAGCAGGGAGATGGTCTGCTAGAGGAATTAAAGCCTCTTAAACTTTTGTCCCATTGTTGTGTTCAAAACACCAAATCTCAGTCAGTTACATGCTTTTCATTCTTCTTACGCTTCTGCTTGTGATGATTTGTACACCATTATCATATTTCCTGTGCCCTCCCTCCAGATGGCAGTGTGGATGCAGAGAGGAGCATTGTGACAGACTTGGTTAGCCAGATGGACCCCCATGGGAAGAGGACCATCTTTGTCCTGACCAAGGTGGACTTGGCTGAGAAGAACCTGGCCAGCCCCAGCAGAGTAAGATGACTTAACTGTACTTAAATCCAGCACAATGGAATCATTTATGTGTAAAGTGCCTCACTTGTTCACTTATTTCGTTACAATTATTGTAGTCATGTATGGATCTGTTTTGTAGTTGATGAATTCTTGACTCACTAATTCAGTCAATTCTTAAAAGTGATAAAAATCTATCAAAACCATTGTCACCAGTAGTTGAGCGGCATCAAGAACACGGAAATAATGAGCAAAGACTCTGAAATAGATCAACAAAACCAGTTAAACAGTTAAAAACCAGTTAATAAGTGTCAGACCCTGTGAGTGTTGGTTCACGGTGGAAATGTTGATTTCTGTAAATTAAAGAATATGGTCTAGACCTGCTCTATATGAAAATGTCTGGAGAAATATTGTGTTTTGTATTGGTGCTTTATAAATAACATTTTCTCGACTTGAAGCTATCTGCAGCTGCTCCACAAGAGGGAGCTCAGCACCTTTATTTTAATGCTGGGGAAGCTCGCACTGCAGCTGGACTGGCGTGAGAATTTAAGTCTCTGTTTTACATTTTCTCTTTCAGATCCAGCAAATAGTGGAAGGAAAGCTGTTTCCCATGAAGGCCCTGGGCTATTTTGCAGTGGTGACCGGAAAAGGTAGCATCTGTTACTGAAATCATCATGTTGCTTTTAATGTCACATTGTTTGACATAATCATGCCTGAATTTACTAACTTGGCTTTATGACACCAGTTGTGATAACCATTGAGCTAATTTTAGGCCCTCTGTGGTTTTTCCAACACATTGTTAACACACACACTTACATTCATATCGGGATAAAATCCATTTCTTTATTTATTTTTTATTTTTTAAAGATGATTTTTTGGCGTTTTTGCCTTTATTAGACAGGACAGATCAGCAGTGTGAAAGGGGGAGAGAGAGGGGTTGACAAAGGGCCGCTAGCTGGACAGTGCCATCATTAATGGGGCACTTGCTTTATCCACTCAGTCACCGGACACCCCGGGATAACATCCATTCAGATATGCTTGTGTTTCTGTATGAAATCCAACATTGACTGTGTTGTTCTCATCTCATGTGCAGGGAGCAGCGCTGAAAGCATTGAATCCATTAAAGACTATGAGGAAGACTTCTTCCAGAACTCCAGATTACTAAGGCAAGTTGCACCTGATTCACAAAACATTATGCTTCATCAAATGATTTAATTTAAAGTTGACTTTGAATGTATGTATTCAACAACCAGGGATGGCATGCTGAAGGCCCACCAGGTGACCACAAAGAACTTGAGTCTGGCCGTCTCTGACTGCTTCTGGAAGATGGTCAGGGAGTCAGTTGAGCAGCAGGCTGATGTCTTCAAAGGTGTGACACTCACAGGAGTAACCTTTATCCCAGGGAGGGTTGACTGATTTATATGCCTTGTTAGTTGTGTCATTGAGTGAATGTTTATATCCATGCCTTTTGAAGTCCCAGTCTAATCGTGTGAATGGACATTGTAGTATTGTATTTTATCTATTAACTGTACAGGGAACAGGTGCTACCACTCCTCCTCTCCTCTCCCACCTCCTTGTATTGGCCTTTTTCAGCCCACCCTGCCACACTTCTCCACTCCCTCAGTCCTGCCTTCCAACTGCAATTAGTCTAGACAATCTCAAGCCCATTGCTAACAGCACGGGAGATTTATGGCCGTGAGACTGCAGCTCCCATAGGCCCATTGTGTAGCATATCGATCCATATCCCATCAAATCGCACACAGCCGGCTTCCATCCTCCATGCTTGGCGCCAGCATGGCCCCACAAACCAGCAATTAGCCTAATCTCCACAGTGGATAGGGAGCTGAGGAAAGGGACAGCAGACTTGGTGTGTGTGTGTGCGTCTGTGTGTGTGTCTCTGTGTGCATATATGAGAACTAAAACTGTGACTTTTGATAAAGAGTGTGTGATTGGCCCCATCCCCTCTCTTCCTGAGGGACCAGTTAGGAAATTGAGTGTGTAAAGTCCTCGCCCACTTTTATTAAAGGATAGGCACCATTTGCAGTCTGAAAGCTGCCTTTATATCATACTAAGTTAAAACAAAGCAGCCCTGTGCCTGTATGTTCATTGCCTGTTGACGAGAGAATCGTTGTTTGATGGTACGTAAAATCAAAGGAGATGAGTTTCATCGGGCATGAGAATGAGCGCTAGCTAAATAATGACACATAATATGGTAGATTAAATTTTAAAAGAAAGGTTTGGTCCTGGTTAAGTTTAGGGTTTGAACGGTGATGAAACCATTAATATTAATTATAATTTGACTTATGTAAAATGTAAATTTAGGGATTGTCCATTGTGTAAGTTTTGTGTGAATCAGATATTGATTTTCTCTGTCCCTCCTCACCTCAGCATCTCGTTTCAACTTGGAGACCGAATGGAAGAATAACTACCCTCGTCTGCGAGAGCTGGACAGGGTGAGAAGCACAAACAGCAAGTGCACTTAAAATAACACATCTACAATGCTCTTAAACCCCTAGATTACATGAAAAAAGTCAGTATTTTTATTAATGGGGACAAAATGCTGCAATGTGTTTTTTTTAATGTTTTCTATATGCAATATTTTTTACAATGCATATGTTTAGATATCTTTGATATTTAGGTTGTTATGAATCCATTGATACCAAATTCTTGATTGTGCTCCTTGCCGTCTGTTAGATACATTCATTTTGTATCATGCTATATTTGTTCTTTAAGCAAGTGGGACTGTTGTTTTTTTCCTATGAATAAACAGTAGTCCAGTGTGCCTCTTGGCGAAACCAAAGAACACTTCCACCAAAGGACATTCAAAATTTCAGTTTCAGGCACAAATGAGCCCAACAAAATCAAAGTATAGAGTGTGAGAGTATGGTACCTCATCATAGATACAAAGGAATAGTGTCAAAATAAATGCAAGAGTTTCAAAAACAAGAGATGCACACCATTCAGTTTTTCCAAAGGCACATAATAACAATCCATTTTCTTAATTTTTTTTCCAGAATGAACTCTTTGAAAAGGCTAAAAATGAAATCTTGGATGAAGTCATTAGTTTGAGTCAAGTGACCCCACAACACTGGTAAGTTAATGATGAGCTGGTATCTGTGTTTGATTATTTGCAGTTACAATCTTTATAGAATCAATGGTACTATCTATGATAATTTTGAATACAGGTAATAATCTTCCATTACACAGAAAATTATGTCCAAACTGATATTGTATTTTTTTATGAAATACATACATTTAAAGGCCAATATTTTAAATTGTAAAGCCCTTTTTAACTAATCAACAACTCCGTGTTCTTTTTTAAATGTTTTTTTCATTTTTGGAGTAAAGATTTGAACCAATTCTCCAACTGCACCTCTGGTACTAGGGTCAAATTTCACTTCTAGCATTGAAATAATATTTTTTTTTTCAGCTTGTTAACATTAGTATATTATTCCCTCTATGTAGGATATTGGTCTTAACATGATGCCACCCTGTGAGGACTGAAAAGTGTACATTGTCTACCCTGGCTAAAAGCAATTACATCATGTATTTATACTACAGCACTCAACCCGACATGACTGGAAAGCTATTTTCTATCAAACCTCAGGTCTTTCTCTCAGTGCCTTTACCTGTGCGTGCATATACGGTTATTTCTCATCCTCAGTGAGGAAAACCTTGCTAAATGAGATGTATGCATGGTGTTGAGGCTGTCCCCAGTGAGCGTGCCATCAGTTCTCCCAGATCAATACTCTGATGAATGGCCCACGGACGGGAACAGGGGTGGCCCTGTTAGCCAGCCAGCACTATTGGAGATAGCGCTTATTGACAGCGAGGAGTGCTAGCCTGAACAAAAGGGGAGCCTAATGAAATATGAGCATGCGTTTATGATAAATGAGAGAGGCGCAACACTGGTCTGATCTCAGGGGGACTTGGGCAGGGTTTTGTTCTATTGTCACAATGCCCTGGAGAGATAGAGCGAGTGTGGAGGCTGTTAGCTGCTAACAGGGTCAGACTGGAGCTGTATTGGAATCTGCAGTCAAGTGCAATTGCAGCAGCACTGACTGCACAAGTGAAAGCAGCTCAGAGAACGATCCCTCTTCACTCTTTGTTTTCTTACCCCACCAGGTCACTTAAGTAAACTGAGCTGGACACCTATTAGCAACTTTGCTACAAACAGTCTTACCTGAGGACTAGACAGTTTATTCTAAATCTAAAAATAAGGATCAGAATCTAATAAAAATAAATTACATTCATCTACGGTATGGTTGAAGCACCTTCAGCATGCTACTAGAAGTCAGAACCAAAATCACAACAGCTAGAGGTGCCAAACAGAAGATATCTTCTTCACTCCAGTTACTGGAAGTTGGCATAACTCATCTTTTTCTCTCCTAGGGAGTCCATTTTGCAGAAGAAGCTTTGGGAACGTGTGTCCACCCATGTGATTGAGAACATCTACCTGCCTGCTGCTCAAACAATGGACTCGGGCACCTTTAACACCACAGTCGACATCAAGCTGAAGCAGTGGACCGACAAGCAGCTTCCGCACAAAGCACTCGAGGTAACGGACACTGTCATGTCAATGACAGTTGCATGAAATACAATCAAACTTAATGTCTACCAGATCTTGTAAGTTGGGCCTCTGCTGATATGAGGACACTTTTAAATAAAAATTGGTTTTTGAGTTGGTTCCTCATGTTGTATTTATGTATTTTTTCAACAATTTTTACTTATGAAAGCAGAACAAGTACAGCAGTTATAAATGTTACATATAACCATATTTTTTGTTTTCCTGTAACTATAATATCACAGCTCAAGAAGTAGTATAAGAAAAAAAGGGGAATGCAAAACCAAAAAACAACAAAGAAAAAACAAGTAAATAAAATAAGTAAAAAGAAAAACTGGGTGGGGGCAAGGGGACCCATTAGAGAGTTAAACATTGATATTTAATGGATTAATTGTGATAAACTGACTGGTTTCAGAGGCACCAGCATACTTATAGATCAAGTTAAGAAGGACAGATCACACATATGTATATTAAACAGGACAGAGATTTGATTCTTAATCTGAAGGAATTAATAGGTTATTAAGATACTCATTGAATGGTTGCCATGACATAAAGAAGCCACCAGTCCCTCAGAGACAGAGAGAATTTATTTTTTTCCAAGCTTAGAATTTAACATTTTAATAATATTCAAATTCTATAACTTACCATTGTAATGTACTTATTATTTTTTACTGATTTTATTTGGTTCATCACTATGCCACAGACTGCAGAAATGTAAGAACATATTCAATCAGCCAGTAGCCTTGTGGTAATATGAGCCTCCTTTTTCCACAATATACTTGGCCTCCCATTAGGTTGCCTGGGAGACACTGCAGGAAGAGTTTGCCCGCTTCATGGCTGAATACAAAGGCAAAGACCAGGACGACATTTTTGACAAGTTGAAGGAGGCTGTGAAGGACGAGAGCATCAAAAGGCACAAGTGGAATGAGAGGGCCATGGACAGCCTGGTAAACACACCGTAAATCGACTCACCAAGTGTGCAAGGGAACACACAGTAGTTGACTTAACACCTCCCAAAGCAGAAACCGTTGATCGTGTGAATTTAATTTTACAAAGTGGTCTTGCTAATATTGATGCAAATACACATTTGTTACAGGAAGACGTTGTATGCATATCAGATACTTTGCATCTCCACCAAGTTTTTCTTCGTGTGTGTTTTTGTCAGAGGGTGATCCAGCACAATGCCCTAGAAGACCGCTCCATCACAGACAAGCCTCAGTGGGATGCAGCAATCCAGTTCATGGAGGAGACCCTGCAGTCACGCCTCAAAGACAGTATGTTAGCCACGATGGCCTCAAACAGTGTCACATACACAGCACTAGACTCACCTGTCAGTCTTAGAGGGCCTATTGTGCAAATTTTCAGGTTAATGTATTTCAGGTTTCTATTAGAACATGTTTACATGCTTTAATGATAAGAAACACTCTATTTTCCCTATACTGACTATGCTAGAACACCTATATTCACCCTCTGTTCAAAAAACTATTTTAGTCTGTCTCTTTAAGCCCCCCTCCGTAAAAAGCCCAGTCTCCTTTAATTGGTCCGTGTTTGTGGGGGCAACTGTAAGGTTAACGAAGTATAGCAGCACAGTAAAGAATCACTAATTAAAACTTCCTCATCAAAATCTTCACAACTAGACATGTTAGAGCTGGGATATTATATCTGAATTGGGGAGAAATAACTAACATTGGAAACCAAGATAACATATTTCCCTGACATTAGCATGTATAGGGGTACGTAATGCAAACACTTGCAGCAGTGTGCCTGGAGCAGATGACCATATAAGCAAGCCATTATAGAATATAAACATTTGACATCCGATTAAATTACAGAACAAATTCTTAAATGTTAAATCTATTCTTGAGTCTGCTCTGGCACATTTACCACATGTTGAGGTAAACTGAGTAAGTCACACACACACGTTAGGAAGAGGACAGCCTGCGAGAAGTGGTCTTGCTTCTGTGCTGTCTTGTCTAGTCTGGTGTAATTTCCCACAGTAACGGCTCTGTTTCTGTGGCACCACAAATGCTCATGATACATAATCTCACATTTGTGTGAAATACAGCGATAGAAGTAACATGCTCACAACACACATTTCAGTCTCTTTTTGATTTTCTTTTCTCATTGTCTCTCTATGTTTCGTTTCTCCCTTTTTGTAGCTGAGTCAGTAATCAGAGATATGGTGGGTCCAGGCTGGAGGCAGAGGTGGCTCAACTGGATGAATCGCACACCAGAACAGGTCAGAGTTTGAGGGGTCTCTCCTAATTTCAGGGTATAACTGCTGTATTTTTAGAAGCAAAGACTTTAAAGTGGAAAGATTTTAAGGCACTTACTTGACTGGTAGATACCAGTAGCCCTATTCGTTTTAATCATGAACAGTATTCAAAGTCTAAGAGCTTGATAGAATCACACTACATTAAGTAATCATCTAAATCTCAACTCCCATTTGCCACCATGAGGACAGAGCTCAGTTTTTTTCTCTTTGACCTTGTAGCACATTCGGAATGAAACAAAAAATGAGCTGGAGCGCCTGCTGAAGCTACACGATGAGCATACAGCCTACTTGGCCAATGACGAGGTCACCACAGTCAGGAAGAATCTGGAGGGACGAGGGGTTGAAGTTGATCCTGTGCTGGTGAGATCAAAACACCTGTGTCTCTCGCCTGTTACACAAGAGACATGACAAATATTACAGTATTATAAATGCTGACAAAAGTGAAAATCCAATTTTCCTCATTGTTTCTCAATTATGTTTTTGTTTGGTAGTTTTGATTGTTTTGGTCTTTGTTATTTTCCATCTGTAACATGCATCTAGTGTCTTTGCCTCCTTTTATTATGTTTAACACCCATTAACTGTTATAATACTTAACCTCTTACCTCATCAGATCAAAGACACATGGCATCAGCTGTATCGTCGACACTTCTTGCAGAAGGCACTGTCTCACTGTAACCTCTGCAAGAGAGGTTTCTACTACTACCAGAGACACTTTGTTGACTCTGAGGTAAGAAGAGGGGATGAGTAATCCTGAGTTGTCTTTCTTTTCCACTTTATTCTCAACTATATTTAACATCCGTACGTGAAAAGCTAAGATGTGTGCCTGCATGTTTTATTACAGTTGGAGTGCAATGATGTGGTACTTTTCTGGAGGATCCAGAGGATGCTGGTCATCACAGCCAACACTCTCCGACAGCAGCTCACCAACACTGAGGGTAAGAATTGTGGATACAAAATATGACAACTGTCATTTAGAGAAAAAAATTGCAACAATGAATTATTTTGGAAATCACATTTTGAATTTATATCAACCTTTCTACCACTGTTTTTTTGTTACATACCCAATCCTATAAGGAAATCATGCATTGCCTCTCAAGTTTGGATAAATTGTGTAATTTGTCATGTTGTTGGGTTTGGCTGTTTTGCTCTGGTACTTATGAGCTATTCTACAATGCTGGCAGGTTATTGCTGGAATTTTTATGCCATACTGACAGTTAAGCTTTTTATGGAAGGAGTACATTGCAGCAGTAGCACTTTTCTTCATTTAGGAGTAGGATTTAACACTGATTTTAATTGACAGAGCATTTTTTTCATTTTCAAAATTCATGATCATCATGAGTAACCATACAAAATCATATTCTAGAAAATGGTCCAACTATGGTTGACAGGGGCAGCTGGGTAACCCCTGCAACCAGTCATTGATAACCATTTAATGATAAAACTGGTCTCACTATAGCTGAAAAGCACCGTTCATTATATAGACAATTCATCTTACAACCATTTTAATGGTTGTATTAGTGCTCAATGGGAACATAAAGAGAACAATGTGATGCATTGTGGTTTGATTGAATATTGATTGTTATCCATTATTTGCATGTGTTTGGTCCTCCATCGTCTTCTCAGTGCGCCGTTTGGAGAAAAACGTGAAGGAAGTGCTGGATGACTTCGGGGAGGACAGTGAAAAGAAGACTCACCTCATCACAGGACGCAGAGTCCAGCTGGCCGAGGATCTCAGTAAGACACACAAAGACATACAGCAGATAAATAAGACAATAAGTTCAGTAAAACAACAAGCAAACACTTGAAGGCCATGAGTAAGGAGGCAGTCTGTCACCGTCAGCTTGTCCCTCTGGTTCTTGTAGAGATCATGCAAGTGATTTGAATCAATCAAATTTGTTTAGTAAATGGTTCTTTCATATGAGATCTTGAAGTTGTCAATAGGTGGCACTAGTGCTAAAGGAAATGGTATTGACCAGTCTCATATGGCAGTATCCAGTGCTGTTCACTATCCATTCAGTTGAAGCATCGATCTAATACAGTGCAAAATAACTTGGATGTCAACTGGAAATTTGCTTTATAAGCTCATTTTAAGAAAAATGCACTCTTGCTGTTCTCTCAGACACTTGGTTAAAATTCTTAATATAATAAGCAGTAATGCTGCTGCATTGTCAACAGGGGCATGTACACTGGTGTGCACTTGTCTCACAAGTTGTTGGGCTGGTGTAAACTTTTTTACTAAGTTTATCATTTTTTGGTACCTCACCCAAACCCACTATGTTCATCCCCACATGTATGGCTGGCCCCACAAGTCTAAAAATCTGTTTCTGATGACATTCATCCTATGCACAAATATGCATTTTTTACTCTATATCTGGGGTCTGTAATTGATGTTTGAGTGTGTGACTGCAGCAGTGTGCTGGCTGTCTGCCTGTCAAGTCTAGCCACCAGCCCAGCTCTCTGTTAACACAACTCTGCTGATAAAACGCAGCACAATTTGCAGAGTGCCCACATGCCTAAAAGACGAGCCCAGACTTGCTTTCTCTCTCTCTTATGTCTCTGTCCTTTAGAGTCTCTTTCTGACAAACACACACACATCAGAGCATGGTGACTGTTACTTAATCAGCGACAACACATACATTATAATAGACACCCTCTTTGATTTTACTAAATGGTTTCTCTCTGAACTTGGTGAAATGTTTTATTCACTTCAAATAGGAAAATGCAGTCTGCAGTGCTCCAGAAGCCTCAGGTGTTCCTGCATAATTGTAAAAAAATTTTGTTCCAAAATCAGATATCCACCACTTAAAATGATTGACACACACCACTGGCCACCTTTATCTGCTGCATCTAAAGCTATGTTAGTGTTTTGGTTTAAGGCACTAAATAGAATAGTTGAATAACTTAGTGATATATTTTTAGATTTATTTGGAAAATCTTGAAATATAGTCGTTCTAACTAAATGAATCATAATTTTGAAGTTTTTACAAGGGTCATGACCCAGACCAGAGCACACAATACTGCGAATGCCGCGTCCTCGTTTTGGTCGGATGAGTCATACCACCAGTTTGGCCCTGGTCTCAGTGTGAGCCTGGCACCAATGGTAACCAGAGACAGATAACGAATATTTCTTTCTTTTTGGCACCACAAACTACCCGTCTAGCTGTTTACCATTAGTCATGTCTTGGACTCTGCCACCAGTGACATGACCAGACCTGTACTCATTGTCCGGTCTATCCATGGATGTGTAAATCTTGATTAATCTGCAGGGGATTTACAGCAGTTATTGGGAGTGCTATAGATAAGAATAACTTGCCTAATTTTTCCCTGCTGACGCATGATTCAAGACATAAACCATCTGTTGAGAGGCTGTTTAAGCAAATGACCAATCTTCCCCTTTTCCCCACCTGTGAAAAACAGTTTTCTGCATGTGTACAAATGTGTGTTTACATAATAGATTCAAAATCAGTAAATGCAGAAGAGTTTGCCTCAATTAAGTTGGGTTAAAAACATCTAGGAATGTGCTCAGTGTAGTCTTTGGACATTGACACTGTGCACATGTGCTATTTCTGAACCGTTAGTAAGTTCTGAAAGACTGATCTTGGGGGTGTGCCCGACATATCCACTAATTTTTACCTGTCTGCTTGCTGAAGGGTCCTTTTAACAGCTAGTACAATGAGGGTTGAGTCGTCTCCAGCGTTGGTCTTATTCAGCAAAACTGCTTGCTAAGCAGAGTCTGTATTCACAGAGCAGCATGTGAGGCTTGTTTCCATTACTGAACTCTCTGTGGGACACACACAAATAATCGTAGTTCCTGTAATCACAAAGACACACACAGGCAAGGGTTATTTACACACACACCATTTTAATCTAATTTACACCATCAAATCCTTAAAACCTCTGAAAGGCTTGCATAATCTAGATTTTAGGGATTAAAGGACATAAAAATGTCTTAAATACACTTCTAAGAGGTAATTAAAATATGATTCATGAATTTGTATTTTCTTTAAAAATCCTTTGGCTGCAAAAAACATCAGCCTAAAAAAATCAGTCAGTCTCATCGTCATCTACACGACCATTTTCAGCAAACAAGACACATTTTTGCCAGTGGAGTTAAGCATTTTGTCTGAGCCCAATGCAATTTCATTTGTTTCAAGCAATTTTTCATAAATTAGTATGAGTGTCTTAAAATGAGACAGAAGAATGCATAGCTATGCAGTCACATTAAAGAAAATTATCCTTAACTCAGGAAAACTCAACACTCAAGCCAGTCTGTATTGGACTTGACTACAGTAATCTTGTCTTATGTACATTATGTTTATAGTAATATAGGGCTGAATAGATTTTTGTGGCAATGTTTTCTTTAATGTGTGATGGTGGAATATCAGTAATAGGCACTCGATTTTGATCTAAAGAACAGTTTTATGTAAAATTATGACTCGTACACCAGCCATATTTCTGATTCTGGCTGTGTGGTGACAGGATTCAGTTGGCGGTGCTTTGCCCTTTTGCCCTATGAAATCTCATCCTTCTGTCTGCTTCCTGCTGCCAGATACTCTAGCTAGGCTTCTACACACACAATCTAATTGAATGTTTGAAGCCGCAGCAACGCCCATCAAACATTAACCCTGTAGGAGTGTTTCTACATTTATTTAAACTCTTACACGTGAACACAAACACTATTGTTTCCCGTCTTCATATGGACTTCCTGAATACTGATAGGGGACTCATGTCGTAAAGGCGCACAAATGAATTACTCAAGACTTTTAGTGGTTTGCCTATCTGTGTGTGTGTTTGGTTTGGTTGACCAAGACCTAGTTATCACCCTTAGGAAATACACACACACCTATTCAGTGACTTTTTTCTTCTGTTACTACTATTGAAAACACACACATGTACCCAGATCATGTGAGAACATGATACAGAATAAGAAATACTTTATATGTAATACTTTACACACTACACATTGAACATATTTATCATTTTTAAATATTTTACATTCTAGTGTGTGAGCGACTATAAAGTTTGTAAAAAAAAAAAACAAAAAAAAAAACTATGTGCCTTATCTACATTACAATTCATAAAGCTAGTATTTAAAGTCAGAAATATTTAAAATCTATTTATGATACTACAGTTTACCACACAATACAGAAATAAATGGGAATAACAGTAAGAATATATACAATACTTACGACATGTGTAACATATGTTAAATATATATTCAAGAGCTGGAAGAATATTGCACAGTTGAGTAATTGCACAAAGTATTGCTGTAGCTGAATTATTGCTCCAGTTATTGCACAATACATACTACTGTTTTGTGTATTCAAGCAGAAAAACATGCATGCGTAGAAATTTCACCAAGCATACCGGTATGCGGTACATAGACAGTCAAAAACATAAAAAAAACATCCTTTTTATTTATTAAGTAGTTACAGTTCATGTTAACATTTCAGTTTCCTTAAAATAAATGTGCCAGAGTGAGATAATGAGCTCATTTTCATATGTTGTCCCTGGGTGGGTTATAACACATGTGGCCTAAGTTATCAACACAATGCTTCAACAAGCTCTACAGTACAATATGATATGTAAATATATTTTAAAAAGTAGCAGATATGTTTTTAAAAAATGAGAGTGCAGTGCAGGAGTTGAGATGCTATGATAACTTATCATTGTAAGTTTGGTTTGCTTTAAGCCATCTCTTAAGTTTATTTTAAAGGTTAGACAATTAGTGCTCTTTTAATTTAATAGGAAGACTATTTCATTAGTAGGTGGCGCTTACTGAGAAGACAGTTTGCTCAAACTTGCTGCATTTGTGTTGTACAACACAGTCCCCTCTGGTAGTTGCCCTTGTTGCCCTGCCGTTACTTTCCTCCTGCGTTAAGAACAGACTCAGTGTGGGAGGTGCAAGCCCATGTGAGACCTTAAAGATGAGGCAAGAATCTGAAAAATGTTTAAAACTATCAAACTTAAGTAAATTGTACTTTTGTTCTGTTTGGCAGTCATGATAGCTGTTTGCCTTTCAGTCAAGAGTTTTTAGAGTCCGTTTCTAAAAGGACTCAGATGATTTTGGAGTTGTCATACTTACTTGTGATCAGCTTCTAAAATAGTTTTGTGGGACAAGATCATTACATTCATAAAGAGGTTGCCTGTGTTGTTAGGTTTGGCCCTATAAAGTGCCCCAGGAATGAGTCCTAAAACCTGGAAATTAATTAGCATTTTACCACTTCTAGCACCCTTCTCTCAAAGTCAATGGGTTTTTCTGAATGGGTTTTTGGTTAAATGCCTGAAATAAGGTCTGTAGTTAACAGAAGCTTTAGAGACTTAGAGAAAATATGTCAGTAAATACGAAACTTGTGAATTTTGAGGCTTATGTATGTCTTGAGGATTGCAGTTGTTAGCCAGTGGCCAAATGAAACTACAGAATGCCATCCTGCTGAACATGACTTTACAGCTTCAATGTTGAGTCATTTGACTGTGGTGTAGTTTGTTTACAGTCTAACAGTAGCTTTCTACTTCTTGCAATCGCATTAATTTTTAAAAAATCGATTAAGTGGTGTACATTTGTGAAGATTATCTTGCTGAACATGTGTAAGTAACATAAACATTTGTTTGCCGCAGAGCTTTTTTTTTTCAGTGAGCCAAAATCAAATGGAAAAATCCCATAGGCTTTTCGATGAGGGAACCAGGTTGATGCTAAATTCTGTGTCGACGTACAAGAAAAATGTCAGCCATGGAGCACTTTTTGAATATTGTTAGGCATGTAAAATTTGATGGTACCTTTTAAACAGCATCTTTGAATCTAGAATGATTCCTAGGTATTTAAAAACAGTCATCACCTTGACCTGTACAAACACACACATTCATTTTTGCAGGGGGGCTGTTTTCATTCCCTCTGCAGTGGAGTCAGGTGTTCTGTGACACCAGCCGAGCGGAGAGCAGAGAACACACACACACACACACACAGAGAGGGAGAGAGAGAGAGAGAGAGAGAGAGAGTCCTCTCTCCACTCCATACACTGTCAGGAATGCTTAGACCTGCCTGGCCTTGCATATCCTACAAGGCAAGTCGATCCCAAATTTTCCCAAACAGGCATGCCATTCCCACTTCCCACCACCAAAGACTCCACACACTGATAGATGTGGGAATGTGGCTGGAATCTGTCATGGGATCTGTAGGGTAGAAACACACCTGTGCATCTGCAACATACCCTCTCACAGTGGTCTGTCTCACAGTGTGGGATCGTGTAAACTTATCTCAGTAGTAAATTTCAGTTTTTCACTCTTTTCCACTTTCACTCCTGCGATTTTTTTTGTTTGTTTAATGGAAAGCATGGATAAATATAGCTTATGCCTAAATGCTTGCAAGGTGGTCAGAATTCTCACTAAAGATCAGATGTTTTGTTTTATGTTTAGTTTTGGTCAATTCAATCATTTATGCCACAAAAAAGCTTTATATCAGTGCAGCCTACATTGAGAGGGTCAAAGCCAAAGCTCTCAGGTTTTCAATGCTAAGAAATAATCTTGTCATTGTACAATTGTTGTGTGATGTTGAAGTGTTATACAATTATACTAGAGTTTAGATGTAATTAAATCTACCAATGCCAAACTTAACATCATTCTGGGTGCCCTAATTCTTTTGAGGTTTAAGGCGCTGACCCTGAACTGCAACCTTCCTGGTATGGATTGTGCTTGGGACATTTGTTGCATTTTATTCTGCATGAATCTCTTTTCTCATTTCCTGTCTGTCTCTACTGTCTACACACTACACTTCAGTAGATGCATGGAAATATCCCCTCAAAATGCAAAAAAAAAAAATCGTAACTCCTCTCATTTTGATATAAAAACATACCTGAAATATATTCTGCAAACATGTCTCTCCGCATGCCTGTATAACAGCCTTAATTTTATGGTGATGGCAGATCTTTCTTTCCCTTCTACCAGGAAGCTGTACATTTCAGAGTTTTAGCTTTGTCAATCTGTCTGGTTGAGTTAGTGGGTGAGTGGAGGATCTGGGTCATTAGCTGTCTGACACTTTGCACAGACCTCTCTGTGTAATGCAGCCTAGACCCGCTTGTGTAGGCGTGGGTATGTGGGTCCATCAGTCTAGACTGAACTGCATGGCTGATGGGCTGACTCGGTGACACGCCTCAAAGCACAGAGTGAGCGAGCTTCTGAGGGGCAAAAGTCTTTTGAACAAAAAAGTTTCTAAAAAATAAAAAGTTGTAATTTGCAGAAACTTTTCCACTTGGCGGGGCTCTTAAAAGTCTTGTTGCGGGTTTAATCCTCAGTTATGCATTGGCATGTTCAGTTGCTGCCAGGTCTAAAATTTGCAAGTCCAAGATTCAAATAATCAGTCGGAGACCACTCAGTCGACTGAGACTGCTTCCAGTTGAGCACTCGTTTTTTTCTTTACATTGTACATCAGGGGATATTTTGGTCTGTAGATTTTGCTGTGTAGTGAGTGCTCTTGACTTTCACGCTACTCCTTGATAACACAGAGCTGTGGCCGTGCAGGCAGCGGCACAGAGGAGGAGAGGGAGGGACCCTCTGCTCAGAGGTGGTGAATTTACAGATCACAGTAATTCAATACGACATGATCTCTGGCTTTTGTTTGATATGTAGTGTCAGCAAAAAATGTCACTGCAAGTTTGAGATCCTTCGTGCTGTGCTTGTTTACTGTATTATGTGAACGCCGCTGTCACACCGAACATCAAACAAAGTTAATATGAAAAACAAAACAAATCTTCAAATATTTGTATTGAACAACCAAATCCAATTTGACTGGCATAATTCTGAATCGGATACAGCCCTTGTATTCTGTATTATGAAGAATTTGGATAGGTCAAGACCCCCCCTGTTTATAGGACAATGTGGTCATTGTGTTTTACTGAAACGCATTTCAGTCAAAGTTGTATCTTTGCAACTTCAACATCATTGTGTTTAAACTGTATTTTAAGTTTAGTTATCTAATCGGGGTCTAGGGCACTTTATAGAAGCCACACACACCTGTTTCCATCACTGCAATTCTCTACAGGACAAAAGGGATATGTGTATGTCTGTCTATGAAGCAACCGTACTCGATGCATTATGAAAATCATTCTTCAGAGTCCCCTCTCATTCTTCAGCTCTTTCAAAAGACAGCAGGTCAGATAGCCTCAGGCCCAAACTATGGCCTGACCCCACAGGTCAGCCAACTTATACCACAGGCTATTTGATCCAGCTAGCTTTCTTTTCTACCTCTCCTATCTCTCTGGATCTCTTTGTCGCTTTTTTTTTTGCTGTCAAATTCTGTCCAACTGACCCTGTCCCTCTCTCCCTTTACTCTCCCCTGACAGAGAGTGGAGACCCCACCTTCACCTGAGAAAGGGAGGGAAGAGAGGAGGGAAAAGAGGGACAGATAGGAGGCGGGAGAAAGGATAAACACACTTAACAAAGCAGAAATGTGCTCCCAAGGGCAGTTTGTTGTTAAGCTGTATTTGCCTCTACTCGCAGGCAGGCTCAGCATTGCTCAGGTTTCAGATACAGGTCAGGTGTTTGCCTCAGTGAGAGCGAGCGTGAAAGCACTGTTAATGAGTGGTACAATGTACACTGCAAAGAGGTGTGTGTGCGCACGTGCGTGAGCGCACGTGCGTGAGCGTGTGTGTGTGTGTGTGTGTGCGTGTGTGCGCGCGCGTGTTTGTCAGCGTGTGCCAGACCAGCTGTATGGGCACAGTGCCGTCTCTGGAGCAATGCCCAGGACTAGTGTTCAAGCAAAGGCCTCTTAGGAGTCCACTGGGATGTTGCTTGGCTGCTTCATTGCCCCTCATAGAAATTGTGTTTTGTGTGTGTGTGTGTGTGTGTGTAGGTATGTGTGTGTGTTGTCCTGGAAAAAGTATCAAGGTGCCTGTTTTGAGAAAGTGCACCATACAAGTATTTAATGTCATATTAGCTACTGTGAGCTTCTATACATTTCACCTTCGTGAAAATTAATGGTGACTGCACTTTCTTGCTAAAAAGTTTGTGTCAGCAAATTGTGTCACACTTGTGATTTTTTACATATGGAGGCTTTTTCAAGGAGGTAGGATTTAGTGGTTATGTTAACTTCAACTAATGGTATTTTTTAACCATTTTAGTTTTAAGTTTACCCCTAATAGAGTGCCTCAGGGAAGACGTCTTTCTGTAGGTCAACCCAAAAGCTAACGCAGCCCTCATGAATAAGCCTGAGGGATTTTTCCATTTAATTTTGGATCATTGCAGAAAATAAGCTCTGTGTTAAACTAACATCTATGATACTTACACATTTTGTTCAGCGAAAGTGATTTATTTGGCCACTTGTTTGCCACAGTCTTTTTTAAGACACATTAAAGCTTCAAAGTTAATGAGTAGGGTATTTACTAGGGCTGGGTATTTTCAAGAACCTCACAATTCAATTCAAATTTGATTCTTTGGTTCACGATTTGATTTGATATTGATCCAGTTGCTTCATAATCGATTCAGTTATGTGTGCTGATGTCAGAAATACCCAGATAATTCATTCAAATACCTTCTGATATGTGTTCAATAAAGCGTGCATTATCTGTGATTGATTTAGAACAAACTGACACCAAAACTTATTTTACCATTACATTATTCTTCATTAAATAAAAATTAAAACTAAAATAAATTTAAAGTACAGAAAAGTGGTCATTTTTGGGTTAGGGTCAAGTAATAATCTTTTTTATGCAGGATTTGTCTGCCTGCATTTGTGTGTGATCCACAGCTTTAGTTTAAGCAACAGATTGCAAAACATCTGCGTGGTGTAGGCTCAAATGGCCACGTAGGTTCATCATATTGTTCTAGTGTTTTAACATTGACTCACGAGGCTCACACACGACGTAATTACTGTCAACTTCGTGTATCCAAACGTCGGCTTTTAATGTAGTCTGCGCTGATTTTAACACACTGCTACCTTGCACCACTGCCACCATTTTAATGATGTTGTTTTAGGGTCAAGCGGGGCCTCTGAACAACGTCAATCACACTCTTGTGGCACCCCCACTGCCCCCACGGGAGCAGAAATAATCAATTTCAGGATTGTATGTATTAATATTGAATTGGCAAAAAACATATTGCAGTGCTTTGATGAACTGATTTTTTTACTCAGCCCGAGTATTTACTGACATATTTCATGTTGTAGAGATAAATGTGAAAATCTCTTAAGATTGTGTTAACCACAGGCCTTATTTCAGACATCTAACCAAAAACCCATTTAAAAAAACATTGACTTTGAGACGAGGGAACCAAAGGTTCTGAAATGCTAACAGATTTCCAGGTTTTAGGACTCATTCCTTGGGTTCTATTTTCATTTGACTGTCCATATTTCTCTGTCTGCCAGTGACCTATAACCTTTCACTCTGTCTACACTTTTGCCATGTGCTGTGTAAACTGCAGTTATAGTTCTTGATGTTCTTCTGTTACACCTCCCGGTGTATTCACTCTGTCACATGAATCAGACCATGAAGGGGAAGAAGTTGGTTCCCAGCTGTCAGTCCTATCACGATGGCTTTTATACCTCTCATCGGCTTGATAAAGAACGTGTGTGCAGTGCACTGGCATGAGCACCTGCTGCACACACACACTCACACACACTTTTGCTTTTATTGACACGTTATTTCATCAGCTCTTTTCTTCAGTGTGAAGTTGAGGTCAGTTGTTGAGTTTAAAACCTTCGTCAAGGGAAAGAGGTTATGTGAGAGACAATGACGGAGTATATACATTATATAAGGGGGTGTGTGCGTGCGTTATGCTTGTTCCTAAATGAGTCCTTTTTGTTATACTTTGATCCTTTTGAGAACATGAGTTTGTTTTTTAGATGGTGCATGTGAGAACACATTTGCAAAATGCTGCTCATGTTGCAATTTCTCAGTTCCTCAAAGCCCTACTTAAGATTTGGTTTATTATTTTTAATATTTCAGATCCATCCCTGAACTAGCAGCAAAATCAGTCGTTTAGAAATCAATCAATTGAAAAAATGATTTTTTTATAGGGCAAAATGCCTAGGTATTTGTATCCTGCAAATCTTGCAATAGAAAATCTGTCTGCAGTGGGGACTGCAGTGATCTGTGTGTGATCTGTTGAGATAGTTTTAGCTTCTTCTTTTTCTTCTTCTCCTCCTTTGCCTTTGTCTCCTCCTTTATCTTTTTCTTCTTTGGTGGCATAACAATATTCGCAAAATAAAAAGACCAAAATTGCGAAAGTGATGTACTCAGCCAGTTGCCTTTAGCCAATATGCTGGTCCGATAATCCAACCCCAACATTTGTCTTGCAGTGCGTCAAAGAGTTATGATTTCTCTTTGACTAATCAGATAGAATAAGAAACATGAATCGTATCGTTACATATCGTCATCGACCATCAGTAGAGTGACTTGTGGATAAGTGGTGAGTGAGTACATTTCCTGTTATATTTTTATCAGTATGGAAACTTCCTGGACAGCACATTGCCTTGATTTTGGTTAAAGCAAAGCAATTTACTGCGTTTATGTCTTCAGACACTAAAATCAAGTCCATTAGTGTCACACATTGCTGGTTACTGGCACATTTTTGGACGTGCAGATTTAAATGAACACCTGGCCATCACACAGTCGTATACAATGAGTTCACTATCTTCACAGTAGGCTTGTTGCCTCTGATGATTGAAAATTATGGATTTCAGCTTTTTGTTTTGAGGCTATTTGAGCGTTAAGGAATTAGAGGTGTCAACAGAAGGTGCTCTCAACAACAGTGATAATGTGTGAAGTGTTTGCATGTTTGCACATGCAGTCACTTTCTCCTTTTCCTTTCTCCTGTATGGAAACAGAATACAATGAGGCTCTGGTTGTCTGGACTTGCTCACCGGAATGCCCTCTCAGCCTCACTTAGTTTCCTTTCATCTCCTTCCCCTCCTCCTCTGAGCAGCTTCCTCCAGAGCGATTAGTGAGGGCTCAATGAGAAGTGTTCCTCTGTGAGGGATGACGCATCTTCCCAAGGTGTTGTGTGCACATGTGCCTGCGTGATCACAGTTTACAAATCAGTCCCTCCAGGATTTCTCAGGCTTTTTCTGGGATTTTTGCGGCCTAAATTTTCTGATTTCCCAGCAGCTTTTCTAAAATATTGTAGTGTATGTTGCAATGTTTTTAGGCGTGTTTTTGCGATGAAACTGCAAGAGCAAAATTATTTGAATTTTTTATAGAATTCATTGAAAGTTAAAGGCAAAGGCTTGTTCCATTGACAATAAAACTGCACTGTTTGTGATTTATACCAAACTAACTACTAACTTACCTCTGACCATGTATATTTAATCAAACTCTCCAGGATTCTTTTAGCATAGGCAATAGATGTGAATGCCACAGCCTCTGTCATGACGATCTGTCTTTTCTTTAGTCTGCACATTTCAGCCTTTCTTCAGTTGTGTTTTGCAGTACATATTTGGGCAAGAGGCTGGAGCTGTGGAGGAGCAAGGGGTGGATCTAACTGGAAGCTGAGGACACTCACTTGTCATTCAATTGGCCCACCATTAAATATGCATAACTTTCAGCCTTAATCAAATGCAAATGGATTATAATAAATTTCATCCCCCATACAGTTGTCATGAATGTTAAAATCAGCTATAGAGGCCAAAACCTTTTTTTGTATCACGCTATAAACATGTTTATTTCTGCTGTAACTTGTCAATTTTAACGTGGGGGTCAGTGGTGATTGACTCTGCTTTGGAGCTAGCCTCAAGTGATCATTCAGTGAGCTGCAGTATTTGGCACTTCTGCATTGGCTTGATTTCTCAGCCTCGTACATGCTAGTGAGTTTGGTGCTCGCTATGAGTGGTGAAACTAAAGAGAAACTATGATGATTGTTGGAATTTTTTGAAGAGTTGCAGAGACTGGACAAAAATACAAGGTGACGCAGAATTCACAGGAATTGGCTGAATTTTTGTTAATTGATGGCACTACTGTGCATGGGTGAATTGTATCTGATTATATTTGTGTGAATCAGATACACATCTGTATTTTAAGTTTTCACCATCCAAACTTCAGCACAGTCCTTCACTGTCCGCTGTGAACGATGTCTGGTTTTCAGAGGTCGAAAATGTCACTTAATGCAAGGAGAGCTTGATGGAAAGCCAAATTACAAAAAGAAAAATTTCAGATGTATCCATATGAGTTTAAACTTGGTCTGAGTCAACTGGTCTGGATTTTGGAACGTGGGGGTGGTTTTGTGCAGTGAGACAGTGGGCAGACTGTCTGCTCTTTGGCACGTTAGGGGCTATTGCCCTTACATGAACTCTCACTTCAGTCTGACCTTTTATGAATTTGAATTACTTCCTCTGTCGTTTTGTTTCTCCACTTACACTCTTATCTGCTTTTGCGACTCCACACATCACCCCCTCTCACTCTCCTCTATATCTTCTTCTTTATTTCCACCTTTTTTGCTCTTTCTGTAACATTGAATCCCACTCTTCCTGCCACAGTCTGGTTTTGACTCTGAATTAATTCAACATAAGTTAGACAATAGTGTAGCTCTGTAAACTAAGAGGGCTTAGTAGTGGTACAATAAAAGTTTGTTTTTTCCCACGGAGGAGGAAACCTCAGGCTGCAGAGTTGCTGCCAAGTGATCCATTTTCTCCCCAGGAGTATCAAGTACACAAACACTAGATCCTTAGTTGTCATAACACTGGCACAGTTAAAGTTGCCTCTCCTGCATTTTATCCGATCTGATCCTGTTGATGATGGGTGAAAGTGACTTCCGAAGTGAACAGACGTTTCTCTCACAAGGCATTCCGAAACATCTATTAATATCTTGAGTATTTTTTTTTTTTTTACATCTTGATAACAGCTGTCTTTGTACTGTGTCCACCATTAGATAAGTGAAGAGAACACAGTTAATATAGTAAGAAAGACGTTTTTGTCATCATATCTGGTCTACTACAATAGGCCTCTTGTCCATGGTTTAATGATACCCCTTGTTTTGATATTACTCAAATATAGTTTCAAATAAGATTTAATTTGATCACCCAGGTCATGTTTTCTTTTTATCACTGCATTACATTTTCACCAATTAACCATTTAGTCCAGCGTTTGACCTTGATGCCCTGGGATTCCCAGGTGTAAGCTTGTTTTCGCTTCCACGCAGTCACATTGCTCCCGTCTCCACTGTGTCATTGTGCCTCACTATTTCTGCCCATCTCTTGTTTCTAATGTTTTCCCTCTCTCAACAAGTTGGATCACAAGAAGCATGACTTATTTTAAAGGGAAAATTCAGCCAAAAAAAAGAATTCATGTTTTTTCCTTTTACCTGTAGTGCTGTATATCAAACCAGTTTTGATGTGCGTTGCTGAGTGTTGGAGATATCAGCCATACGGATGTCTGCCTTCACTCAAATATAATGGAACCAGATGGCACTCGGCTTATGGTGCTCAATGCACAAAAAAAAATTGTGAGCAGTTTCATTCAGACACCATTTTCTATCTACCAAACTCCCCCCAACGACTATGTCAACGCGCAGAAAAAAATGTGCATCTAGTCATTGACGAGATGCTTGTGCTTGCGAGCAAGATGTAAACAACCTCGGCTGAAATGTGATGTTAGTTAGCTCAGTAGTGCTCGGTGAGTTATCAATAGATGCACACTTTCTTCTGAACAGTAATACTATTGGCAGACATAGTTCAGTAGAAAAAAAATAATTCCTACACGAAACTGCTCACAATGCACAATGAGGTTTGTGGATTTTCATTTTTGCTTCAAATTTGGCGCTGATGTCCATCCACCTTTGACCGCCAAAGATTAGACTTTGGTGGTCAAAGGTCACTTTGACCTAAAAAATAATTTTTTGGCCATAACTCAAGAATTTGTTTACTTAATATGACTAAATTTCACACAAATGTCTAATAGGATAAAATGATGAAGTGACACCATTTCATATCCAAAAGGTCAAAGGTAAACTTCACTACAACATCATAATGCAAAAGTACTTCTCTGGCCATGACTCAACTCCATAACTCAGAACAGAAGGGGACATTTGATCAGATGAATTGGTGACACTGTAGCGATTGTATAGATCTTCTGTACTACCAGGTTGAAGATGTGTGATGCATCCATGTTGTAGAATTTTTAGCTTCTTTACAGTAATATCCATATTTGAAACACCAACAAGTGTCATGGCTACATTTGACTCTGGACAGACATGGATATAAACTGTAACTACTGCAACTGCTATTAAACACAGAAGTCTCTCTTTGACCTGCGCCTGTCTTCCCCTTCCTCCCTCATCTCACTCCATCAAGGCTTCACCCCCCACCTGCCCCCGTTTACCAAAGTCATGACCTCTTTCCACTTTCTCATCATCCATCTCTTCCCCCTTATTCCCTTCACTGGCTGTCTGACTGTCTCGCTTCCTTCCTTTACTCCTGTACATCTATCCTTCCTCTCATGTCAAGAACCATGAATGTCTAAGACTTTTCGCACAGACATATTGTAAGTAGCATCTGATTAACAGCCTTGATAAAACAGCTGTTAATGCGTACACAGAGGGATCAGTTGTCTTAAGTCTTCAATGACATACTGAAGTATCTCTGTGTACAAGTTTAATGTTAAAAAAAAACCCAGCACAGTACTAGAACTGTGGTTTTACCACACCGTCAAACATTAAAATCGTTGTTACAGCATTGACATTCAGGATTAGTTGGCTGATTAACCATCTGTAGATGATCTGCATGCTCCTAAAGATCCTCCCTAGATACAAACTCAGGAAATAAATCCAGCAGACTGAGGAAACAAGGAAAAAGAGCTAAATGTATTAGATGACAACCAATCAAGAGGCGATAATGGAAGTGGTGATAAAGAAGTAAAACTATGACGGAGAATGTGAAGCCATCTTTCATTCTCCTCAGGGAGAGATGGAGCAAGTGTGGGAAAATGGGAAAAAGGAGGAGATGTGCACTTCTGTTCACATGTTCCCAGCACAGCATGGTCACCAGGGACCCATTCCCACTGATCCTCCTGTCACTCACACACACATGTAAAGATCTGACATCAGATGCTGGTTTAGGTGAGGTAATAGGAAAACCATATTCTCCCTCTCTGTGGAAAAAACTTTAGGTTGGAATTTTCTCATGTCATGACCATACTGTCTTAGGAGGTTCGTCTGACTCTTTTCTTGATTTATTGTTGGTTAGTTAACGGACAACATTTTTGCAAAGTATATTTTGTCCAGGTAGGACAAACTTTGTTTCCAATTTTAAGAGGTTAAAAAATATAAAACATGTTTCCTGTATGCTGTTATGAAGGTAATGCAGAGCCTCACTATGGATTGCTCGCATCTAAATTGCCCAATCATAGCAAACAAGCACATATCAAACCATCAAGTGCCCAAAATATTTTAAAAAATATGAAGCCAATTATTAGTGTATGCAGAGTTTCCATTTTCAAGGCCTGGAAAAGTTGTGGAATTAGTAAAAGTCATTGAAAGTTTTGGAGCAGCCATGGATTTTTGTTGTGTGTAATGAAATTGTTACAGTACTTATTCGTGGATAGTGTCCATGTAATGTGGCATAATGGCAAAGTTATTTTCTGTGGCTGTAGACTTAGTGTTGCTGTGTGTGTTATGTTTTGTGTACCATCACGTATATTTTTTTTATTTTATCCCTGCACTCCATCTCTTCCATCATGTATGCCAGCGAGTTGAAATTATGTATGAATAGAGTTTGAATGTGACAATGTCTGATGTTTGAAAAACGGCAGGCAATAGGGGCAAGAAAAAATAGTAAATTTGGGTCCTTGAAAAGTCATGAAAAAAATTGTAAATGTTTGAGTATGGATTTATCTCAGAAATGTACAGGAACATTTCCTGCAAGGGGTCATGTGTGAATAGGAGCAGGGATCTATATTCAAGTAAATCTGAACTGCCAATCTCAAGACCGTGTAAAATTTCAGGGAAAATGCTGGTACAGCTGTGTTGTGAATGAAACCAAGTACACTGCAGGGGCAAGCACGTAAAGATTTACATCCATCTCACAAAAAATGCTTCCACATTGAGCGATCGATCAAAGAACAAGAATCTGCTTCTTTTAGCATTCATGTCAATACAAAAACTGCTCCTCGCCCATCGTGCTCCTGAAAACAAGAGACATCTTTCAGCGTGTCCACCATACACATGGTCTTGCTCCTTCTTCTGTTTCTGTTGAGTTTAATGGCGGTCAGCATCCACAAGTATTACATTACCACAGTCTGCTGGACAGCCCTATCTAAAGATGTGAATGTTCCTGAATTTACTGAAAGTGTGAATCGTAAAAATCACTAAAGGTGCCTGACAGTTTATCCCAGAAATTTTTTAGAGATAATTTTTTTGGGGCCTTTTTTTGAGAGGACAGTTTAAGTGTGAAAGGGGGGCGAGAGAGTGGATGACATGCAGCAAAGGGCCGAGGTTAGAATCAAACCTGCTGCTGCAGCGGAGAGGACACAGCTTCTGTACATGGGGTGCCCGCTCTGAGCTACTGGGCACCCCTTATCCCAGAAATTTACCAGAAACTGTGTGAAAGAGGCTCCTGAGTCTTTCTAAGGCACCAGCTCTGCATTGTTGGCCTTTGCAAGTTAAACAGCTGCAGTCCAGTGACTCCAGCCTGTGAGCCTGAACAGCTAAAGGCTCAAAGGAATTCCAGCTGCCTCTTCAGTGTTATATGGATGTGATGGTGTGTGGCATCCAGAGCAGCCTGAAACAAATATTTACCTGAGGGCAGCAGAGGGGAGAGCAGAGCTGGCCTGTCTCTCTCTTTCGTCTTGTTTGATTGGCTGGTTTGGGGTCAGAGCCGTGTCAAGAAGGGAGGTAAAGAAGGTGATTAAAAACGGATGCTTTACATTTAGGCCCAGTTATCAACAGGGCTCGATGCTTGCATGGCTTTTCTAACTTGTTTGTTGTGCGTGCTCACTCACTTGTAGTTCAGCATTAGTAAAGCTGGTCCACACACCTGCATCTGGTTCAGTCGAGGGGAGTTTTCTCTGAGGGGTTATGACAGGATCTCAGTTTAAACCAGACTTGTCAGCCTCACATCCTCAGGCCCATGTGGCTATTCAAGATCGATTGCCACTTAGCCTCAACACGGGGCTCCATTTGATTGTAAAAAGTGAGTCTTGGAAAAGTTAAGACCCCTGAATTTGTTTTATTTACACCATGAGCCATAAGTTGACTCAATGTCTCAAAGCTGTTCATTTTTAAGAATGGATATCAAGAAGGAATGGAGAGGAACTTCCTGGGGGCTCGATTTGGATGCTGGCATTCATTCAGTGTATAGAGTAATTACTTCATTTAGCACATCACATTTTAATGCAAGTAAATTGAAGCTGTTCTTTTTTAAAAGTTTACTTATTTGGCGGGGCAGTGATGTATTTTCACAGATCCATATAGCAAAAAAACCTTTCATCTGCAGATAAAGTTCAACATTCAATGTGCAGTGCAAGCTATTTAGCGTTAAACTTGTGTATCATAGTATGTGTATCATCTCTGCAGTCTATTCAGTACAGACAGCTAGGCTTTTTTTGTAATTAAAAGGAAACTCTCTCGATCCCCCAAGAAACGGATTAACAAGAAAGTTGGGGGAAGAATTTTTTCCACCATCTATTTTTTTTCCATTACAATTTTTCCTACCATCAATTTATTTTTTCACCCTCATTTTTTCCCCACCACGTAAAACTTTTTTCCACCCTTTTTTTGTCCCCCATGTCGCATTAGGGGCTCTGTAATAATTTAATGCAAATACCTGAATATACTTAAAATGCCCATCCCTAATATGGAGAATGATGGTGACTGTTTACTGCATAAGATCCAGTTGTCCAGTGTTTTCGACTGCTGCATTAGCATAATTTTCAATTACTGTTGTAGCTCTTTCCTCAGTTAAACCCACCCGGCTTTAAGCTAAATCCACAATTTTCCAAATTCCGTCCAACTATCCTCATCTTTATAACCCCCTGCACTTAAATCTTTGAAAATGTCTGGCCCTTCAAAGGAATGAGCTATTATTGACAATAAAACCTGCGCCACACAGCCCAAAGACAGTCGTCACTTAGCTCTTTCAAAGGATTTTCCCTTCGTTTCGCTGTTTTTGTTTAGTCTGCCCTCTGGCTGACCCCAAGCTGTGACCTGTTCAGACCTACGTATGTCTTTCCGCAGGTTGGGCTGCTCTCTCCCAGGCATCTGTTTTCTAGATAAGAGCCGCTAGTGCGAAGGCTGATTCATTGCTCTGTCACTGACACGGCGTTTGGGCCGTCGACATCCCCGCTCTCCCTGTGTCCGTGTCTGTCATGGCCCAGTTTTTTATAGCATGACAATCCAGATTTAGTGACAAATCGAGCAGCATGCTGTGGAAAAAGGCTTTTCTGTTTGTTACATTAAGAGATCAACTTTCAAAGGAGGAAACGGCAGAGCGTTAAAATGTTCAGTGTCCCCACCTACACTGTGACCCTGGCAGTCATGAGACGTAAAACGTTTCTTCATGAATGATGACAGGTTGGGACAGGAACCGAACCCTCCGCCTGACTCTCTCTGGTGACCACGCTGTGAATCGCTGCTCAGTTGTCAGTAGAAAATTTTAAAGTAGCCTCAACCTTGGCACCAAACTTCATCTGCTGAAATCTTTCTGTTGCCACTTTTTAATAACAGCCACTGTTTCTTTACAGCAGAGTAGCCATCTCCCAAAGTAAGAGGATTAGATTTTTTTTCTACCTCACAGTAAGTTTCAGGCCTCCCTGTCCTCTCATCTTCTTCTCTCCTCTGTTCTCCCTCTCCTCTGTGTCGGCTACTTGTCCAGCAGGGCCACGCAGTTTCACAGTCTAATTACAGGTCAATTAAAGGCTTTGTGGCCTAGTCCTCCTTCTGCCAGCGCTTCGGCCGTAGTGAGCTTAGGGGACTCGACAGAGTGAGAGTGAATGAGATATCATTTCATGTGGAGATCAGCCGAGAGAAGGCCTTGAAAGAGGGAATTTGGGGGAAAAGGCTCCCCTCTCTTTCTCTCAATGGGCGAGAGTCCCTCCACCCTCGCCAACCCACACAGCACCCAGCATTTTAAAGAAGGGGCCTCTGGGATAGAGGCCAGAGGATTATGGGAATATTCATGACCAGATAAAGGGGTGAGCGGTTGAATGACTGTGTTTTGGGGCTCATCTCTTAGGTAAACAGGAGCCTAAATGGAGTTTTAGATTGCTACTCCCACTGCTCAGAGAGGAACAGGCATTGGTGACTCTGTCCACTGTTTTTGTTGCATTTCCACAGGATGGAAAAAAGAAAGCCTTGTTGTGGCCTTTTCTTCCTCTTGCTGCTGTCTTTTTGGTGGCAAACAGATGGTGTGGGGAAAAAATATCTGTTTCTCACAGTTTTTATCCACAGAATATTGGCTTTTCTGAAAGACGGCATTCACATTCACCAGTGGCCTCCTGGGCTCCTGAAAGCTGCTGAGGGCTCATTTTAAAGTCATTAAACATCCCGCTGCAAGGGAATGGTTGATGGGTTGTTCTGATCTAGGCGGTCTTCACTCTAAAATTTTATGGTGGAACTCTTAATTACTCAGGTAGCCAAGTAACAGTAAAGGTGTGCTAATCATTTTCTGAAACACACCGGAGTATTTGTGGTCCAGGTTTTGTGTTTGGTGGAACCTGAAAGTTGCTGGAAATCTTATACTATATATACCTGTAGTATATTCTAATACTGATTACAACATCTACTAAGGGGTGGGGGATATATATATACAAAAATGACTGTATTGCAAAAGTTAAGTATAAACAAGAATCCATTTTGTTTTGAGCTACCAAGATGAGACTTGCTTGGGCATTTTGGTGGCAGGAACCTGGTGATTCAGAATAAAAGCATCTTTGTGATTTCATTACTTAATACTAAAATACTTAATTTCATTTTATTACAATATTTAACTTTATTAAATTTATTACTTTGTTTAACTTCAGTATAACAGTACTTTTTTAACTTTATCGTACCAGTAGTTTATTAAGTATTTTAGTAGTCTACGTACATCAGTAAAAGACGAGATATCAAAATATCCAGATACATATCGGGTATTGCGATAAAGCCTAAAAATATCACCATGTTATTTATATATTATTATTATTATTATTATTATTTATTATTTGATTTGAGGTGATGTGGTTGCTGAGACTTAAAAGCCTAAAGAATGCATTCGAATGACTGAAGGAAGTAGATGTTTTCGTGCAGTAGTTAGTCTGAATGCTGCCCGAGAATAAAGACTGTCATGTTGTTCAGAGTGTTCAGCCTCCAGAGGCAAATGAGTGACTTGTGATTTTGAGGTGAATCACCAATGTCACAAGAGCGGCTCGGTACAATAGCACTTCTGCGGTCCACTGAAGAAGAGTTGTTTTGATACCAATACCAGTGTTGAAAATGCCTCAAATACTGCCCAAAGGGCTTGGTTCTTTATTGGTGAGTCTGCGAGTTAATGCACCATACAGTTGCCACATAATTAATAAATGACCTTCTACGTAGTTTCACACCCTCGGAAAATGGCAGTTTTTGTGGAAATCAGTTCCTCTGGTGCTCTAAAACAGTAGCCTACACAGAAAGTTGCGCTGTGCAGCCAGTGGCAACTACTCTTTTAGAGCAACCAAGAAGAATTGATTTCCGGTAAATAGTGTAACATTAGCCATGAGCAAGATGTCTGCAATTTGAAAAAGTTACACAAGTAGTAAGGCAGCGTAAGCAAGGCTTTAGTTTTATGGGGTGGCACTAGTGTTTACTCTAATATATTGTTATTCATTCTAACATATATCTACTTTTTAATGTTTCCGTACTGTGCCATTTACTGTTCTACTCTTTAGTTACTTTTAAGAATTGTTATTTTTCGGTATTAATTTATTTTTTATAACTAACAGTCAAGTAGGATAAAGAAAGTTCTGTCTAATTCAATCTCTGCATGTATTTGGTCATATTTTACAAATGGTTAACCAGAGCCATGCCATACAACACTAGTAATTATATTACATCCATACAGCTTTAGCAGTAGGGCATATTGGTCTATATCAACAATTATGGCACTAAAAAGTCAAATCATTATTTCTTTCAAGTTTTAAGGCTGAGTTTTGTGATAATTTAAGAAATCAGCTAGTTTATTGTGAATTAAACTATTATTTATTGTCAGAACATGATGAACATTTGCCAAACGGGAACATTTAACACATTCGGGGTAGATTCAGAACAGTTCCCATATTAATAATGTCAATAAATAAAACAATAAACATAAAAATCTTAACTCTGGTCAAGAGCATTTAAAACACCGTTTAACATTTATATTTCTACTCGCAATAGACATTTACTTTCTGTTGTTTCTTAATCAAACACTAACAAAAGTTGGACTTTTAAGACATTGTCCAGTAACGTGGGTCATTTATTGATGAAAATTTGATGTGACTGAGGCAGAAATCATGTTTATGCATGAGGAAATATAAGAAAGTTTTATTCACATTACCTGTTATTACATAATGTCAAATCACGCCAAAGAAATAGCTGCTTCATCAGTCACATTAACTTGCTAACTTACCATTAGCATTAGATAAGTCAACTATAGCGCTTTATAGGTTAACGTTGTGTGCCAAATTCAGTAGTTGGGTAGTCGAGCGCTGTTATCCATGATCCAAAAAATCATATTAAAAAATCTTAAAAAAAACTAGCGTGTAGAATCTTGTGCCATTATAACTTTATGATGGACATAAGTGGTCAGTCTCGTCTTCTTCTGTTACTACTTCTGCTGCTGCCTCTCTCTCTTCTTATTTTGGTAAAAAGCAGGTGGAAACTGGCCGTAGGGTGCATTACAGTCCCTTCTACATGATTTATCAAACTTTTTTTTATATCTCTTGGAAAATAATATTGAGATAATTATTATCATTTTACTGCCAGCCATAGCTAGTAGAATATAGAAGAAAAAAACCCAAAAAAACTTTGAAACACAGTGGTATCTGATTGTTATTCACTATACACCGATGCACAAGTTCATGCATCACAATCAGAGGATTGGTTTCAGTAAAGTCAGCAGCAGGTGTTTATTAAGATGCATGATTTTCGGTCTTCCAGGGTAAACTTTCCCAGACGATCTGGGGAATCCAACCTGTGTCTTTTGTTATCACAGCCCTCTAATCTTCCCCCAGTGATTTAGTGGAGCTTGGTGTCTCTGCCCGACAGTTGGCAGGATCCTTAATGTTTGACCCGCGTTAAGCGTTCTGCATGTGAAACATTGAGGCTCCGTAGAGCACGTTATCATCAGCCACATCTGAACCCACTTAGAGGCTTTGAAGCTCGAGCCAGGGGATTTCCCATGTTTTGATGATCTGACAGTCCGTACCCTCCTGTCCCCACACCAACCAAACCCCCCCTTACCTCACATCTCCTTTTCTTCAGGTCAGACAGATGTTGGTAATCCTGCTCTGATTGGCTTGGAATCGAGTCGTGTTGTTCTGTGGTCAGGGCACGCAGCCCACACGGCTGAACTCTGTCAGTTGCCTTTGAGCCGTGCCCTGCGGTGGGCTGCATGTTGGAATGGCGTACCGCAGGGTTATGTTTCATTCAACCCCACACCTGCTGCAGCGACTTGTCAGCGTGCCCCTCGACAGGCCCCCTTAATGCCTCCATTAGGTGTTGTAATCTCCACCTAACGCCCTGCCATTTTGCCTGAGTGTGTTAACAGAGTATCAAAGGCCGGGGATTTTTTTTTTTTTTCCCGCCACCTGCCAGCGGTGAGTGTGTAGGAAGGTGAAAAGAGGTGGAGGTGGCATGACTGTACAGCTCTAGCTGGCTTTCAGGACATTAGGGTGGTTTTGTCTGTGTGTCTTTCAGGGTTGTCAGTTAATTTCCTCAGTTCTGCCTACCTGTGTGTGTGTGTGTGTGTGTGTGTGTGTGTGTGTGTGTGTGTGTGTGTGTGTGTGTGTGTGTGTGTGTGTGTGTTCTCCAGCACTCCTCAGCTCCACTAGTATTTCAGGACGTGTGTGGGGGTGTGCCTGCATCTCCCCAAAAAACCATTTGCTTTTCATCCGTCAGGAAAAGGATACCTCGGCAACCGTGCTCCCATCAAAAGGGGGCTGCACACAAGCCCCTGAGTACGATATTTGGTTTCACTCCAAAGCACGCACACAGTTATCACCTTTGTGCCGACCTGAAATGGACACTTAGGACCCTGTTGCTCTGAGGTGCAAACCACAATGATTTATCTCCCTGGAAAAAGTCTTTTTAAAGCTGTGTTTTGATTGGGCCTCTTCGTTGGAAAATAATCAACAATAGGTTGCATATAGATCTCGTGTGGCTGATTGATCAAGATAGAGCGGTGCTGGTTTGTTCTTCAGAGCTGCTGTTTGAGTTTGTGCTTGGGGGAGATCCAGACAGATTAGCGAGGGTGACAGGGAAGCTGGAGAGCCAGCCAGGGCTGGAGGTGCAGCTGGCATTGCGAGCCACGGCTTCCTTTTTCCCCGTGTTGGCCCGCAGACTTCCTTCAGCCACTGTTTAATCAGTGATTAAGACTGCTTTAGATGGCTAGCTCGTCTCGTGTGACAGTACATGTTGGGAGGAAGGATTGTGCATCTTATGCAGTCCTCGGACAATAGGAGTTTTATCATGAAAAGAAGTGACTGATTGTTTTTCCAGTGGATTCCCCTTTTTCATGTGAGATGTTGTTGTTATGGTATCTCCTTGTGTCCGTTAGCAATGTGCCCGTGAGGTACATACCACAAGGAGGGGAGGGCGAGAGCTTTGATGTGGTCTGTGCTAACTGGGAAAGGGTACACAAGCCTTCATCATCACATGTGTAAAGGAGGTCTGCCTTGAGGTTTGGCTGTCACTATCAGAGGGGACCATCTGGTGTTTTGGTGAAAATGTGAGGAAATTTATACCTGCAGAAGTGTACAGAAGAGATGGAAATAGTGTTAGATATTTTCTGTTTTAAAGAGCAGATTTAAAACTTGCTACTCATCCTGATGTAGCTTAATTTAGCGCTTTTTATGTTTTAGTGACTGGAAGCAACAGCGAGGACTTCAGATTCACACGGTCTGAAAATAAACTGGATGCTCAAAGCAAAGAAGTGTATAAGGCTGCAACTATTAATTATGTCTGTTATCAGTGAATTATATTCCTGACGATCATTTGATCTATATGATTTTAAAAATAGGGATGTCAAACGATTACATGTTTTAGCAGTGTTAAATCGCAGAATTTTAATGGATAATAGCAATTAATGTCATTTTTTTTAACAGTATGTTTTTGTTTGTATGTTTTTTGTCCGTTGGCATTTAACGTTATAAAAAAAAAATTAACCCATTAATCACGGACCTTAAACGCATTGTGATTAATGCGTTAACATAGACAGCCCTATGAAAATAGTTAAAAAATTTTTAAAAGTTCATTAATGTGTCCATGACACCAATGTGTCAGTCCAAAACCCCAACAATTTAAGTATATTAGCAGCTAGAGATTCTGTTCATTGTTGATTTACCTTACTAATATTTTTTCAATTAAGTAGTAGTTAAGTCTTTGAAACATCAGAAAATAGTAAAAAGAAAGAAAGGAAGAAAGAAAGAAAGCAGTAACGTAAGAAAGCAGAATGTCTGTTTGCTACAGACATTCTGCTGTTTTCTGCTACTAACCAAGAAAATAAATGTTGTTATATTATAGCCTTGTTTTATTTATCCTATTTTTTTTTTTAATTATGCCATCAATATCAATTTATTTAATTTTTCCCTGTGGTATTGAAAATGGTATTGAATATTGATATTTTTCAAGGTATGGATCAAAGTGAGAGATTCCAATGTTGGGACAACCCTACCAAGCTGATATTTATAAAGCTGAGACAGTGAATTCTTCTTACTAATTATAACATTAATTGAAATTGTTTCCATTCAGTAAGTATTTTTGTATTTGATTTCTGTCAACGTTTTGTGTGTTTTGGTTTTTTTTTTCAGGGTTTGACTAACCAACCTACTTATATTGTGCTTTTCTGCAGAGAAAGTTCGTGAGATCCAGGAGAAACTTGAAGCCTTCATAGAAGCTCTACACAAGGAAAAGTAGGAGAACCAGGTATCTGTGCTGCAGAGTAAAACTTAGCTTTTACCTGCATCGAAACAATCATCAGTAAGGCAGAAAAATCAAAGTTGTCTAACGTTTAGACTATGAATAAGACAACTGTTAAGTAACAGTACTAGTAATTTATCTTTTAGATATCAGTCGAAATCACAACTTTGGCTTCCCACAATAAAATGAAAATGATCGACTGCAGTTTTGACATTTAAAATGCGTGCACGGCTCACCGAAAACTCTGCTGGACATCAAATCAAACTAACAGCAGCCTCCACTTTTGACAAGCTTTAATGCTGCTGCACATGAGCTCCTGAGTGCTGCGACTGCACACAGGCGAGACAAAAATCATCCGGTCATCAACCACCATTACTCATTGTTTGACGCATTTCAGATTTAAGAGAGAACAAATCATATGAAGAGCGCATGAGACTTTTTTGTGCAGCAAAGCAACACAACTAACTTGTAAAACCACCTGAAAAATCACCACAATCTGCAGTACGATGAATGCATGAAGGCCAAGAAGAAAAGCATCGCGAACATCACCTCCATGTCCAGCGTCAACTCAGACATCCAGGCCACAGCGCATCACGTTACTCTCACTGCTGTTAAAAATAAAAATGAATACAGTGGTGGATATGTTTCCATCCAACTCTCAAAGACCAGCTGACATTAGAAATGCAGTCGCAGTCCATTTGGCCAAAGGTATGTGGACAATAATCGCTCTTTTCATTTGGTTGCTTCTGTAATGGCATATTTATTTTGAGATAGTTACGTTTATTTTAGTTTTATATTTTGGGTGGAGATGCACTGAATTCAATTGAACAGGAATCTTACTTTAAGTGTTGTTGTGATGCAAATCTTTGTTTATTATCAGGAATTTAAAAGTCAAGTCAAAAGTCAAGAGTAACAGGAGTGTTCTGTTGATTTATTTTTGGGCAAAAGGTTTTGGTGAGATTCTATCTATATTTTGCTTCTAGAAGATGCAGTGTAAATAATGTATATAAAGGTAAATAAAGTATCATTTGAATGCAAATATTTGTACATTAGCAGGAATGAAGCAAACTATGAAAGTAAGAGCAGTGCTGTTTATTTATGTGAAAGTGCAAAGAAATATTTTGTCCCTAAAGAATTGAATAATTGTTACAAATAGTTGTGATTTCAATTTTGATCATAAGAATCCTGATGATCATTTTGGCCATAATTGTGCAGCCCCAACATTGTACTGTTTGTAATATGGTCTTTTCTTGTCTTTACAGAAATACTGAAAGCAAATGAATGGATCACACCAGAGAAATGCACTGAACAAAGACAACTAAACCTGTAAATGACCGCCATCACACCCTGACCCCTCCAACACCACTCCCTTGATTTTAATAGCCTCGGCTCGGCTTCCTGTCCCCCTCTGACGCTGATGGAAAGACGGACCTGAACTGAAGGAAACAGTTCTCAAGCTTTCGCTTTGTTTTCTCTTTCAAACGGCCCGGGGTCAGCAGGGGAACTTGTGCACAGGAGCCCAAACAGCATCACATCAGGAGGAAACTGAGAAGCTTGCACAGTGTTGTTAGACATCTGAACTCTCATTTTCAATAAATGAGGTTTGTGTTCATGTTTATCTCCCCAGTTTTTCTTTTTTTCAGCTGTGTACATGTGATTAGAGGGGTGTGTGTCTTCACTGATCTGTGTACAAAGAAACACTGTTGGCTCTGTTCCTGATGGGTGAAACAACCTTGAATATCATACCTTTATCTCGCCTGGTGCTCCTAAAATTTGCCATGGTCCCTTCCTGAGATATGACAGTTAGCCTCTATTTCACATTTACCAGCTCTTTTTAGTTGCAGTTAAGGTCCAAAAGCACTTAAGTTGTCCATCCAGCTATGTTCTTCATGTAGGCTATGTGAACCCTTAAATAAGACAGCATTTAGCCCTAGCAGATGTTTTTATCTTAAATCTATAAAGAATAAAAAGTAGCTACCTGGGTCCAGTTTCTCTCCCATCAACAGCCTCTAACAGGATACAACCAGCTCAGCTCTGATGTTTGACATTGGAAACAATATCATGTATAGATTTTTTTTTGTTATGATTTTGATCTAATGGGCTTTATTTGACATTACTTTGTTTTTATGTCTGTCAAATGCTCATAATGTCTGGGTCATGCACCTTTTTTGCTTCTGTGTGTGTCTGTCTCTCTGTCTGTCTCTCTGTCTGTCTGTCTGTCTGTCTGTCTGTCTGTCTGTCTGTCTCTCTGTCTGTCTATTTTTGCACTTCCACTATTGTTCATTGACGCTTCATCTACACTCATCCTATGTTGCAACTGACGGATAATTCAACAACTTCCAAAAGAAACTGATAGGACACCCTCTAAAGATTCTTCAGACACATTATTAAACTAAATGCTTCAGTTTTTTAACTGATTATATGATAATGTCTTTTTAACCTACAGGCAGACATCACTACTCAATGGCCATAATGCATAATCAGTGAAAGATGTCATAATAACTGTTTTAAAATACATAATCGACCAGCTTAGTGCATTTCAATTGATTTTGAAAAGCTATCTGTCAGTTGTTAAACACCACATCTCCACTTTGGACCTGGGCTTGCGTCTTTTTTGCTGTCCAGTCCATCTTGATCACTTGGTACAGATACACAGGGGAAGGTGGGTTGTCTCAGCGTGTTTCTCATCTGCACCAGGTTTGATGTGTATTTTGCAGCACACTTGTGCCTGTGTACATGTGCACAGCACAGGTTCTTTTCCTCTCCTGTCGATCATTGAATGGTCATTTAGATCTTTTGCCTATTGCTGCTTTAAGGATGAGATCAAACTCCAGAAAAAAGTGGGGAAAACAGTTATTTCTCATGGTAATAAACAGGAATTATCCTTAAAGTTAAGGAAAAAAGGAAAATATTTAACATGCTGGTGGGTAACTGAAAGCTTACCCTTTTATCAACTCACTGATTCCTCTAAAAGTTGCTGTCCAAGGTCAGATGTCTCCACTTTGCTCCCAATCTTGTGCATTTTCCTTAGTCTCATCTTGAACCTCTTATCCAACATCTATTCTGACTCTTCCCATCACCCACGTAGACGTCCACAAACTCTTCCTGGCTTGAAAAACTGTCTGATGTTTGACCGAAATCAGGGTGAGAGGCTGTCTTAACCCTGTCCATTCATTTATGTGTATATTGGTACAGTATATATATTAAATAGGCCATGCATTCTGTACAGGTTAAGTTAATGGGAAGCCACGCTACTATCATGTGCAGCACGTGTATGCGGAGTGAGCAACTTGTGTAACAGAAAATCGGTGAGTTGGTTCAAAAAACATGTTTTATGTTGTAGAAAGTAATGTTTGCATGGTGTACCCATCAGATGTGCTTTATTTATTAAATTTGTGTTTAAAAGAAAAAAAGTGAAAATAAAATTCACATTAATAAAAACGACCTTTTTCATGAAGTGTCAGCTTGTCCGGTCAGTGTCGACTCTTTTAACGACATCAAGTCGCCTGCTGCTCAGGGCAGTTATCATCCAGCTCAGTGTTAGCAGTTGTCTTGAGCATTGTCGGCTCACCTGAACCTTTAACCAGTGAGAAACTCAAATCAAATGGATGAGGATGACAAAACAATATCATCTTAAAGTCCATTTAGTAGCTCGTACGTAGCTTCCAACTGTATTTTATCTTCATTAACAAAGGGAGTTTGCCCAGTTTTTAATTTATCATTTATTTCTGAGCATGTTCAGGACTTCTTGTCTATATCAGCCCAAAAGTGAAGAGTTAACACATCATTCTGGACCTTAAAACAGTTATCACGAGTTGACATAACAATCTTTGTTTTCAACTTTTAAAGCCAACACAGACATGAAGTGGAAATTTTCCATGACAACTGAAAAAACTCCATCGACTAATGAAGATAATGTGGCAAACAAAATACATTTTGTGGTAAGATTGTTTAGATTAAGATGAAATTCAAAATAAAACAAACCAAGAGTCTACAGCCATGCTTGGACTGCCCTTTGTTCCAACGGCTCATATCTCCAAAGGCCCAATGCGCATTGCTCTGAAGGGTAATTTCTCTGAAAAAAAGGTAGCATACTCTCCCAAATAGAAGAATATAGCTAATTATTACGCACATTTATAACGTATCCTCTGTGTTGGGTGGGCTGGGTAGGTTTAGGGGGGAGGAGTGGGATTGGTTTTGGTTTTGTGAAGAACATCAGTGAAGCCAGTCGAGGCAAACTGGGACAGTCCATGCCTTTGCCATAGTTTGAAGTTCAGATGACTAATTAATAATGTGCCTCTGTCTTGGACAGTGTGTAGCCTGTTTTCTGAGCAACGCATGTTTGTTTCGAGGATAATAGGCTGTCAAACACGATCTTAAAGTCCAATGGCACAATTTTCTGACTATTGGGGTTTCAGAATTATGGGCTGTTGGAACAATGGCACGGCACCCTTTAAAAGTGCCTGGAGCTAAACGCTCATGTCAGCATACTAATATACTTGTCATGTTTATCATCTTGTGTTAGCATGCTATCATCTGCTAATGATTTTGCAGCTATTTGGTCATAAACCAAAGTACTGCAAAAAAAAAAATAAAAATGATTAAACGTTGGACCTCATGATGCTGCTCGAGGAGTGGTTATCACCAAATCTTGCACTAATCAGCCTTTGGGGATGATACATAAAATTTAATGGCAGTTCATCCACTAGATGTTTAGCTCAATGAAAAAGCTGTCCTGTTGAAGGCCATCACCTCGGATGCATGGTTTTCTCATTCTTGAAGAGTTGTGTATGTGTACGTGTACGTGTTTCCATTCCATAGTGTGCTGTTGTCCTGCAGCTGGTTGCATCTGGATGCAGTGATCTGTATGCTCATGTGATGAGGCCTCTGCTCCAGGTTTGGGCAAACCCTCTGAGTATTTTACTCTGCAGGCTGTTATCTCAACCCGGAGTAGACTGAAGACACGTTGCCGCCTGAGGCAGCAGCTAGGGAGAGGCAGGCAGGCAGCTGAGGGCCTGACTGATTAATAAGTCAGAGTCCAGAGGTTCTCCACTCCTGGGCATCCTCTCTTCTTTCACAAGAGCCTGGTTGTTACTTCATCTCCACATCGCTCAAAGGGAAGCGCAGCGGGGAGGGGTGGATGTAGAGGGGGCCGGCCTCATCCTCACTACCATCACCTGAGGCTTTACACATGGAGATAACTGCCTCACGTCAACTTTCTATTTTCTCTGTGGCTATTATATTCCCCTGTTTTCTCAAAAACAAGGGAAAAGGAGTGGAAAAGGAGTGAAAAAAGCCTAATGACTTTGTAGCAGCCATGAAAAGAAAGGGGGAAAAGTCAACCTCCAGCAGAAGGCCTTTGTGCTATCAGATAGCCACGTTCTGGGAGGAGGGAGGCCGGCCGGGACACACTATACACCATTAGCATCTGCAAAGGCCGTCACGTTGACTAATAGCCAGTGCCACAACGGCACAGTGGCTCAGTTTGTGTTTTCCCTCAATCCCCATTATGTCAGTGACACAAAAGCAGCCGAGCCAGACTTTTCAAATGTGCCACAGCAGCGGACGTGCACAAAGCTTCATTTCTAGTCTTTCATAGGAAAAGAAAGAGCCGATCTTGTTGCTTCGTTTTTTTTTAATCCCCCACCTCATCACACAGACACATTCTGGGTCTTTTGGCAGGGGGTGTGGCGGGTCGGTATATGATGAAAACGTTGAATAAGTCTTAGAAAAGGGCAATAAATTGTGGGGATGGGCGTTTTTTGGCAGTGGCGGCAGTGTTAGCATTTGTTTGCCTTCTTGTTGGCAACACTGGCTTTGTTCTCGTCTTTCTGTCCCCGCTGTTATCAAGCTGTTTGTTAGGGTTGTGGGAGAGGCAGAGATTCTGGCGACCAGATTAATGTGAGTGGCTGTCAACTGACAACGACAAATTGACTGGTTAGGATTGTACAGCTCCTTTACAGAATCCTCAGGTGGATATTACCCAAGAGGACAGTGGTTTCGGAAGTCTACTTAAAATATTGTTTAATAAATGAATGCAGAAAAGTCACAAATTGATGCCTAAAAAATCACCAGAACGCAAGAAATAATGCTTTTGATGTTTTCTTTTAGAGAACCTTAAGACCCTTAAGATTATTATGTGTACTGGCAAAAATGTTGGAACAAAACCTACACCCCTGGTTTTGGAAAGATATTTGTTTTGTTTTGTCTGAGTCCCTCTCACTGATTCAAAGTGGGACTCAGGTGGATCAAGGTGATGTCACGCATTTCTGTGCTGCTATCATTCACCAGCAGTATAGCTACCTTCTTGAATGTTCTCATAAATGCTAATAATGTTTTGTTTTTTTTTTACCCCTGTTATTGTTTTATTATTAGTATATGTAATATAATAGAGAAATACTTTAAACATACACTTCCATTATCCATGTTTTGGGAGCTTTTCCCTGTGTTCCTCTCTGATTATGATTCAAGATTACTTTATTTGTCCCATGGGAAATTTTTCTTGGATTTAAAGGCTGCCACACAATACAAACATAGTGCAGAAATATTACTATTTTGCATGCATGCACAAGAAACGTTTTATCTGTTGTTCTTTATTCTTAGTGTGTAAAGACCACTGAAGTGCCACGATGCACCTGTTTGTTTTTACTTTTGACAGTAAAAGAAAGAGCACTTGATCCCAGAGTGTACTCTTTTGGTCCCAGTTTGGTCCACTGTCCACAACAAATGTGGACAGAGTTTGTCTGACACTATACGATATTTGAGGAGACACTAAGACACATAAAAGACACTAATTCAGCCTATGAGAGTCACTTATCAGCACTTCAGTCAACAAGTGCAGATAAATACAGTGGATGTAAATCTAACACTTTGTGCCCGGGGAGACAAACGGCCGCTGTTGAGTCATCACTGATGAATCTTATCTGAAGCTTGTTGGAGCAACAGGCTTCCTTCTCCGTTTCAGCCAACAAAACCTTGTACTGTCCCCGGGGCCCGCTGCTTTCTGCCCTGCAGAGAATAGCGTCACAATTGGCCTTTGTGTTCATTATGTTAGAGGCATCTTCCCATTGCACTGTGGGGTCCATTCCAATGCTGAATTAGGCCCATGGGGATTTTAGCCAAGTCACGGAGGTCAGTGACCCTTCTTGTCACACCCCAAACACACACACACATACAGAGAGCCCTGTTCTTGCTCTGTGTGAGCTATAAATTATGGCAGTGCTTCAGTGTTGGGAATGGTAGGAGGTTCGACCGTGTGAATCCTGTGGTGGTCCTGTATCCGTGTGTGTGTCCACAGGGGTGGCCGGGCAGAGGACTGCTGCAAGTTCTCACAATTCAAGTCTGACGTTCACCCTGAAAGAATTCATAAAATGACCTCATCGTCTCACGTCATAAATGAATCGGTCCATTGTGGGAGGAAGAAGAGGCCTCCATTAATAAATCCCCAATGGTGGATGTATTTTTTCCCAGTAATCCTACAATATGCAGGGTGTCCACTCACACGGGTCGCCCGCCACACAACAGAAAACAAACAGAGGAGCTGAACTGTTATCTGACTGATTTGCTCTCATATCTGAGTGATCGTTTGCTTATTGATGTAAACAGCCAAAAGCTGCATGAGGGGGCTATTTCTCTTCCCAGATTTTTATCTAGACTATTAAACTGGATCACAATACACAATATGTGTCTTAAAAACATTACTTATATTGTTTAAAATAACGAAAGGATCCCACTGTCTGCAGGTTACAGCTAATGCATTATAATGACAAAACAGATAAGTTGAAATATTGTCTTCTTGTCAGTAAAACGTTTGAGTCGTTCTAAGCTTCAGACACCGACAGAATGCAGGATACTTTCTGTACTGTTTATCACATCAGGCGGTTTGCCTTACAAACCTCTCATGACTTTCTTACCAAAGAGATGGAAATCTTTATTTTAAATCAGAATTTAACAGTGATGTGCCACAACCAAAGACTAAAAGTGACAAAATCCCAGTGTTGGTGGAGGAATTAATATCCTTTACTTTAAGTAAAAGTACTAATGCCACGCTGTGAAAACACTGTTACAAGAAAATGTTACTTAAGTAAAAGTAACTAGGCCTAAATATAATTACCCAACATATAAAAATCTAAAAATAAATAAAAACACTTCAAAAACCTCGAAATTAATCAAAATAAATTGAAAAAGTACCTAATGTCTGTCAAAAATAGTTGCCAATAAATTTTCTGTCAGTCGGTTAAGTGATTAATCAACTAATCGCTGCAGCTGTACTTGTATAAACTGTTGGGTTTAATTTGTAACAAACCATATTTTACAAACTCTTCTTATGTTTTCAAGCAAATCGTCATTTGTAAAGAAACTACTGGCTAAAACTTTTGGATAAATGCAGTAAAGTAAAAAGTACAATATTTCTCTCTTAAATGTAATGGAGTAAAAGTATAAAGTGGCATGAAAATAACAGAGTCGAGTTAAGGACAAGTACTTTGACTGTGTTAGCATACAGAACTAAGCACAAATGAAAATAAAGTCAAATAGATGTTTTTGAAGCAAAACATCAGCAACTGATAATCAGATTATTGGTAAAATCTCATCTCACAAACATCAGATATCAATAAGAATTAAACTTGCAGTGTGAACGCTGTCATAAAACCACATTTCAGTTTTATACTTGCCTTCTAAGATGTGAAGTGTGAAACTCTGTGTGTGTGTGTGTGTGTGTGTAACAGCAGAGGGGTGGGAAATTTCCTCTGCAGAATGGAGTTATGCAAAGTTGCCATGGAAAAACTGATCGTCGCACAAACTGTTTCTTAATCGAGTGGAGGTCTTAGTGAGTGGGAGGGACTCTGGAGTTTTCAGCACAAGAAGCAGCTCTGGGTTTGCATGGACTTAGTGGGATTATGTGAGCATTCATGGCAACCAGTGAGGCCAGCAGGTGAGGTCTGGGCTCAGCTGCCTTAGCCTTTAGGTAAACACAGAGAAGGGTTGCCAGATCCTGGCTGCGTTGCCAGGCTGAAATCGTATCTGTCCACACTACTTACGTCAGTCAGGCTGATCTGCCTCCGCCTGCGTGGCGCTGACAGGGGGCTGCACTTGTTGCAGGACGGGGGTCACTGAGGACCGGCTTTCATCGTCTAAGTGCCACAGTGAGGCAGGACCAAAAACGGTCTGGTGACATTACTTGACTGGCTATCAATAGTATCTTAGCAGGCACTAAAACCAAAAGCAAACAGACTGAGTGTGGATGTTTGAGGCGAGGCTCCGTCGCGTTAGCAGCGTCGTGTGTTAACGCAGAGCAGAAACAGGCTTGGTAAAGTGATCAAGTTGTGAGCTTTTGTCTCTTTTCAGGAAATCCTGATCTCATTTTCACTGAGCCTATACTTTTAATTAGATTTGCATTTTCTAACACGCCCGTTTTACATGTGTTTTCGGAGATAAACAGTAAAACAGGCTTATCGAAATGAATAGTTCTGTGTTTTCCCAGAATACTTCAATTTTAACCTGCCTGACACCACATCAGATTAAGACAAGGGAATTGCCGCGATACATATTCAGTGCTGTCAGGAATTCTTGCATATTTGCTTCACACACAAAAACTGTTTCCTTTCACATGACCTTTGAGCAGTTTGGAAAAATTAACCCAGTGCATTTCGTCCAGAGAACATCTTCTCTGACTTAGTGATGTAGATATCTGCCAAACATAGAGTGAAACTTAAATGTTGGTGTTTGTTTTTTTTTTTTAAATCCTGTGCACAATTCTACTGACACTGGTCACCCATTTGTGTCAGCTGAAAGCTTTTTGGTTTTGTCCATTTGTACATATTGTCAAACCAAACTTTTAAAGTGAAATCCATCTATGTGGCATCCCATCATATCATCGTTGTGCTCCTCCTCCACTGCAGCCTCTCTGTTTGTTCACCTGCCGGTCAGTTGTGCTGGGCCTGAAATCCCACCGCTTCGCCCCGCTGACCTCTTGACCCCCTGCAGCCTCCACACGCCTCCTCTCTGGACCAGCAAATATTGAAGCAGTCAGTTAGGGTTTCTCTACTGCCCACTGAGTGTTTGACTGTTGCCGGAGAACAGCTTTACTATCACTGGACAACAGCAACAGCAGGCTGGGGCATGCCCCTGTATGTGTGTGTGTGTGTGTGTGTGTGTGTGTGTGTGTGTGTGTGTGTGTGTGTGTGTGTGTGTGTGTGTGTGTGTGTGTGTGCGTGCAGGAGTTTAAACATAAGCTGTACCAACTAGAATGAACCATAAACCTGGATTAAATTGTGGTTGATCTTATTGTTCTGTTACATCAAAACTTAAAATGTACTATTTAATTAAACTAGGCTCGTCTTAAATAAGTATTTCATTGCTGGAAAATATAGTATTTTAACAACATCTGGCTGTCTGTGCAGTAGAAAGACACAGATACTTTTGAAATTGGTACTGCATGACCAGAAAACTGAGAAAAAGAGCTGTGGCACTGCTTTTGCTCAGGAGGTAAAAAACCTTACAACTACCAGAATGCATGGCACCAAAATGGACCAACAAGCACTCCCACTGTTGAGTGATGTAATGTAAGTTTCCAATTTGGCATCCAACTGGTAACAAACAATCATGTCTACAGTTAAACGGTAATCTAAAATATGTTTTTGGAGGCATTTTAGGACAGAATAAGCAACACAGGAACAGAATCATGGCTTGCATTTGATTAGCACTGTCTAGTTTTGCTGTTTAAGTCTATTATTTTTTTCAGTCTCTAGATTCTGGTGATTCTACATTTTCTGATTGAAACAGTATGATGTCTGCTTTCTGTTCACAAACTCTTGAAATGCAGCTTAACTGCCTAGTTTTACTGTTTGATTTGAGTTTGGTCTGAGTCTGAGTGTGTAGTGTCGGGTTTACAAAAATGTGGACAGCCCTGAAGCTTATCTAGCAAGGAGATCTGTGTGCTGGCAAGATGGAGGGAAGTTTACCATAGTTCACCTACACAAACCACCCACACTGTTATGATATACTGGTTGAAATTTGGCAAAGGACCCTTTTAAACTTTTCTGTAAATCTCAGTTTAGCCCTAAAGATTAACATCCACCCTGTTGCTCCACGTTTATATTCTAATCTAAACAGTAACCTTTGGTTTATCCAATTACTTGACACTTTTATTTAAAGTTACTAATTTAAGATAATTTAAAACAACTCAAATCAGTTTGAAATTTTTAAATAGAATTTAAATTCAAATCCAGATTTTATAAATTTGGGACCAGTTTAAGAAAACTATGAATCACTTTTAGTAGAATCTATACTAAGTTTGATGACAGTGTACATACAGTGAACAATAAATGATTAGCTGCGTCCCAAATCTATATATTAATGTCAGCAAGTTTTCAGTATGTTTCAGGTGTTGATGAAATACTGTTTAAAGGGGCAGCATCCATACTAATTCATCATTGAGCTGTTGATTTGTGCTGTTAATTGTCTCACAATGCGATGCACAGAGAGAAAAGAAGGAGCTATTCAAAGGTGCAAAAACTTAAAATTGTGAATGATGTTGGACAACTCCAGAAAGACTGCTGGAAACAACAACAACAAAATTACATAGTTAGAAAAATGGCTTTGTTTTAGTTTGATTTCTTGTTTAATTTGTCACTTGGCATTTTAAAATTTCAGTCCGACTGGCATCTATCAGAGAATGCATCAAATCATTTCCTGTCAGTGCCAAACAATTGATTTTATGTTTGTCACAGGAAAAAAAATGCCGGATTTCACAGTTAGTATATAGCACAATTATTATTATGCAGTATGGATTTGGAATTAATATCCTAAATCACCATCATGTGCATCATTGTTTGTTTGAGTGCTTTTGTGCTTGAGTGTTAATTAGATTGTTTCCTTTTGATTGTTCCTCAGAGCTATTGCCTGGCTGTATGTGTGTGTCCTTGCTCTGCATTGTGTGTGTGTGTGTGTGTGTGTGTGTGTGTGTGTGTGTGTGTGTGTGTGTGTGTGTGTGTGTGTGTGTGTGTGTGTGTGTGAGAGAGTGATCCTGGGTGCTCAGGAATGTTTGCTCTGCCAACACTCAGTGACTGTAGTCTCGGTCGTTTCTCCAGCCTTGAGTGAAACGGACACTCTGCAGCCTTTTATCAGGCAGACACGGCCCGTCCCTTGAAGAGGAGGAAGGTAAATAATGGCAGGACTTTAATAGGTGGATAATGTGGTCGCAGGGCACAAGACTGACTGTCCCTGAGCAAACAGGACCAGAGCAGCCTACATACACACACACACACACACACACACACACACACACACACGCACACACGCACACACGCACACACACACACACACGGCCCAATAGCTCTCCTAAGAAGAACATAAAGGAGAAATATGTTCAGTCTTTTATCTCTTACACACACACACACAAGCACAGTCCAGCAGCTTTTCAGTTCTCTTTAAGGATCTCAAACATGTGTTCACAATTTCAACAACCACACATAGTTTAAACGATACACCTTGCAGTGTATTTTCATATTGTTTTAGTCTTTTTCTTTTGGATTTTTGCCAAAATATGCAATACGGGAATTCAGTACCAATTGTGTAATCTTTATTTACTGCACAACAGTTCAGTTTTTTTTGGATTTGTATTCAAATAGTTTTGGTCATTTAAATGCCCAGAGGGGAAACTTGTTCAGTTGTTATTTGTCAAAATGCATTAAAGTTCTCTGCTGTCACAATTGCTATTGTGGGGCAAAACAATGTATGCAATGCAAATTGATCAAATTAAAAATACCAACCTTTAAGCGATGCATATGAACACAAAACAAAAAAAAAAAAACAGCCAACAAATAGGAAATAAAACTGTAAATACAAACATTTATAAAAACATTAAATTATGTAAAAAACTATTATAATAACATTACGTTCAAAAAAACAACTCCTCTCAAAAAATAAGCACCATTTCTGAAATAAATGATTTTTTTTCATGTCTTTGAGTTCATCTTCCTCTCCTGCTCCTGTATTGCATCACATGTTCACCTGCAGGCCTTCTCTACCAACAGCATCATCATCCTCTCATATCACATCCATAAAGAAACAGCAGGTTTATCTTCACACAGACACACTCACATATATTTAAACACCCGCGGCACACTCAATCTCACACACACACACACACACACACACGTTTCCTGAAGTCTCCAGAGGCCAATTAAGATAGTGTACTTACCTTGGGGGCATGTGCACCACCCCAGCCCCTCCTCCCTCAACTCAACCCCCCACCCTCCCCTCACCCCAACAGACCCTTTGACCCCTGACACACGACCTCTGTGCTGAATGAGTACACACAGGGGCGTCGGAGCGAGACCCCCGGCCATTCCTGCTCCGCTGTGACACACACACACATATAGCAACATACACATTCAAAAACCCTCTGGCTGTGCACACTGAACAGTAAAAAAAAAAATATATGGACCACTGGTCATACACAAGGCATCTAACTACACACACACACACATATACACACAGCTGGGAGGTAAGGGGTTAGTTGTGGGTCGCAGGTTAATACAGTCCAAATGGACGGGACAGCGGCAGGGTGCAGGGGGCGCTGCAAAGACCCAGAGTAGCTCATTTAGTTCCTTAAACTGTTTTAGGGACTAAGGTTGATTTCTGCAAAGAGTGTCATTGTTTTATCATGGATAATAGATGTTATTTTAAAAAGAAGACGGATGCTCTTGGATGCTCATGGATAAAAATACGAGTAGAAAGAAAAGAGGAGGGGAGGAAGTGAGAAAGAAGTTAGAGGAGAATGAGAATTGAAAAGAAGGGAGCGTATAAAGCGAGTGAGGAAGGAAGGAAAGACCTCAAGTTGGAAAGGAATTATGGATGGAGTTTAACAAAATTTGGCAAATGCATCGTACAAAAATACTGACATTTTATCATTCATCATCAAAAGAAATGTTGTGGCTTATGGCTCTGTGAGGCCATTAAATACACCGTGACATGCAGACGGAGAATTCTTTCACGATTGATTCATTCTGTTGCGTTCTGCCATTTTGAAAATATGTCTGTCCTCTTCTGTGGTTGTGTCTTGAATTCATGTTTAAGCCAAACATGATGTTTTCCTAATCCTGACCTAGAGATGTTTGTTCTTAAATCCCACTATACGATAGCCGCAGTGTTGCCATAACATGAAATCGAAACCAGCTTTTATTCTGGTGATTGTATTGAGTGAAGTGGGTTTAACTTCATGTGTTTGGGTTTGCATTGCTTTGTACATCTTTTGCAACTTCAGTAATTTGTAAACCTTTGTAGCAAATAATAATAATAAGAAGTAACTTCTTTCTCAAACCAGCATTTTTTTTCACAGTGCAGTTTTTTCACCTTGTATTGATTACATTCTACCAGTTTCCAGAAGGGACAAAATATGAATTGTTGCGATGTGGTGGTCAGTGTATGAGGACATCAAAGGGATCAGCTCAGTGATGGCAACACTGGGAGGAGGATAAGACCAGACCCAGCCAACAAAACTAAGCCCAACCTGAAAGGCAGGCAGGCCCAGTAATACGGGATCATCCCTGGTGTAATTCCTCCCTCCTGGGCCCCAACAAAGAGACCTGAGACAAGAGCTGCACATCTGGGGGAGGGGGACCTTTAGTGAAGGTACGGTGGTCCGATGGTCACTGACCAGGTCGCCATGCCAACAACATACATGCACACACGTACACGCAGGCAAACAACTGCCTGCAACAGTCCGGAGCCCTCTTACCCTCTTTCATCCCCTCTATTTTCTAATCAGCTGCCTCGGGCCTCGCATTGTGTGTGGACGTGTCCAAACATGGCGGGAGATCAGAGGTCAGCTTGGCCGCTGACCTTGGCCCCTAGTGGCCCCTTCGGAGGCCCAGTAAAGGGGGGAGTGTTGCTGGATGTGGGTGGTGTCAGACCATGGCTCTGTCCCTCCGTGGCAGGTCCGGTTCCTAATCGGCTCAGAGGCCAGTTGAAGGCCGGAGAGCAACCAGTATTGTCCAGCTGTGTCTGAAAGGCCTGGTGCTGAAAGGCCAGGGCAGGATGGGGTCAGACTGGCCGCAGCGCTCTGTTGCCTTTCAAATGCCATCGATACCCTCCTTCACTCTGGCCAGCTCTGCATGGCGAGCACCCGGCCATGGTCAACCTTTGATGTGATCACCCGAGAATGACACGGCTCTGGCCAGAAGCATCAGCTCATCATTAAGACCATAAAATGTCAAAGACCAGTTCGATTTTGAAAATTGTTTCCAATCTTGTTATAAATCATATTCTGTGGATTTGAAAGTGCAAGTAAAGCACATCCTTTCCTCTCACCCTCTGAGTTCTGATACTGAGACAAATGATCAATGAGTGTAAATGACCAAGAAAAAGGAAAAAATGTATTACTAATTGTGATTCTCTCCAGTGTGTTTCTGGTTTCAATAAATGTTTTGATTGGAAAACTACTGAGACAGCAGCCTAAAGCGATGAACACTTTTGGTGTACTGCATCTGATGACAGAAGAAAATACATCAAACACTGGAGATTTTCAGAGAAAAAAGAGAGTTTAAAGCTCATTTGATGGTGCAAATTGGGTATTAATTTACTAATATGTAGCATAATTGACTTTTGTCCAAAGGAACCAACATTTCCTTAAATTAGATCAATTAGAGCAAACATTGAGAAACAATTTTATTTCTACCTATAAAAAACTGAACTTTGAATGTCCCAAAAATTTGTTGGTTGAGATCTAACTCACACACACCCACACACACAGACACACACACACTCCACACAGCCTCCACTTGTTGACTCAAGACTCAATTATCAGCTGATTCACTTCGACTTTCAAAGCTGCTAATATCCTCGGGCCGCCCTCAGCGACTGACCCAAACACGTTAACTCTATTACCACCATCTGCCAGACTAATTTCAACAAGCATCTCTCACTAACCTACACGCACTAATCACATTTTCAGCCAAATACTGATCAATGAGCTGAGCAGGGAGATGAAGCGGTGCGGGATCACGCGCAACCACTGAGGTAACACAGGCTGCTCTTTAAGACACACAAATAGTGATAATCATGTTACTGAGGAGAACTTCTCTGTTGACAAGCTCATGGTGTTGATATTATGGGATGAATGTTTCAGGCTCCATATGGGACAAAGGGCAGCTTCTTTGTGAACAATAGGTGTGAAAATGTGTGCTTTGATGAATTGAAACAAAAGCACCTTCGATAAAATCAAATGTGCTCAAGTCAATTAAGACATTGATTTCAGGACATTTTGTATATTTTTAAAGAGAGAGAATTTTATCATTTCTTAAAGGAAAACTTTGGGTCATAAAAACTTGGATCTTTGGTTTAAATGTTCATTCTTGATGTTGGACATAGTATTTTGACAAAAAAAACCACCACCTTTTATATGACAGTTTTAGCAAACTGCATCAATTGATGGAGACCCTCTGATCGCTTGTGAAATAAATGTCATGCAAAAGCAAGTATGCGATTAAGCTAAGATTGTTTTGTCAAACTTTCTCAGAGTTTCGGTCATCATTTCTAGCAGTTATGACTTCATTCTCACCATTTATCCGCTAAGATCTGGAAACATGGTGATACTGCTGCAAAGATCAAAAGACTTAGAGCAGTCAAATGGTCAGACAGGTCATAAAAACAAATATATAGATAGATCAATAAATAACATGGCTATACTTAGCGAAAAAAGTGGTCAAGAAATGGTATGTTTTCATTCGTTTATATGGTGCTAATAAACTCACTTTGCACAGTAACACTGTGTGCAAGTAGAGTTGGTTAAAGTTAAACCAAGAACCAAATAATCATTCTTTAAACTGTGCTGGATGTACAATGGACAGTTTGTGTAATAATTTTACTGTTTGTCTTGCTTCTCTTACATATAAGTTTGATTAACTTGGATGTTTGTAAAGCTTGTATTAGTGTGCTTGTATTTCCTGCTTTGTTTGACTTTTTTTTTCACAATGTTGACATAGAACAAATAACTTGCTGACTAGAGTGTTATTATTGCCTATGGAAACGATGGACAAAACTAAAAAAGAGACACCAAAGTTGTATGAAATTGGGATTCCCCTTTAATAAGTCACCCTCCGTCTCTCCCAACTCATCACAGGATGTCAAGTCTTTGAAACAAGACAAGCGACACTGCAACGAGTCTAAGAAAAGTCCAACTTCACCTAAGTGGGAACGTTTTAATGAAGTGGGCGACAAGTCCTCTTCAAACCAACACTCACAGGACGGGAGACATCCCTGGCTCCTCAGCTCTTGTCCCCTCACAGGCTAATAGGACCTGCCAATGGAGTCATCTCTTTTTCCTCTCACAGCCAAGAGAAAGGCGAGCAATTAAATCCAATTGCCTACTGCAATGCTGGGACCCGGGCCCCAGAAGGCTGCGGCGGTCCGGACATTTAATCATCATGTGACCTAGTTGCTGGTTCTGATAAATGGGCCTGGGGAGGGAAAGCATTGGCCGGTCATTAATCTACAGTCAGATGGGGACAAGCACACACGGTCGCCGCCAAGTTAATTGGCCACTTATTTTAGCACGAGCGGGAGGCTAAGCGAGATGGAGATGGATGTTCCTCTGTTGATCCATAATTCGGCCCTCCGGGGTACTAATACGAGCAAAACAAACAGAATAGGAGGAGGAGGTGGAGAGGAGGAGAGGGGGCATGTCCCTGAGGAGGTCTGAGGTTTCCACACTTCCACAGGTCATGAAAACACAGCTCAGAGCAGCTCAAAGAGATTGACTTGAACTCCACATAAGATGTGGCTTCCTGGTTAAATCTTTTCCTCTTGTTGGCTCCTTTTAACTGTCATTTATAAAGTCATATATATATATAAAAAAAAAAATCACGTAGGATGAAAAAATGTGCTAGACTCCCGAACCCTATGTCATGTGGAAAAAAATGCTCAACTACAAGAATGTGCTCAGGCTTGTTATCTCTCTTATCTCCTCCACTCCTGTGTGTCCTCTCTGCCGGGCTGTCCAATCAGGTTGTAGCGAGGGTCAGCAGTCGTCCAGGTGGCTGCCCGCCTGATGGATGATGGGAACAGGAGGGGCTGACCTGGTCGTGATAAGGACCCTATCTTGACAGGGGCTTCCTCTCCAAGTCTGAGCTCAGCCACACACTGTCGACAGAGAGAGAGATGGATGTGCGGCTCCGTGGATGGACGGATGGATGAGGGGGAGACAGACATGGGGGTGTGTTATAGAACAAGGCACAACCTGTCCTTGTGTGTTATCAGTTCACCTCCTGACCTCTGCACATTTTTTTTCTCTCAATTCAGCCTGAAAAGCAGAGGTGCCTGAGGAGGTTGGGGCCATTTGTAGTCTGGCTGTGTATGCAGTTGTGCACGTTAGGGATGGTAATAAAATCAGTCGGTCCACCACTTTGGTCCTCATCAAAATATCTCAAATTCTGTAGAATGAATTTCCTTAGAAATTTCTACAGGCATTCATTGTTCCCAAAGAAATAATCCTAATTTCGCTGCAGATCCCCTGACTTTTCTTGTAGCTGTTACGTCCCAGTCCAGCTGTTAATGTTATGTGCACTCAGTTTTCTAAGTTATAAGTCCCTGTTTTATTTTGATGCTCAACTCTGTCACTTGTTTCACCTCACTTCCTGCCTGTGTGATTACTTTCCCTGCCATGATTAATTTCACCTGTCCCTCATTACTCTGCCTCTCTTGTGTATTCAGTCTGCGTCATCTCCTTTGTGTGTGCCAGCTCAGCTCCACTGTTTTCTTTTAAGTACTCAACAACATTTTTTCCTGTGTGTTCCTAATTCTGTTTTTTGAACTCTTGCCTGGCAAATGTTGGATACCTATGGTTTGATTTTTGGACTGACCCCTGTATACTGTACTCTGATTCCTCCAAGACTAACTTTTCATGGTGCTTTTGAGTCCATCCTTTGTTGTTTTCTGTACTACCTGATACTAGTACCACCAGCAGGGTGAGTCAGTTATTCACTGTACACATTATTGTTTGGTCAATTTCTTTATGTCACCACACTAATTTATGTTGTTACATATCTAAGTTATGTGTTGCTGAAAGCTGTGTAAAGATATATATTGTGGCGGGAATGATTCCACATTGTTATTTTGTAGCCTACGTACAAAATTAATTTGTATTTTACATACAGCACTTATTCTGTTATCATTCATGGCAGTTTGACTATTAATTTATTCATATATTTTCATGTGTACCTTAAGCTGCTATTTCAAGTGAGAGAGAGAGAGATTAATGGTGGTTCTTATCTGAGATAATGTGTGATAATTTTGCCCTCAGTAGGATATACTATCACTAATGGCAAAAATGGCTATCACATACAATAGTTTAAGACTGCATTGTCTCATTTAAATACATTTCTAAGCCTGATCAGAATAGCAAAATATGTATCTCTGTTAATGCATCTCTTCCCATGTGGCCTCTCTCCAGCCAGACATGCTTGGTGCAGGCTATGATGAACGTGACTCGAGAGCACAGCTGTCATTCTGGAGCTCAAACTTTCTCACTAAGGTATGCTGTTTAAAGTCAAGCTGTTTTTAATGCACCAGTAAGCCCAGTTATTTATTTAATTAGCTCACATCCTTAACCATTGTCATGCATAATATGAACAGGCTCCAGGCTTACTGTCTTGTTATTTCATTTTGTAATTGTAGTTTATTAAAAACTTGTCAGCCTTATGGATTAATACGCCCCTTCCATACATCATAGTTACATCAGCTTGCTCACAAAACATGTTGTGGGTGGTTATGACTCAATCATTTTCTTCAAAATATGATCATTTTAAGTCTATGGCACCATAATTTAATATTTCCAATCTGGCAACACAGCCTTGGCTATTGCTCAATGCAAAATTGCCACTAAGTGCAGTGCTCAAACTTTCTTGTTTTATCTTTGAGCTCGGTTGAGGTAGAGAATGATGGAAGAAAAACCCATCTTCAGTGTTTCGGAGTTAATTTCTCTAATCTCTGTAACAAAACATTACAAACATACGTCTCATTAATAAAGTAACACATGGCGAAATGCAGTCAGATGGGGAAACCAGATTTGTGAATCAGCATCTAGTTTATGAACTTAGCTGAATCCAGTGCTAAAGTAAGCTCTGCATCCTGCACACATTTCGATCCTTTGCCCATGCCTTTGCAATTTTTTTATCATCTGAAAGGAACTTTGTCCTGTTTATTAGGTACTGCAAAAAAAAAGATTTGACATTTAACTTTGTAGGTGGAATTTTGCAGCTGTGATTTTCCACTAATATTTCACAACATTGCAGAGGCAACAAATCTAAAGTGTGTTAACTAAGATCTCTCTTTATGATGCATAAAATAAACACACAGCATGCTGTCCTCAGAAAAACTCTACACACACAAAAAGTCCACTGATCTGAGATCTGAGACAGCTAACAGGTAGAGGGGCCAACCAGTCTCATCCATCACCCAAAGAGATCAGATCAGATTAGAGACCTGACCATACATGCTGCCTCACTGGAGGTCCTCAGGGGGATCTGTGAGTATGGATCTGGTTTTCCTGCATAGAAATGTTCCTATGAATGTGTGAGTGTGATATGGTTAATCTAAAAGGACTCACCATCTGGATTTTCGTAGTGTTAGTGCTGCATGGTCTGTACTGCCCCTCACCATCACGCCTCGGTGAATACGCAGAATTGGACTGAACACCAGGAGTCTGATCAATATGATAAATTGGGGCGTCATTGCACCGTGCAACCTAATTCCTGCTAATTGGGAATTTTCACACATATCTCCAGAGCAGAATGCCTTCCCTAATGAGGGCGGCTGCTTTCACTCTCTGATCTGTGGCCAGCAGCAGGAGCCTGGCCCGGCTGACCTCCTCGGTCCCAAGGTGGTCAGCACTGAGCCGGACATAGCTCCTGGTTCAGCTCCACTGAATAGCTGCTCATCCCCTGTTCCCAGCAGGAGACTTCGGTCTTTTGAGCTGCAGGCCTGACCCCACGGGAGGGGAGCAAGCCAGGGTCAGGTCCCAGAGTCAACAACCCTGGACCAGGCTCTGGACCAGCACGGTGCCCTCCGACCACCAGCCTCTGCTGCCCTGACCCTGCTCAGGCCTGGCTTTGCCCCCTGTGGCGAGTCAGGGGTCAATCTCCTGGAGGCTCATTGTAGCGGACGCTGACAGACGATAAAAGGGGCTTGTGGTCAAGCCAAGGAGCCATGAAAGCGAAGGGACAGCAGCACCCCTGCCGCTGCAGTCTAATTTGGGAGGATGCTGGTGCGTCAGCGACAGACGCCGGACCAACAATGGCTCGGCACTGGTAAACAATAATGTTTGTGCAAGGCCTCTTTCTTGGGGCCAATCTAGAACTCACAAAGCCCATCTGGTATCAATAAGATGTCCTGAGATGCTATTCAGCACATCAGTCTTCATTTTACCCAGCTTTTCAGCAGAAGTCCTCTCTGGATGCTCAGTGTTGGCTAACACTTATAAAGTGACAGATGCTATAGATCTAAAGTTTGAAGGTGAAGTGAGCATATGTGAAATCTATCTGTTCTTAGATTTAATGCATTGCAGTGTGAGAAGACAAAGTTCTTCTTGATTTAGAAATGCCAATTATTGCATTTAAAGTGAAAAAAATGAGTGACACATGATAAGATGATAACAAATATGTTATCCATATAACAAATATGGAGTGAAGAAATTAAAAAGCCTAGTATCTGTGTTTTGCTCTCAAAGATGGCTTTTCTTAGGGCCCTGACACACCAAGCTGCTGGTTGGATATTGGTCAATTTAAGGCCATTATTGAGTCTCTGTCAAACTAGTTTTTGTGCTGTGTCCCGCACCACTGGCACTCTTCTGCCCTTTTCAGCTATTTTTTGGCTGAGTCAACATGTTGAATCAGCGTCTAAGATGGTGTAGCCCGAAATCATACTGAGTAGCAGTTCAGTTAGTGCACGAGAAAAGAAATTAAGGTGAGTAAAGCAAACAAACAGCCAAAGTCGAAGCGCAAAGATATAAAACAACTTGTAAGATTTTTTTTAACCACCACGCTCTGCTTTAGCAGAAACAGTTCATAACTGTTTGTGTTATAGTTCAGTGGCATCAGGTTGTGCTAACTAGCAAACTAGCACGCTGAATCAGTCAAATACAGAGTATTTGCTACCTGCTGGTCTGGAGGATTATTTCCTCTCATGCAGGTGCACAAGGTACATGCTGGTTGGCCGGTGGCTGTGGTCTTTGTAGTGTGTATAAGAGCAACATTTTGGCTGATAGGTTATTCAAAAGTTGGCCTTTGGCGCAATTAGTTCATTGATGTTGGTTCAGTGTGTCTGTGCCTTTAGAGAAACCTCATGACCTTTCTTACTCATCATAAGGAGGAAGAGTTTATTTACAAACAGTGTTGCATTACAGTATACAGTGTTTCCACCAAGGAGGACTAAAAAGTTTATTTTTTAACTGTAAAATGTTCAGCTTAATTTACATCATGGTCATAATTCTTGCATTAAAAAATAAAGGGATAGAAAAAAAGACCATTGACTGATTTATTGTTGGAATAAGTCAATAACATATTAATATATTAATATATAACATATCGATATCATATCAATGGAATTAGTGCTGGTATATAAAATCAGGATTGGTCTGACTCCAATAAGTATACACAGAATTATTGTCTTTATGGGTTTCCATGTTTTCCTCTACTGACCTCAATGAACATGGCAGTTGTCCTAAGAGGCTCTGTTCATGGTGAAATGACAGCCTTTTGATTCATGTTTGGCGGTGATCAGTAGAAACCGTTAATGGCTCAAGTTGCTACCAACAATTTAGAGGCGCACAACGACTTTCCAACACACTGAAAAAGTCCCAAAAAACGCCTTATTCAAACCTGATTCGGCCCCATATGACTCATGTCTTTATACGGAGGAGTGTGGGAGGAAGTTTGGAACAAGATGGCCAGTGAGTATTTTGTTCCCAGTACTGGGGTTGGGCCGGCTGGGCCGGGGTGAATAGTCAGGAGGCTAATGAATAAGAGCGAGAGACAGAGAGAGAGCGTGAGAATGGAGGAAGTGAGCACAGCAAGTGGCAGATAGAAGCCAGGACTCTCTCTCTTTCTCTTGCTCTCTGTGTCTCTAACCCAAACTGGGACAGGAAGTCGGATTGTTTGTGACCAGCACGTGTGATCCACAGCCCAGCATGCTCTGCTCTCTGGAGGGAGGTCAGGCAGGAAGTGGCCAGGCGTGGGCTGTGACCTCTGGGTAATGAGCGGGGATCCTCAGGGGGGAACTGCTGCCTGCCGCCACGTTCCCTGCACACGCACGGGCACGTGCATGCGTGCATGCACACACATACACACACACACACACACACATGCATGCACATACACTCATACACATGCATAAACACGCACACATAAACACACAGACAAACACACTTATGCACACACAGTAGATACACAGCAGAAACTCTGCTGAAAACTGCAGTATTTGACTCATTTTGAATCACCAATCCCAATTGCACTACTGTATTACACAGGATGATTACACAGGATTACTGAGCGTCACTGTACATACTGACTACAGCAAACAAACTGACAAAGTGTTGATGGTTTCAGCTCTGACTGGCTGCTGTGTGAGGCTGCAGTTGTATTTATGCAGAGACGTGGTCCAGCCCCAGTTTAAACAATCAGTATGTTGAAAATGTTACAACTGTTTTGGTAATTACACTATTCCACAAGCCACTCGTCATGTGGAAGTAATTGAAAATACGTAGTTTTGGAGTTTTTAAGGAGTTTATAGAGAATTTTGCTGAATATGTTTCCTCTCATTCGGTTTGAATACAAGATTTTCCTTATTGTCAGCCTCAACAATGTTACGATGGCTTTATGAGTCTGTGTGTATGTGTAATCATGACAAAATGTGACCTTAGTGGCACCTATTGTAGCAGAAACTACCGCAGATTTCTTTCTGAGTGTTTTGCCAGTTGTTTATTTGTCTCTTGGGGACAGATTTTATCAACGCTATGGCTTCACAACCGTTAAAGATGAAGGCCGAGTTGCAAGATGAGTGTGGTCTGAGCAATGGTGCCAAATGATGGCTGTATTGTGGCTGGTTTGATCCTGTCACAAGGTGGTATCTTGAGAGTCCATTTTTCTCTTTGAATTCCTTTTTTTGTTAAAGTGACTGTTATTTTGAAGACTTTTTTAAGTATATAACTGACTGACTGAGAATCATACGAAACATAATTGGCTGGATTAATTTAATTAAACAATTAATTTCTGGTCTTGTATTTATTTTAATTTTTGGTGCAGGCTGTAATAACAAAGGTTTTTTGGATAATGTAAACAGCGACTGTGCAAAAAGCAGGTGTTACACGTACTGTAGATACCAACACTGATATTAACTCGGCAGCAGTGTTTATGATGCTTTCTACATTTGGAAAATTGACCACATAGTGTGTCAAAAAGTCAACGCTTATAAGATTCAAAGCTGCAAACTGAAAGAGACTAAAAAGACATGCGTGCAACACTTTTTTCTGTGTGTGCGTGTGTGTGTGTGTGTGTCTGTGTGTGTGTGTGTGTGTGTGCAGTTGAAATTTGGCAAATTGCTCTGTTCGCATGCCTCTTGCCCTTTCTCTGGCACACTGCTCGTTAAGCTCTACCATTGTCCACACTGTGTGTTTGTCTGTGTGTGTGTCTGCATTTCATTTGCATGTCAGCATGCCTGTTTGTTAATGTGTCTGCTTCATACGTCATTGTGTGCATGTCAGTCAGTGTCCAGCCTGGGTGTCAGACAGTGGGCTAATAAGAGCTAATTCAGGGGGTCTGTCCTAAAGGGATGCGGTTGGTTGTGTGGTTGTTGTGGTGCTGAGCCGAACTGTCAGCGGGGCAGGCAGCCAGGTTCCCAGGACACCCTCTGCAGACCACTTGAGACGAGGAGAAAGAGAAGAGAGGGGGCCAGGGAGGAGGAGAGAGGGAAGACGGGAAAGACGTTACCAAAAACGAAACACAAAAACCTGAGGCCACAAGTCAGCCAGGGAGGCATTCATATCCCACGCAGGTAGTCGGGCCAGAGAGAAGCCAAATTGTCCTTTGTGACACAAGAGCCATTCAGCGGGAACAGGATGCTGTCTGCGGGATGTCCCAGACCCCTCGGCGCTGTATTGTAGTGTGTGTGTTTCTGTGCGTGTGTGTGCATGTCTGGCCCAGTGTTGACTTTTGGGAAAGTCTGACAGGGAAGGACTTGGCTCTCTTCTCTGTCAATTGCTGACAGTGAATGAACGCCTCACAGACAAACTCAATTAGCCAGCATGGAGATTTGAAGGACATGTCTCGTGCAACAATAGGACTCCTATTTTGACATATGACCATGGTGAATGTGCAGCAAATATTCTCTTTATTGGGTTGAGACCATGGCAGACAGGTTAGAGGCAGTCTGAGACTCAGAGACAGGCAGAATGATCGAGAGAGTGGGAGATGGAAGTGATAATAACAGTGACAGAGACAGATGGACGATGTATTGTACAACAGTTTTAACTCAGAATCATGAACTGGGGGGGGGGTTTGTTTATGATGTCATCAGACAATAAAGCGTCCATTCACTCAAATTACAATGTCACATTTTCTCCACTTGCCAAATACAGAAACGTGTGGTGTCATATGACTAGATTTTGAGATTTCTGCCAATAAAAATCCTTCCAGGACAAGGTAGATATAGGTGCATTGCCATACAAGCCCACTGGCCCAGGGGCCCATGGGTTCAGGGGGCCCTAAGGGGCCTTGAGACTGCGCAAAGTAGCTTTTATTAACTTTGCATTTCTTGTCATATTGCTTAGCATTCATGTCAATAACAGGACTTCAAGTCCTAGTGTAGTGTAAACATTCACTTTGAAGATGTCACAAAAGAGAAACCATCATGATACATGTTCAATGAGTGTTTCTCAAAAGGATTCTTGATTCGCTGAATTATCCATTCAATTTGGACCTTTTAGTTCTGCGGGGAGAAAGTACAGTGTGTTGTACCTGCCCAAGGGGGTTTGGGTAGGGCCTATTATGTGACTGGTCCAGGAACCCATTGTGTCATAATGTAATCTAATTTAGTGTTTGGTGCTGTGATCAATAAAAAACAGAAGAAAACTCAACAGTAATAATAATTTCCAGACACAATGTTCTGGCTCCTTGTGATTATCAACAGACCAGATGCCAAAGGCTGCCTTTCACCTGTGTGTTGAAATGTCAGAGGGTTTGACATAGTTTCTGTATTGGATGACCTGGAAAGAGAATTCGCACTGTGAAACGTTTTCATGCTTTTCTACTTTTCATAGAAAAACTTCAGTGTTTTAAATTGAAGTTTTAAAAAAATGTTCCGAATGATGGTAGTATGGAAGCACAGTGCCTCAGAAGTATGTTAAAGTGGGCTATTTATATCTGAGTTGTTTTTTTCTGATACTTTAAGATGTATTTATATGAAAATATACTTGCTGTAATTTCTAGAGGATAAGTTTGCATGATTCTACTTCATAGCACTTCAGATAGAACTATTTTACTTTTCATTTCATTACTTCTAACAGCTGTATTCAGGAGTTACTCTGCAGATTAAGACTTTTCCATGCAAAACATATTATCATGTTATATATAAGTATAGTGTCATGAATTTATAAAAATAGTTCAAATAGCTCCATCTCAACCAGCTATACCTTTAAAATGCTGCTTTTAGATTAATGCATCAGTTATGATTTTCCATACTTAATACTAAAATTACACAGAAATGGACCAGCAGTGGTGGAAAATATCAAAGTACATTTGCTCAAGTACTGTATTTTTAGGTACTTGTGCTTCACTTCAGTATTTCTATTTTTGGCTACTTTATATTTCTACTCCTCTACGTCTCAGAAACAAACACTGTACTTTTTACTCTTACAAGCTTACAAGCTATTCAGGAGAAAAAAATGAAAGTGATGCACACATTAATACATCAATGATTATGATACAATAATATAAATAATATATATATATATTATATATATATATATTTATTATTATTCTTTGTGAGTCCTTTTCTTTTAATACTTTAGGTATATTTTGGTGCTGCTACTTTTGTACTCAAGTAACATTTTAAACAAAGGGCTTTTACTTATTGTATTTCTTCACTATGTTATTTCTACTTTTACTTAAGTGAATTATCATAGTATGTACTTCTTGTACCACTTGTGACCAGTCAGCATAATGAGTAGTTTGGCTTTGATGCTTAAAAAAATTAACAATACTGTTTTTTTAAAATTTTTTTAAATTTTTAATTTAGTAAAATCTTCTGGCATTGTAACTCAAATAAGGGATCCACGTACTTTTTACCCAACTCTACGACACTAAAACTCTCATGAAACCAAATTTGAAGTTGGATAGCAGTTTTCATTACAGGTTTCTCGGAGTGAGAATCCTGAAATTGAAAGAAAATATGCTTTCTCTCAGCACATCAGTAGTTGGCAACACTGGCTAGATTTTAGTTTTGATATGATGTAGAGCTCATAAATTGTCTAAATGCCAACTTAAATATTATATAAGTGTATATAAAGCTCTGTATTGAGGACAGAAGGTCATATTTATATATATAGAGTAAATCTTTTCTCTGATCCTAAGGTTATACGTGCAATCATAAGTATATAACTATATATACACATGTAGTTCATGTGCACAAGTGCATGTCTTTATATTTTTTTCATTCATTTGCACATGCATGTGTGGGTGTTCACTGAATGTTTGAACATGTTGCACCATGTACACATGTTCCCATGTACAGTTCACAGATAATTTACAGTACTGTATAAGCATGTGTGCTTACAGGCGGTGATTTCCCGAGGTCATGTATAACCCTATGCTGCAGTCAGCCCTGTTTCTCATCTGTTCTCTGTGACTCCCCTGAAAGCCCTGATGAATAGGGCTGGCAGTTTGTGGTGGCACAGTCTGAGTTATGCACAAGACCTTCCTCTCTTCCCCAGGCCATACCTTCATAAAGCATACTTCACCCGCACCACCCTTATATCACAAACACACAGTTTCCTGGTTCATATTTTAAAGTTCAGGTGCTGAAAGCAGCTACATGGTGGGAGACGAGCCAGCATGTCCCGCACAAAAGAATGAATTTATGTCAGCTAAAATCAGGGGAGGCTGATGAAGGGGGAGGCGGTTGCATGCTCATGTGTGTGTGTTCATTCCCATGACAACAGGGATGAAAACACGCACTTCCTTGCACAGTGAGCCCATGTAAGGGGGCTGCTGGGCCGAGGCCTGCTCAACAATACCTTTAATGTCATAGCTCAGTGACTGCTCTTTGTGAGTGGGGCGGTGCGCTGCGACCCACACAAAAACTCAAAGGCAAAATGGATTAGAATATGAGAGAAAAGATGACTGAATCAAACCCAGTGGATTGGAGGAGATTAGCTGAAGGGATTATGGGAAAAATGACACACTAATTTCTTTCTGTTGGGGCAGGGGATGAGTTTTAATGTTTTTTTTTTTTTTCGAGGGAGGCGTGCACTCAGTGGACATTTTGTGTACAACTATTGATTCAATTTCTCTTTATTTGTACTGTATTACAGACTGTACAGAAAAATCTTCTTAAAATTGTAAACCTCTTCCTAAACTATTACAGAATGAGCAAGTTATAAGAAAAAAATGGGTTTACACGATTAGTTGATTAAATAGATAAAAAATTAAGTTACAATATTTTAATAAACGTTTATTTTCAGAGCAAACAGGCCAAACACCCTCTCAGTCCAGGTTGTAATTTGTGAGGATTTTTTGCTTAACTTAGTTTCATATCTTTGTAACTGTAATGTTCACTTTGGGCCACCAGTAAGGCATAAATATCACTTTGAGATTTAGGAGATTAACTGGACTTTTTCTTTTCTTTTCTTTTTTCTTTTTTTGTGATATTATTTAACCATAAGACTTACTTTCTTGATCTCCATTTTAGAAGCTACCAAGTAATAGACATGAAATATGTATATAAAGAAATACATAAAAAGTGATGAACACTGTATGCATTAGTAATGACAATCTTACTACAACATACATTTTACATTACACTTTTACTTTTGGAAACTGGACTTTTTCAATACATTTAGAGACAGGATATTTAGTCAAATAATTAGGAAAATATTCATATTATTAATTTTATTAATGATAATAATTATAGTTGCAGCCCTAGAAAAAAATAGAATGCTTAAAAACATTTTAAAACATTAAGGCTTATTTGTTTCATTCTTATTGAGGATGCACACTTAACTACTGAGCCATAATGAAGACTTTGAATAACATGTATTTAGAATAACAGCCGCTATTTAAAAAGTTACACCCATTTTTACAAAATGATAACTAGCAGAAAAGCAAAAATTTTTAAGAAAACCTGAATAAATAAAAGTTTCCTCATTTAGACACAAAAAAACATTTTTGTATATTTTTATTTTTTATAAATAGCATTGGCTGTATTTTTGAGCCACCAACCACCACCACTCATCTGCAGTGTCTCGCATGCCCATCATTGTTTAACCATTTAAAATCTAGGAGTTTCTTAAAACCAGGTCAAACATAGCAAAGCTTTGAATGTGCAGTTGATACTAATTCCTGATCTGTATCTTCTGGAGCACTCCACTCCATTCTTCCAGCTTTGCGAAGAATCCAAACTTAAGTCAAACACTTAAAAAAAAAAAAGAGAGAGACAACAGCGAGCCACTCAGACCTGCAATCTGACTTTGTGACTTCCACTCCTGTTGACCGAATGCTTCTCTCTCACTGTTAATTATTTGACCAAACTGGAGTCGAGGAGCTTAGAGAACAAATTGTCTGGAGTTTGCTCTGCTCTCCAGGTCTCCAATTAGCCTAAAAAGACCCCAGGAAGGGTCGCAGAGACAAAGGAGAAGAAAAGAGAGCGGGAGGCCAGAAGAAAAACAAAACACAACAATCAACAAGACCTCCTGGCGTCCTTGTGAGGGGACACACACACACACACACACACACACACACAGAGACACACACACCTCCTCCCATCCCTTACAAACACTGTGGTGTTTTTGGGACTTAGGCGGTCACTGTGGAAACCTGGAGACTCTTTCGTTCATTTCATTCGTTCACTTCCCTTCCTCCCTCCTTGCGTTTTTCTCCCACTGCACACACACATACTGACATCCCCCCAGTCCCCACCTCCTCCCGCCCCTCCATTCACGCCCTCCCTTCTTCAGGGGCTAAAACAAAGCATGCGGCTGAAAGGGCTCTGAGGTAGGTAAATGTATTCAGTGACACCGGCCGGATGATTCCCTTCTGCGCCAGCCCTGTAACATTTGTTTCAGGCCTTGTCTGAGGGCAGGGACAGCGTGTTGGGCCTTTTGTCCCATGTGCCCTCTGCACAGCCCTGCAGTTAATGGTAGCCTTGTCCTAGGCTGCTGGACCAGAAACCTGCAGCCCCACAGGACAGGCAGACATGGTGACACGGGAAGTGGGAGAAACATGGGAAGATGAGGAGGGACGAAGGGGTTGTTGGGGTGCAGGAACTGTCCAGCTGACTGGCCTCTCTCAGAGGCTTCCACGAGATCAGCTCTGGACTCCAAAATGCTCTAAAGCAGAGACCGAGGTTTTGCTGGGGACGCAAAATGATAAAACTCTAATGCTTGTGAAAAGTTACATTTACCCAGCATCCACTTCATCTACATAAATACCCATGGCCTTATGTATATGCCGCCTCAGTCACCGGTGTATATTTATTTACAAAGCCGTTGTTGTTAAATGGCTTCTGCACTTTTGAATATGAAATATGGGAATTATAAGCTCTGTTTGCAGGATTTTTTGCATCATGTTATGCTTAAAGTCAGAACAGAATTGGGATAAAAGCTTTCAGGTTCTCTGCACCTACAGTTTTAAAAAAATCTGCAGAATGATCTTTAGCTTCAACATGTGGTGACACTGAATGAGTTAAAAACCACAATAAAATCCACTGAGTCCAGGCTGTCTGTGTGCAACTGTTTTATCTGATTATTCCTTGTTACTCAACTCTATGTGCTTTTTTTGTGAATTTGTTTCTCTCTTCTCTTCTCCCCCTCTTTTCACCCACTGTGAGTGACAGGCCGTCCAGCCGAGGGGCCAGGTGCTTGTGGAGAGGGTGAACTTCATCACGGGGGGGTTGTCCAGGCAGACATCCTGCTGCTATCTGTCTGAAGAGGGGCCCCAGCATTTAGCGCTGAGGGTCCCACCGGCCGCTTGAGAGAGCATCTTCACTCATGTTTTGTGCGTCTCTCTCGCTGCGAAAGGAGCTGGCATTGGGGCTGAGAACTATACCACACTTGACTCTGATAATCTGCTAAACGGCAAAAGAGTCTCTGTTGATCTAAGAGGAGAGCATAGCTGTGGTGCTTTTTGTTAAAGTGTTGTTGTTCTTAATGCAGTATAGTTTGCCTGAAACATTTCATTACTGTCAGCGGGAAGTAAAAGCAATCACTGCTGAGTTAGACAAATAATAACTGGTTGTCCAAACTTTGCTGAGGCTTGTCTCTGGAAGTCTGTAGCATCAGTTGCTGCCTTTGCTGAAAACATGATTTATAGCTCACAAAAATGTTGACTTTGTAACTTCACTAATTAACATTTCCAAGTCAATGCAATTGGGCTTCTCTTAGGCAGTAATGGGAGAAGTATTGAGATCTTTTCCCCATGTAAAAGTAGCAATACCACAATATTAATACTCCATGTTCAGTATTTTACTCAAGTATTTGCAACAAGTTGTACTTAAATTATCCAAATTAAAATTAACAATTTCTTGCTAAATGGCAAAATTAGGAATGTGGTTTCATACATATCGGTGTATTATTATCCCTGTTACTTTTAACATGTAAGGATAATGTTAAAGGAATACTTCACCTACAAAATGACCATTTGTATATCAGTTAGTCATGTGATGTTACCTTTAATTCACAGGGGAAAAAAGTTTTTCTCTAATGCTTTGTTCTCTCATGAAAGAAGACTCAAAAAACTGAAAAAAATACTTGATGAATTTAAGTAATAGTTTAGCATGTTTAACTATATTAAAACATCTGTTTACAAACTCTCACAGTAGAAGTTGTAGAGTATAATCCAAGTCTCATTTATCCAACTATACTCTCAGTACTTCCCACACATGTTAATTTCTTCTGTGAAAAAAATAAAACAAAATAAATCAATGTTTGCTTTTTTCATGGAGCAATGCAAGAAAAACAAAGTTTTGTTCACAATTTCAAGGTAACACAGAATGACTAATTAATTTACAAATAGCCATTTGTGGGTGAAGTATTCCTTTAAGTAAAAATAACAAAACTGCAAAATAAAGATACTAAAGTTCATATTGCAAAAATAATACTTAAAGTATAAGAAATAAAAGTAAACATTACCAGCGAAATTGCACAATTAAGAATGTGCTTTTTATATTTGTCACTGTATTAATATCACTTTTAATGCATAAACTGAATTTAAGGTGACGCTCGAGTTCACAATTTTAATATAAAGTCATATTATATGAGACGATCACATGTTTTACAGGTAAAATTTTAGATGCCCAACTATAGATGAATGCAGTGTAGACTAAAAAATAGATTTTAACCCTCTGAAATGTAGTGGAACTTAAAAGTTAAACACTCGAATAAAGTAAAATTACATCCAAATTGTACTTAAACACAGTATTTTTACACTCTATCACTGCTCATAGATGAAGATGTAACTTTAAGGTGAACTGAAATATTAAAGTTGCAGTATTACACATTAACATGAACTGGCTTTTTTCACATTAGGTAAATGTTTTATATGAATTTAGATTAATAGTTACATTATTGTATAAACTCATTTGTAATAACCTTCTTCATTTACTCACGCCACTAAATGAAAGTGCACCAACTTTCTGTGGCTCCTGCTGAAAAACTTAGTTTTATACTTTCATATGTATGCATAATTATATTCCACTTCAATTGTTTTTTTAATTCTGTGATGACTAACCTCTTTCTTTTATAGACTAGAAAACTCTTAGAATTATTTTTTAAATCTAAGCTGGTTGTTGAACTAAACTCTGATGAAACTTGCTCCTTGTTTGAAAATGTCTCCCGTCACTCTTGCCGAGTTTTCGTTGCTGTGAGTTTACTCCTGCAATGAAACCTCCGTCTGCTGGGAATCCCAGGATCCCCACCAGAGTATTGCATCTTTGTGTGTGTGTGTATTCAGAAGACCTAACACTCAAATCTACGTTGCTCTCGCTCTCTCTCAGCGTTAGGCAACAAAATCAGCTCTTGTATGTGGGGCCACCACTACAAACTGTGTATGAGGGGATTAGGGGCTCCTTGACCGAACCTTCAAACACACACCCAGCATGGCCGCCTCGATTATGACCATTAGATACCCGGAAAATGAGACTGAGATGAAAGGAGGGTATACTGAGTGCTTTTCCCAGGAACGAATTTGACCACACGTCCTGCAAAAATGAATCTATAATCCAAAACCCTACAAAGGACAGAGTGGAAGCTATCCTAGAGTGTTGTGCTAGCTTGCTGAGAGAGGCTTTATGTTTCTATTGCCTTCATTGAGCCTGGGAGTGCCATAATAATGATTAGAGACTTTAAAGGCTAGATTAAAGTGAGGACAAGGGCAGCTTAGTCTGTGAAGTAATTTAGGGCAGTTGAGCAGGTTTCTTAATGGGAAAATTCCTCTGAACAACAGTGAAAAGCACACAGGACCCCATCCAACTGAGGACTGGGGCATCTTCAGATCAAGCTGAACGAGAAAACGAAGATATAACCGTGAAATTTACTCACACATGGACACACACGCCCCACCAGACACTACCCTCACTCACACACACACACACACACACACACACACACACACACTGTGTCTGTCAGGGAGCAGCTCATCTGCTGGCTGCGTTCAGAAGAGCTGCAGGCGGTGCAAGGTGATCCCGTATTATCCGGGCAGCCTTTACTCAGCAGGTGAAAGTGCTGTGGGGCAGAGGGGCTTAATGTAGCTGCTGTGTATTCACAGGCCGAGGAGGTGGTGCGGGAAGCAGCTGAGAGGCCTGCTGCCTCACAAATGACAGACGCTGCAGAGGCAGCACACACAGGCCAAGGTGTGTCAACGCTGCAGGCCTACAGCTCTCTGAAGGGTATGGTGACTGAGACGCAGCTTTAGAGAAGAAAACTTGTCAATGAAAGTTTTGTTACAGCCCGCTGGCTTTATGTATTTTACAGTATGTCTTACCTAGATTATTTTGCAATGCAGTATCCCAAGTTTTTGTGACTTTCTGCTCACTTAATGAACTTTGTCCTTTTTTAATATTCACCTAATGTCACCTAATTATTCTGTTTTACCTTAGTCAGTGTTGATACTGAGTTGTTTGAGTTGATTGAATCAGTATGACTCTTGAACCTGCCTCCAACTTTTCAGATGTTAATGGTCCTGATATAGCCAGATTAAGTTCAGTTTTATAATTATTGTTATTACTGATTTGGATGCTGTCTGGCTGCAAAGTGGTTACCATGGTCTGGACTTTATATAATGCTTTACAATATGCCCGTTCACCTATTCACACATACACTCACACACATATGGCATCAAGATGCAAAGCCCTGGCCTAAAAGGGGTTTGTGTCTTGCTCAAGGACAGCCAGAGACTAACCACTAACCCTACGATTAATGAACATCCTATTCCCACGCATCATGATTAACACGTTAATGCTGACAGATACTACCTTATTCAAAACTTCCACGTTCAATAAAAATATATCTACCAAAAACAGCACAGACATGAAAAAGTTTCTCAAATACATTAACACAAGTAGCCTACTTCTAATAAGTTAAATTCCACAATAGTGTGAAATTACTACATACTGTACATACATATATTCAGTATCTGATGTACAAGTTGAAGTTTAAACAATGCAGAAATACTTGTAAGCATCTTTTTCTTAACATCATAGTTACATCAGTATCAGTGCTGAACAATAAAAAACTTTCTCAAACTGAAATCCCACTGCAATGAAAAGCACATTTCACAATGAAATAAAAAAGGAAAATCCTGATGTAAACCATAAAACTATAACAACCCTGCACACTCAACACAAATCAAATGCACATTTTACTTGTACATTTAACTGCCAAGTCTACCGCACCCCACCCGCAGCCCAGGATTCCCCTTGAATATCCCCTAATTCCCAACTGGAGCTGATAACAAAGCTGTACGGGATGCCAACAAAGCCTCAGGAGATCCTGAAATATCCCACTACCAGCTCCCTCTCCCCTTCGGGCAGAATAACTCCCTCTCCTGCCAGAATTCCTTGTCTGTTCATCTCAGGTCAGACAATATGTGTTGCGGAGAATGTGAAACTCTGTGCGATGGGCCCTCAGGGACATGTGCTCATCACATAGGCTTGGATAAAGGGAGACAAGGAAGGTAACTCAAGCGTGGAAAGGAGAGAAGAGACGAGCCATCCAGGGAGTCAGTGTTAGGGAAAATAAGACCTGGGTTCACTTCCCTCTGCACGTGGCTCCCACACCTCCAGGCTCAGGTGTGTTTTTCCTCTCCGCTGGGAATGTTTACTGAGTGCATCTGCATGGCTTTCACTAGGATCTGAGGTCAATCTGCTGCCAATTTAGTCAATGCAGCCTATTCTATGAATGGAGTTGGGTCAAAGTGAAACAAAAAAGGAAATACATTGCAAAGAAAGTATTGAAATCTGTGTGTTTCTTAAATCCTCTATCTCCAACACTATTTATTATCAGAATTTAACCACAGCACCATCAGCATCTGGAGCTGTCTCTCAACCTAAATCTAAATACTTTTGAGAGTGTCTGATAAAATCATTTTAAAATGATAAAAGTCTTCAACAACACTGCACTATTCATACATTTCAGAGTTGTGTCAACATGTTTTTTGATCGATTTATTATTTAGTTTACACTAGATCTCAACTTTTGCAAAATAACAGGGCGTCAGAGGTCGGTTAATAAACAGACATTAATAATATTTAGCATTATATGAATTGGCTGTTTTCAAACTGCTGTATTTGCTCTTCTCACTCACAATTTATGTTTGCAGGGACTCATTGTGTATGCAGGGGCATTGCCAGGATTTGAGAACCTTTGGGTCTTAGCCTGAACCTCTGTTGAATATCCAAGGGATCCACCTCAGCCACTTTTCTTTCTTTCTTTACTTCACTTTTAAGCATTATTGTGGGCTCTGGCACCATATTTACATTCAAAGTACAATATATGAATGAATAAAGGCTGTAAACTGAGTATAACTGGTCTGCGAAATATAGGTCTATACTACTGGTTTCTGTTAATTGAATAAATCTTTAAGGTGGTTTAAATATATTGAACTCTGGGTCTTTCTAAATGACAGCAACATCAATTTAAACTACAACAGACTTTTCATAAGCATTTATGTGTGTGAACTTCAGTTTCTTTTTGCAACTTTAATTTGATAAATAAATCAGTTTGCTGACATCCACCTTTAAATGTACTGAAAGGACGGCGGGTCATGACAGTTTCTCTCATGCATACAGTATTTATTCGTGTAAAAGATGGAAATTTCCGGATTCAACAAGTGCAGGTTTTGGTCACTTTTTTTTATGGTAGAATAAACACTAAATTAAACAAACTAGCTGATATCAGTGGTGAACTAAAACTCTTAACAGCTTGAGTGTTAAATAAGTGTGTTATATGAAGTACAGAGTGGTAAAAAAAAAGAAAAGAAAAGGAAAAGGAGTTTACCTACCTCTATATCCTGCAGAATTGACCGTGCTGTTCATACCTCCAGCACTAGAGGGAAGTGTTGGCTCTGGATGCTCACTGACTCAGTGCGTGAAGACAGAGAAGACAGCACTGCGCGGATCAATGGACGTTTCCTCAAACAGAGCAAAGTGGAGCCGTCAGCAGGTAACAGCGTGTATGCATGAATGTAAAGAAACATCAAAAAGACATTTATAAAAGCGGTTTTATGCAAACATCAGTTTCGCAGCAGTTACTCAAGTCGCTTCCACCTGGTGAGGCAGGAAGTTGAATTATCCCTGTTGACGCTTCAGCTCAAAATAAAAGCTTTTTGCAGACTTTAGTCTTTTTTTTTTTTTTTACATTTTGTGAAAACGTGCTCTTGGTATGAGACGGACAGCTGACAAAACTGTCAAACAGAGTTTACGTCTTTTGTTTTTCTTGCAAACACAAGGAAACTGTGTTCTCGCCCTTTTTTATATTGTATGTGTTTGCAAAAGCCTGTTAACAAACGCCAAACCCTTTCAGCTATTTGCTTGTAGCGTTGCTGATTCACCACTTTGACAGAGAAAATGCAATTTACCTTTTACTGTCATGTTCCTACTCTGCAACTATCCTTGGCTCTGTGTGCTGCTATATACACTGTGAGTGCATCCTGAAGGCTAACCTATGCACCTTTTGCTGACAATTCACAGATGTGGTCACAAGTCATCAAAGTGCTTCTCCCCTTGAAGGAGGCATCTGCAGCTTTCAGAAGTCAGGAGGCCTGTGTTTGCTCCAGGGATTACATTTCCACACCAGAGGCCTTCCAGACTGACTCACTGTATCACCACCCAAGGTAAAGCCTCCTCTGCTGGTGGACAGTTCAGGACAGGTCTGGGGACTTCATGGTGTGCCCCTGTATTCTGTGGTCCTTCTGGGGTGTGTGTTGACTCAGATGGGACGAGTAAACAGAGCTGGGGTGAGGGCTCCATTCTTATGGAGCCCCGGCCCAGTGGATTAGGCAAATGCTGGCAATGAGGGGGGTGTTGCAGTGCGGCCTTCCCTGACAGGAGGTGATGGATTAGGGCTTTGTCAGGGCCTATGACAGCCTGAGGGACCCAGCGATGAAGGAAGGAGGTAGGCAGAGGAGAGATCAGGGCCCAGGGGCAGCCCAATCCCAGGATCAGCAACATGTTGACAAGGGATTATCCTGTTTGGTGTGTTGCTTTGGAAGATAGATGGCAAGTGTGCAAGCAGTGGACAACGATGTGAGTTGTCTAGAGACTGTAAACTGATGGCATGTAAGGTAAAGGGACTGATGATGTGATGGCACAGGTGGTCATTTTTACAGGTGAAACAGTACTTGGACATGATCCCACTAATGATGCGATATCTGTGCAGCAAAGCTCTGTGCATGATTGTTAAAGGGATAGTTTTTTTGGACTAGTATCCATAGACAATATATTACATAAAGGAGATGTTAGTCGGTATGCCCCCTGTTTGGAGAAGCAGGCTGGAGTCTGACATGGAAGCTAAGCTATGTACTGCTGTTGAGGAGTCGGCAACAAAATGTGTTTAAGCCACTTAAAAAAGGTCAACCCTAAAAAAGTCAATCTCAGTTTCAGTGTACGCTATATTTCGAATGTTTTCACTGCCTTGCCTCAATGCCAGTGATTTTCAGCAGGAAAATGAAGCTGTTATATTGCTCTCTGTGCAGCCAGACTCCATTAAGAAAAACAGTGATTTAACATCACTGAACACAGGAGCTGCTGGTCTCCTTCTGCCTTCAGCAGTTATTTTTTTAGTGTTATTGTGTAACTTCGTCATTTAAAAGGGTTAGTTTGCATTACCCAATGTCACACAATAACACAAACTACACAACTGATAGAGTAGCAGAGGACAGCAGTGTCCCTTGATCATTGAGCCAAAATCACTGTTTTTATCAATAGAGTCTGGTGGCTTTGACAAAAGCATAAATGGGGAGCTGAAGCTGTTGACAGCTGTCTTGTTGGAAGGGGCTGTCTGACAGAAAGGTAAACAAAGCAATGCAAGGCAAGGTGGCTTTATTTGTTTAGGTGATTTCATAAAACAGGGCATTTCATAGTGCTTTACTAAGCAATAAGCAAAATAAAAAAATATTAAAGAATAGAGACTTACAATAAAAGAGAGAAGAGATAAAATATAAAATGTAATATTAATTACTAAATTATGATTTTAAAAAAAACCCTTAAAAACAGCAAAAGTGCAGACAATGGATGCAAAGGTAAAAATATTATTAAAATTATTTAAAATCAGATTTAAAAATAAGTTTGCAGTCATTTCTGGGTGGAATAGGCAGCATAAAAAAAAGAACATTTCTAGCTTTGAGTTTAACGTGTTCAGAGTCTGGACTTTTCTAACATCATCTGGGAGGTTATACCAAGTTTTAGCTGCATTAAAGCAAAATGCTGCAAGCAGTGAAAATATTCTAAAAACAGCGTACTCTTAAACTGATATATAGGTTCTGGTTAGGTTAGGTCTGTTGCTGACCCCATCCACTGCACTACATTGCTTAACTTCCAGACTCCAGCTGCTTCTCCAAACAAGGGGCGTGCTGACTGACATCTGCTGTATGTAACATACTGTCTATGGATAAGTATCCCATACAACCCCACAAATCTGAACTATCCCTTTAAATTCTCAAACATCAAGACAGGTTTCCATGTCAGCCAATAATTGCTTCTGTGATATGAAAATCAGTAAAAATCAGCTGCAGTAGTGAGTGGCATGAATGAAAACCATCATTCTTGGTCTCACTGGCACAAGATTGCGAACCACTGATTCAACAACAGCCGTAAATCCCCCACACATGAACAGAGATTGAGTTACAGTAAGGGCTGGCGATAGCACCCCTCCCTGAAAGCGGCAGTCGCTTGATATTTCAGCCATATTTGCCCCCTTTTGTTGAAATGTGAAAACCAGATTGTGTCTTTTTATGGGTTCCCTTTGAAATGCGGCACACTTGACCCTCCCTCAGCTGTGATTTTATGGCATGGTTTATTTCTGGAAACCTCCTACGCTCCTCAGCTTGTTTAAGACGCCTGCCTGAGTGCGCCTTCTGTTTACTTTGCCAGTTGGGACAAACAGTAAAGTTGGGTGATTAAGCTTTTGCATGAGGTCTTTTACACCCCAAGAAAAACCATAAGGAACATTGGAGGGAGGCTTGTCAGTCCGCAGTTGTTGGTTCTGATGAGTAGAGGGGTCTGAAGGAGAATAAATCACCAACACTTGGCAATATCAACCACTGGCACCGTCTCCACATCTGGGCTTTGTCTGAAGTTATTAAACGTGAAAAATTACTTCTGCTCTGTGATGTTACGGTAAACGATACGGACACAAACGCTTTCTATCATCCACATTAGGGACATAAAATACTCTGAGGAGGTCATATTTGTCATTTAACGCTGCTCTGAGACATTCCTCAGAAGATGGATTTGCTCTGAGGTTACACTGCATTCATCTGAAACACAAATGATTGGTTTAACATATTCAGATGATGTGAGGGGAGGGAGAAAACGGGGAGAGTGACTGTGACTGACATGTGGCAAGGAGGCACTGATCCGTCTCTTGACAAACTTGTCGCCTCACCACGCTCCGTGTGTCAGGGCCTGGCACTCTCCTGATGTCAGGCGTGGGTGGCCTCCTGACAAGCGTTTGAATGTGTGTGTCACGTCCGTCTGGGCTGAAACCGCTCCTGAACACACACCCACGTAATGACACTGACACGGTGCCATCAGGCCCGCCACCAAGCGCAGACAGAGTCCCTGGCAATCACAACCTTTATCTCCCTCTTCCTTTACAGAGTTCTCTGTCTCTTTGAGTCTGTCAAATTTATAAAGCTTTATTAGTATGAACAAAAACACGTTATTTCCAAAGCATTTTATAAAACAAACAATAATTCTAACAAAATCTTCTCATAACAGCTATTAATTACAATCATTCATTACATATATATTAAATTTACAGGCCCATTTATCTCTCTCTATATGTATCTAGGTCTATATCTGTCTTTCTATCTCTCGCTCTATCTATCTATATACAGTCTATACATACACACATACACGTATAGTATATATTATAAAAAAATGTGATTTATTGTATATAAATTCTGCACTAAATCGCTTAATCACTTGACAGCCCTAATATATATACTTACACAGGTATCAACAAAGAAAGTTAAAAACAATATATTCATTCAAAGTCAGTAAAAAAGCGAGTAAAGAGGAGTAATGTTAATAAATGAAAAGGCAGTGTGAGCTGTGAGGAGATGAACTCCAGCTGTTATGTGTTGTGTCGGCTGTGACATGTAGTGACATATTTTGCTGCTTCTCTGGCGCTGACTTTGTTTTCTCCAGGTAGATGTTGCTTTTACATGTAATTTTTGTAAAGAACTTTGTCTAATGTCTTCGTATGAGCTACACTGCAGCAGGAAATGTTACTCTGTCTCCACACACTCTTACATGCTCTTCTATCACTCATTGGTCAAGTACAACCACAGCCATTTACTAGCAATTTGGGCCCAAATGATTATATTTAATGTAATTACGACCATGAAAAACAGAAAGACGGCCTTGGGAGTGGGCCCGGCTCTTGGACTAGGTTCATCTGAAAATGAACCCTGTACTGTAAATTGTAAGTACCTCTGTGAATGTCAGTGAGGAGAGTGCCAGCCAGTCCTACACAGGCGTCACTCATAGACCCCACTCTGTAATTGCCTGCTAGCTGGAGCTGCTGTGTAATTTTTGACGTGGCTCTGTGGCGGTGGCGGCGCTGACAGAATAAGGGACTGGAGATTTAATGCCCAGTCTCAACTTTCTCCCGAGCTTCTTCTGACTCTTTCTGCTTCATTGGTGAGCCTTTTTTTTATTTTTATTTCTGGCTTCAATTATTTTCTCGGAATCTGCGGGGCTGAACTCAGGCTTCCCAGGTCGCTGCAAGAAGTGCACAGTCTGGCATGAAGTGTCAGTGATAGAGCTGGATGTGGGCCTGGCAGGTACTCAACACGCAAGTCGTTGTTTTTGCTGCGAAAAGCACTACTTCTCATTAATTCAGTGGGAAATCTGAAGCGATGTCATTCATATGCACCGAGGAAGACCGCGTGTCTCCACATAACAGATGTTGCTCCATTTGCTGACACGCTACATATTCATTCCTGTGCATTCCTGCAGGTGTGTTTGTAGGCGGTGATCTTCCTGTGATGCATCCACTCAGCATAAAGAGAGGGCGGAGGAGGAGGGAGGCAGTCTTTAGTGACAATAGCCCCCCCAGATGCTCCGTGGGTGTGGGCGGGGGGGCATTTAAAGGCCATTCAGCCCCTAGCAAGACCCCCCAAAGACACCCCCACATTCTGGGGATGACTACCTGCGCAGGAGCTCTCTCTCTGCCCATCTGTCCCTTCCAGAGGCAGCCGTCCTCCTCCCTCCCTCCCTCCCTCACCACAGTGCTCCTGGTGAGGCTGCAGGCTCCCACACACACGAGCTGATGGGCGATTGCTGAGTCAGCTCTGCATCAGGCTGACAGTGCAAACAGAGCGTCACAGGGGGTAAAGAGCGTGTGAGCGTATGTGTCTGTGTGGAGGCTGCGATGGGGGAGTGAGTTGGTGTGTGTGTGTGTTTGGTGTGTTTGTGTGTGTGGGAGTTAGTAGGTGGGTGATTGAGCATCCATTAGTGTTGATGGATGTGTGTGTGGGGGCGTTAATGTGAGTGGATGGACACATATGTAGGAGGTAGAGGGTGTGTGTGGGTTTGTATGTAGGAGGAATTTAGGGGAAGGCCGTGGGCGTCTTGCTGTGTGGGTGGGTGTGGGATGGGACACTGGTGTCAGTGGCACTTGTAAAGTTTTAAGTCTTTAAAGTTCCAGTGTGTAAGATTTAGGGAGTTTTAGTAGCAGTGAGGATCGCAGTTTGCAACCAACTGAAGCTTCTCCTGGTTACAATTGCTCCAGTGTTAATTGTTCAGGTGGTTTTTATCTGGAGCCAAATTATCTGCAGATGTGTCTTTCTCTGCAAAACAAATGGACATTTAAAGCTGTTTAGATAAACTGAATAAAGAAATTTCCCATTACATTTCTCTGACACTGTTCAGGGGTGGGGGGGTGCAGCACAGTATTGCAGTATTTGTGTGGCAATATCATATCACAACAGGGAGGCAAAGTAACTTTTTTTTTCAAAAGTATATAAATTATTAATATTACGAATACAATTTAAACTTTTCGTAGCCTACTTGAATAATAACAGTATTATTTTTTTATTCCACTAGTTTGCTGCAATAAACATGATTGAAGTGAGTTAAACAGACTGGACAGATGACCTTAGTAGATGTAACAGATGTAAACACAGTTAATAATAATAACTGTTAATAGTAATAAATTGCAAAATATAACAACATCACAATTATTTGATGACAATACTCAGCATTTTGCAACATGTTTAAAATCACAGTAATATTATAACATGACTTATCGTATTGTCTGGCCTGTGGTGATTCCCACCAATACCGTTCGGCATGTTGGAAACGGATGGCTAGCCCAGCACCTGCTAATGTGTGCTCACCTTTTTTTTTTATGGAGGTTTTTTCCGGGAGCCGAAATATCCACAGAGGTCTTTTCCTTTCCAAAATAAACCGACCCAATGGTTTAAGCCGTCAAAAACACTGAATAAAGCAGTTTCATGTTAAAAAATCAGAAGAAGACAAATGTTATTATTCCCAGAGGGAAATTTAATATCCTTTTTTTAATTTTAATTGAAATACACAAAATGCACAAGCAAGGCCTTTATACATGCATTGTATTGGAGAGATTTCCGACAAACAAATGCTTGGTTTATCCATTCTGAGACACTGTAGAAACATTGTGGTGCAACATGGTGATATCCATGAATGAGAAATTGATCCGTATGTGGATTTAAACACCTCAGTCTAAGGTGACAAAACACAACAATTTTTATTTTCAGGTGATTAAACACTAAAGAAAACATACTTTTTATATTGCATATCTGCCAATATATCTCCCTAAACCCTACATGTTCATAGAAATATAGTCCACTAACTTGTTAGTTGCAGAACTTTTGACCATCTCTTGTGGTCCTCATCAGCAGATTGAGTTTGCTCAGTTGCCATGGAAATGTAGATGATCAATTTTCCATGTTGTAATGGAAATATAAAGTTTATACTCCTTTCATTGGCAAAATGTTCTTGTATGCAAACCCTGCAAGGCAAGGTCAGTTCAACACCTGATATCTACATTTCTGTATTCTGTTTTAATGCCAGTTTTAATTGGAATTAATATTTAGCTCTGGGATATTTTTGCCCAGGATGATCCTTTCATGGAAATTTGATGCCAACATGTGGGTGTGTTTTCTCAACAACATGCCCTTGTTTCTTGAAGTATGGCAGCAGTTTTTAGCCTTATTCCCATAAGCGAAGCCCGAGGAATGGGCACAATGTGACCTTCATCTCAGCATGCTCAGCCTATTAGTCCAATTTACTCAGCTGTCAAACTCCAAATTCACACTCTCATCCATTCTGAGAGCAGCAGGTTAAAAGAAGAAAGGCGTTATGCATTCCATTCACCCCCTTGGTTTTAAACCTCACGGTCTTTGCACAAAAACTTGCTGAATAAACCTTCCTCTCTGTCCAGCAGTGAGAAACCAAACCTCATCCCCCTCCCTCGGTGGGAGGATGACTGTAGATGAGTTAGCTAAATACTTTCTGGCAAGCGGGCACGCCGCCGGCTGCACACACGTGGCCTGCAGGCGTGGGAAAGACCTGACTCTGATAATAAGCAGCATTTGGCCCTTCTAACCTCTGCAGGCTTTGGCTCGGGCTAGTTGTCTCTTTCTCCCTCACTTGTTTTCTCTCTCTTTCTCTCTGTGAGTGGAAGAGTCACAGGAGGGGAGGTCAGCCAGGGAGAGGCCCGCAGCTGCGGCTGCAAGGTCCTGGTGTGTTTATTTGGGCAAGCCCAACCAAAATAAGCTCCAGCCAGGCATTGCTCCTGAGGACTGGGGCCACCACCGCTGCGGCGCTTTTCATCCCAACAATGGGGAAAGTGCTCTGACCGTGGAGGGAGCCGCACAGCAGAGTTTACCGTACAACAGCTGCCTCATCTGTGGGGGAGGAAGTGCCTGCAGATGTGGACAGGATAGATGCTTCATGTTCCCACACCTACTCCTGTTGTACAGTTGTTAACCCATGCTCAGCGGCCAGTGAATGAGTTCCTTTGTTTAATACGAGAAAGTTTGCCTGCCGAGTGGAAATACCACAGTCAGGAGCTCCAGAGTGACTACAGTGTTTGATGTTTACATGAAATATGTTACATAGGGTGTATAATGTGAATAAATAGAGCTGTACAGTATGCAGTTTAAAATACCCTCTTATCTATCTATAATTTCGTGGACAGCTATATGTGCTGTGATGACCCTCATGCTGAAATGCTGTTAAAGGTACACTTCACCCCAAAATGAAAAATACATATTTTCGTCTTTTCTGTAGTTTAATTTATCAATCTGGATTGTTTTGGTTGAGTTTAAAATATTTATTTATTTTATTTTATTTTATTTAAAAGGTACCATGTAAAGTTCTAAATATAAACGTTGCCATTTGATGCATCACATCATATTATAGCTTAGAGCTAATTCGCATCTGCAGTCCCTCGGCAGGTCAGAGCAAAGAACCCGCAAAATAACATGATAATATAAAGTTGTATAACAAGAAGAGGAAACAAAAAGAAACAGAGGACAAATAATACACACAATAGCGCATGATGTACAGTGATACAAAGAAGAAGTCACAAGACAGACACATAAAACTACACAAAAAGTACATTACATACAAAACACAATAAAAAGATACACATGATAACACATCACAAGTGAATGCAAATTAAAACCAAGTTAAATAAGTCCAGAGTTCAAGCTCAGTGAGTACAGAGCTCAGCAGCTTTTAACCATCTTTTTAAAGTGGTTTTGAAAATCCTGATAGAGCTGAAGCTCCTCACATCATCAGACAGAGTGTTCCACTGATTTGTAGCTTTTATAGAAAAAGCTGACAGCTCGAATGCAGTGCAACAAAATGGTGTGTTACAGTCTCTTACAGCGGATAATATAGAGGATCTAATGGAACTTACTGAGCAAGTATACACAAAGTCACTCAAAATAAAAGGAAAAACATGTACAACACATAACATTAAAATTTCACCATCTCTAAATAGATAGCGCTTTGGGTGTAGCACTAAACCTCACTGAAGCACTGGAGCGCCGTACTAAAAGGAAAGGCAATTTTGTATTTCACACCTTTTTTTTTTCCATGGAAACTGGCATCCAGCTACGTTAAATCTCATTGATTGCTACTTTAAATAGCATTTCCAAGACAGATAATAGCACCTGCTGAAAAACATCAGAATGAGCATTTCTGCATTTCTGTCAGTGAAGTTGTGACCAGTTTTAGGTCACCCGTGTTGACACAAACCACCACCAGCCTGGCTGTCAACCAGTCAGGCCGTGATCTAGTGGCCATATGTGATGTCATCAGTGTTTGGGTGCAGCAGGTCTGATGGACAGCTGCCCCTCCTCAAGCCTCGGCCACAGCACCTGCTTTGTCAGCTGACACGTGTCCCTCATTGTGGCCCCACACGATTCTCCCACTGTCAGAGCCGAGGGGGGCCCCAACAGGAAAACACATCCAGGGCTTTTACGAAAAGGTGCTGACTGACCGACAGGGGCTATGTGAGGAGGGGTTGGACGGGTTGTTGTTGAAGGAAGGATGGAGTTTGAAATGTTGAGTCTTGCAGAGGTAGTAGAGAGGTCAAAAGGAGGAGGTATGTTAAGGCAAGGCCTAGGGCACGGGCAAGGTGTGACACGGCAAACGGCAGGTAAACAGCTAGATGGTGACTTCTGTAGCAGAGGCGCAGTGGGTGGGATGGGTGGGGCACACAAGATAACAGCTAATCATCTGTTAACTTTACAGCCCGTAACAGATGAGCAGAGCTGGAGCTGAGAGGAGGCAGCCAGTGTAGAAAGGATTGATTGGCGGCTAGAGGGGCTGGTGGGCGGGCAACTGTCAGTCATCTGTCCCAGTAAGGCCTGGGGCGCACCTGTGCACCTTTGTATAGGGGCGTACGACCCTTTTAATGGGTGGGTCAGCGCAGGGCAGTGTGATGAGTAAAGCAGGATGGGATGTTGTTATTCAGCATGTAAAAGGGCAGTTGTCCCCCAGTATAGATCACCTGAGTGATAGCAGAGCAGGTCAGCAAATCAAAGGCACTGTTTTGACCTCGTGCATTTTATTGCCACTTCACATTTGGCGTATATTATACAACACTGAGGAGTAACACCTATAATTATACAAAGTCAAAAAATACTGTTTATCTTTGAGACCTTTATTTTCTGATCGCAGACAAGTTTATTATACATTACTCAGGAATGTAAATATAAATAAATCAGAGCCCACACAAATATTAAAGGAACAGTTCTACCCCAAATCAAAAATACAGCGCTATTTATCAATCTAGATTGTTTTGTTGTGAAGTGTCGGGAGTTGGAGATACCGGCCGTAGAGATCTCTGCCTTCTCTTGAGTAAAATAGAACTAGATGGTTCTCAGCATGTGGTGCTCAAACTGTTAAAAAATACATTTTAAAAAGCCTTGTCGTGAGCAGTTTATTGTTTAAACTATTTTCTATCTATCGAATTACACCTGCCAGCTGTATCACCGACAGAAGGAAGCATGTATCTATTATTAACTCAGCACCACTGAGCTAAATTAACCTGAAGACCAACATGTGTCACAGGTCAAAATTATCCTGGTTAAAGGTTAACAGTTGACATCCCTAGTTGTAGTTGACCTAAATATCAGTGATTTGAGAACTCCCTTTTATTGTCCATATTGTTATAATTTATTTTTCACTTATAGAAGTTTCCAATAGTCTACTTTTATCCTCATTTCTTTTTTTTACAAAGTACCTTTTTTGTCAGTCAGAAGCAACAGATGCCAACATACAGTATCTGCCACATCTGCCAGCTCTCGTCTGCCCCCAGTTTGTGCTACCTGCAGGATGCTTGTGGCCAACCACCCACCCCCTGATGGTCCTGATTCTTAATCATTACCCCCCACCTCCTCTGAAATTAAAATGCAAAAGTGCAGACTGCCCTATGAGATTCCTCCACATAATTTGCTGTCCTCCCCCTCCTCTAACCTCAGCGCCCCTAAAGCATCACTCTGACGTCTGACAGCAAGTGGGTGACTTCTGACAGGTCGCATTGATCTCCTGGCTGGGAAAGAAGTCGGCTTCACAATGGAGAACATGTGTCCATTTTAGGACAAGCCTTAACTTGTCTGACCCCCTCATTTGGGATGCGCCCACAGAAAAACCATCCCTTGGTTAAAGAAAATTATTTCATCTGGTCAGACAGGACCTTGTTCTCTTGTGAATTATTTTGGTCTGAGTCTTTTGAAGTAAGGGAGACATTGCATTTTGTTTTTCTCCTAAATAATGAATAGAAACATCCGTCTTTGATTCAGTAATCTGCAGTGTTGTGCACTCTCTTGTGTTGGTAGGTTAGATTCGGGGCTTTTTGGGGTTCCTTTAAAGCGGCAGCGGGGAGAAATGTGTTATTGTCTGTGTGTGATTAGGTAGTTCTTTTCCATTGCTCTTCCATGTGAACATTAAATAAGAGCCAGCCCACTTCTGAAATGTCTTTGATAGATGATATGAAAAGCTAAATTCTTTATACAGCTTTGAAATGGCTCATTCTGGTCGCATTAATAACAGGGATCATAATGGGGACATGGTTTAGTTTACATTTGACTGTGGCATTCAGTTCTCTCACAGGGATTGTTTCTGTATTACACATTACATCGATTGTTGGAAAACCACATAGTTTTACACTGTGATGTGCACTTAGGGCAGAGCTGTGCGTGCCTGAAACACAATTGGCTTCGGCACAGGGCGGAAATGGCTCTATCTGTCCTAAGCCTGCATGTGTGTGTGTTTTTGTGAGAATGTAAGTTGATTCCCATTGACTGAACTGAACTGGAGAATCTGGGAGGTAAAACATGCATGCTGCAGCAGCTTCAAGTGTTTCGTACTCATTGAACTTTGTATGCAACAGACAGTGTGTGCTTGATGGGGGAAATTTAAAGAATGAGCTGCCAACATTGTTTTTCCATTCTGATGTTTTTTATCAATCCCGACCCCCTTATCTGGCAGCAGGATACTACTACTACTACCAATAATAATAATAATAATAATAATAGTAATAGTAATGATAACAATAGTTGTTATTTAGACCAAAATGGAAAACTAGGCAATAGGTACTAATCAAATATAAATCAAGATTTTGTCACTCTGTCTTGACTAAATTGTCTTAAGAAACATATTTTACGGCACTGATTGGCTGTTATATGAGAATTTGAAATACTGTTTCCTGTTTTTCTAAAATAGCAGCTGAATAAACTGACCAAGCAGTGCTGATAAAAATGACCCAAAATTTTGTTGTTGCGTTGCCTATTCCTTGCCGTAAATGTAATCTTAAAACACATTTTAGTATACTGTTTAACTGTAGTTTGAGAATGTTTGTTTACAGTCAGACACCATATTGTTTCCTGTCTTAAAACGGATAAATCTGCATTGCATAACCCATCAGCAGGAGCATTTATTGGTCTGGTGCAGCACAGCACATACAGGTAGTTGTAGGTTTTCTATCTTTTGAGCAAAAGCAAATGTCGCAGCCTTTTTTTCTCTGGTTTCTCTTATAGCACCACTGTCCATAGTATTTGCATTTTTCGACTGTGTCGACAGCCCAGTTTTATGAAAAGATCGGCTTTTTGCCAGCAAAATACTCCTTTAAACTTAGAAGTTTAAATTCCTCACTAAGGTGATGACAGCCACTTTGTGAAAGACATTCTTATGTTTCAGTCAATATTCAAAGCTCACATTTATGAACTTAACCTGAGGTCCGGGAAAACATACACATTGCTACTGATACTGAATCCTGTATAATTTCAGATGATTTGGTCATCAAATTACTTTTGATGCCTTAGTTGGATCTGCACTGCAAGGTGGTTCAGTTCTATGGATATACTGTATGTCTGATCTATTCACCGCTGTAGGAAAGGCAAAGCAGAGTTTCCATAGCCTGTGTAAACACCTCAGGATGTTCAGGTTGAACAGCTGGCTGGATGTTTTTCCCTGTTTCAGTTGATTGGAGACCTTTACCACTGATTGCTTCTCAGTTTGGATGCGAAGCTTGCACGTCAGGGTTAAATGGGTCAGACCTACTCATCGGTGTTGACGTCTATGAAGTACTTGCTAAAATAGTCACTCACTGCTGCACGATGAAAGGTGATGATGTAATCTACGGCATTCACTGCCAGGGCGTTGGTGTCCAGGAACTCAGTTAGTAAACAACAATGTGTCACCCATTCAGGAGGACGACAGCCTTATTCTTCAAAGTCTGGTTTTCTAAAATCAGATGTTAAATCTATTGAAAGCACATGATGATATCACACAGTAGGAAGTAAGTCCTTCTTATAAGATAAAGACTGGACAGGCGAGCTTTGTTTTTTTGTTTTTTGTTTTTGTCTGCGTGCAGTTTGATTGAATGACGATGGAACACTTTCCCCCTCTCATTTTAGTTTAGTATAAGTGGACTGGTATGTTAATTGCAATACAAATAATTATAGATGGGTCAGGCAACCTGAGTCTGGAGACATAAAGTTGATTTCAGGATGATTTAAAGGAATTATTCACAAACCCTCTCAAACAGTGACTGAGTGATGGAGTGAGCTGAGGACAGAAACAGCCAGAGCAGGTGCATGTAGTCAGTAATCAGTGTTATAACTGTTAATGCATGACTTTCCATTAGGGTGATAAACCTATGAGGTAAAAACAATTAGCAGATAATGCTGTCACAGCCCTTTTAACGTAATACATTTCCGATCAGTGTAATTAACGGACATGAAGTGATTGTAGCAGTTTTTTTCCTCTTTTGTTATTAGATTCTTTAAAGCCTCAGCGTGTAGGATTTAGGGGAATATATTAGCATAAATAAAATATAATAAGTGTTTTTTCTTTCTCTAATGATCACCCACAAATAAGAATCACTGCTTTCTTCACCTTAGAATGAGCAGTTTATATCTACATATTAGGGCTGTGCGATATGACGAAAAATAGTCTGTCGTTTCATATTATGCTCTATCATTTATTTCCTTACATCATCTGATAACGCTTTACACCTGTCCGCGTGGCCGGGGGGACGTCTACACAATGAACGGCACCAAAACAAACAAACATGGAGGAGCTAAAAAGCGACCCTGAACTTTACTATAAAAGTACTTTATATAACTTTATACTTTAGTTTATTTAACAATAATATTTAACAATTTATTCAGATGTATTCTAACAGTAGTTTATGTAACTTTATTTTATGGCAGAAGGTACCTAATTTGTAAATGTAGTTCATATAATAACTTTGTATTTTAGTAGTTAACATCAGTTTAGAGGAGATTTTTAAAATATCAAAATAAATATTGTGTATCGCAACATAGCCTAAAAATATTATGATATTATTTTAAAGCCACATTGCCCAGCCCTACCACATATAAAGTGGATTCTCATGTTTCAACAAGAACGGACAACACTGACTTTGAAACAGATCTTTTATGTTTTTGCATCGGCCACAGTAACCAGTAGCCCCTTCACCACAAACATTGCTGTATAAACACTTAACTTACTTACCTCTGCGGATAGTTTGGCTCTTGGTAAAAACCTCTTTAACACTGAACACTGATAGATATTGAACTGGGAAAACTTTCAGCTGGTTGTAATCTGCCGTCCTTGCCATTAGCTGCCACAAAATCCCCCTAAATCTTTAATACTGGACCTTTAACATATTTGGTTTTGTTGTATTTGTTTATTTTCTGTCAATTTCCAATGAAACCACAAGACTCAAAGCCATGCTGATTCATGCACGGCATCATCACTCCCCACAAGTCGGAGTACCAATTTAATCACCTGGATGAAGCTTTTGAATGAGTCTGTGATTTGATATTTATTTGAATATAACTTACAATAATTAAGCCCTTTGTGCCTGCAACTTAATTTTGAATTTCCTTTGGTGGAAGTGTTGTGTAGGCTTGCCTAAGTACAAAGTGTTCTAAAAATTTCAAAGTTGAATTGTTCAGTACTTGCCCAAAGTATGTCTGTCTCAGATTTCAAGACTTGAGACGAGTCAGAACAATTATGGCTTTTTTTTATCATATTAAATACATTCTTTTGGCATAAAAGGGTTAATGACATTTTAGCGGATTACAGTTTTCCCACGCTCGCTTTTCTCATTTATGGAGATCTAACATTTGTTAACTTATAAATCTGACAAATCATTATCACATGTTCAGTTCCAGTTCTCATGTAGCTGCTGTTATTAAGTCATTTCAATGACGATAACGGGAATCAAGTTTCATCTTATCTTGGTAGCATCCGAGCCCTGATAATTCGATTTGCATGTGTCATTGTCAGTCTTGAGTTTTGTTCTTTACTTCTCTGGTCTCTGGATCTCAGATGTGAGTATCCATTTTGACACTGCTGTTTTTGTGGAAATATGCAAGAAAACAATATTTTGAGTCATCTCATCTTTTAAGAGACCACAGTTAATTGACGACATCCCTCCTTGCGTCACTCACGACACCACAAGCTAAAGTGTGGTAAGTGCGACCGTGTGTGTGTGTGTGTGTGTGTGTGTATAAGTGAATGTGTGTGTGTGCATGCGTGCGTGTATGCGTGTGTGCGTGTGTGTATGTGTGAGAAAATGACAGCAAGTGCTCTAGTGAGGAGTAGGAGGGTGGTGCGAGTGCCTTTCATACTCATGTGAAATGAATTTGCGTTCTGATTAATGCATCACAGCTCGGCCTGTACGCCAAGCAGCATGTGTTAAGGGCTCCAATCTGTATGGAAGCTAAAACTGACTCGAGTAATGGTAGCGTTTAAATATATATTTCTGTTTTTAGAGAGGTTCATGGTTACTCCTAAAGATGTAATTCTGTTGTTTTAGCTCATGTTTTTTACAGAATGTATTATTTAGTTTTCATATAGATTCAGGGTCAGGCGTTATCTGTATGATTGCACATATATGGCTGAAGTAATGCACGCTTATGCAGAGAGGGAGAAAACTTGATTGTTTATCTGTAAACATGATGTCAATCATATATTCTGCAGTTTAAAGACATGTTTCTGAACTTTTATACATTTTGTAGCTGTGTTTATTTTAGTGGTGTGAATAATGTTAATAATGTTTCTTATTTTTTCCTCTAACAAAATCTTAAATATAATATAGTTTTATGGACTATTTCCTTTTTTTGATAATTTTCTAAGAATTCCTTCTCTTTTTTAAAACATTTTTTTATTTTACGTTTTTTTCTTGTCACAATAATTCCTTGTAATTTCTTGCCAAGTTGCTCATTGCAACCCCTCCCCACACACACACACACAAAAACTAAATAATCAAAATCATTTGCTCAGGTTTCAAAGGGTCAAATAGCTTGTGAAAAGCATCTGAACGAGCACAAGAAAACTGATGTCTGTCCAGGTTTCAAAGGGTTAAAGGAACAAATTTCATGAATTTATCCTTATTCTCAAGTGAATCTTGAAGCATCTCATTTGACCTCCTTAGGGCTTCACTTACCTCACCTCTGTTTTCTCCTCCATTACATCTGTGACCTCTGATAAAAAGAACACACTAACTAATCATTGTTGGATGTTTGGGGTCATAGACAAAAATCAATACCTTGTTTTTTGTCTCAATGAGCCAGTCACTATCTCCACTAGCAGATGGATCTAATCAGTGTGGGACAGAGTGGGCTATTGGGTCAGAGGAGTGGAAGTATGTTTATAGATGTTTTATGGCCCAAATGAGAATTAGGCTGAGTCCACACTTACATGGGTAATTTTGAAAACAGAGTTTTCCCACCATTTAACTCACAAACACAGTTTTTTTTTTAATCTTCGTACAAATGCAAGGAGTGTGCTAAACCAGCAGACAGCACAATGACCCTAACCCCAAAGAAATGTTCAGCAATTACTCAAAGACAAAGAAGATGTTAGACAATCAGAAACCTTAAAAAAGCTGTCCCTCTGTGTCTTGTCCAAAACCAGAGATGTTAGGGGAGGGGTCTGTGTCATGGGAGTGTTGGATTTTGTAGATTTTGATGTCTTTATTACTAAATATATAGGAAGCATAACTTTACATTTATGTTTAAACATAAAAAAATATAATTTCACTGCCAGCCGCTGACTTATCAACTCCAGGCTGGCCTCCAGGCAAGCTAGCCCTTTTACTGTCACATTTTTAAATTATGTGTTTGCTATGTTGCAATTTGCATAGTAAAGGTTGTTTTCAGTGCACTCTGTGGCTGTTTTGTGGACCCAAGAAGGCCATATTGTGTTCAAGGCCTTTAGTATATACTGTACAAGATGATTTTGTAATGATTTTGTAATTTATGTGCTCCTAGTGTTGATGCATGCAATGGGCTGCTATAGACCAATGCAAAATGCAAAAACAAGAAGAGGTGCAGAGATGCACTGTGATACTACCAAAATCTTAAGAAATGCCTTGATGCAGTTGTTTGGCTATATCTCCCAGCACTACTATAACTATGTTCCTGAGTATTTGTTTATTATTTGTCTGCATGGTTTTCTTTTGTCAGTTCTGAAAAAGTATGCAGTGTAAGTGGCTTTGTACCTGATGACTTTCTTTTTTCCTTTAAATAAAAAGAAAATATCAAAATGAATAAACATAAAACATTTAACAAAAGGTCAATTTTCAGTGACGTAAAACCCAGTTTGTACCCTGCAAACTGTGTTTTATCAATCAGTCAAATGCTACATTTTTGAAAATACCCACATACATTTAGACCACAGACGTGTATAAAATAATGGACGTAACCCATTTGTTTGCAGACTCCAGTTTTGAAGCCTCTAGTTTGCAACCCACAGACACTCTGTCATTCAACCGTCCCTGCCCTTAAAAGTGTGCAACTTCATGCCTTAACAAAACATAAATGTGTGAGTTATACAGTATAAAATTTCACCCCCTGTACAGTTGTCATCTATGTTAAAATTAGCTATAGAGACCAAAACTGTTTTTTGTACCAGGCTGTAAACATCTTTATTTCTGCAGTAAAGTTGGGCATTTAAACATGGAAGTCTATGACTCTCTTCTAGAGCTAGCTTCAAGTGACCATTAAAGGAAATGCAGTTTTTGGCACTTAAGTGTTGACTTTATTTTTCAAGCCTGGAGTTGGTGGCTTGGTTAGGACTATAACCAAGCCACATACATTAGGCCTTAATGTATGTCTGTTAATGCAGTATTAAAGAATTACTTATTTGTGCCTTTTTTCATTATTTTATTGGATACTTGTAGATCCAGTCCAGAACAACGGTCTAATATTTCAAGCTCACCTTTAAGATATCACTTTTGAGGCGCTCATATTTACAAACACTCTTTCTTGGGATAATGATCTTGGGTCTCTTCTCTGGAGATATCATAGCTCAGTGCTCCTTCCCATGAGCCCCCTAGATGTGGACAGATGGCGAGCATCATGCTGCTGCTTCCTGCAGTTGCTCAGGGGTGACGCGCTGGCTCTCAGCGACATTCTCCAGCTCCTCTCTACCATGGATAAAAAGGGAGCTGCTCACTTTCCCTACACAGTAACGTTCACCTGAACTCTTATGCCCCTGCTTGTGTCCGCTAGGGCTTTGATGTAGACCATGTCGGGTCAGCCCCTCCACATCTCTGCCGTGACCCGGAGGGGCATGCTGAATGGCTTCCCCTGTCTGCAATCTCTCTGTGGGGAAAAAAACACACACATACTCATTACAACAGACTCTCTTGTTGTTGCGCTGTGTGAAGGCATTCCCACCTGTGACTGGGGCCGTGAGACGGGCGGAGGGATGTGTGAAATATCAGTCTGAGAGGGTTGGAGGCCAGGCAGCCGCTCAGAGAGACAGAGGGAGAGGGCCAGCTGTAGATCTAATATCACCTTTGGGCCTGCCGGCTGGGAAGGCCTGCCTAATATGATACACATGTGCTACATCCTGTCTGAGCGGCTGCCTGGCTTTGTGGCGCTCAGTAGAGGCAAAGAGGGATGAGTGTGTGTGTGTGTGTGTGTGTGTGTGTGTGTGTGTGTGTGTGTGTGTGTGTGTGTGTGTGTGTGTGTGTGTGTGTGTGTGTGTGTGTGTGTATCCATTATGTGCATGTTTGAGGACAGCTGAACAGCTGCTCTTGCCATGTAATGATCCTCCAGACCTGAGTGTTTACAGTTTTAACACTAGAAGTCATATCATTAGCTGTCACTGATTACCATGGTAGTTATGAGGAAAACTTAGCTGCTGTTTTATGAAGAGAAAGTGTCAATTTTCGTAGCTGTCGTCTATAATTTAAGATGTAGGGAAACAAAGAATAAAAAGTTATTCATGCTTTAATGAGGGTTTTAGCTGCTTTGAGGGCTAATGCCGGGTACACACTACACGACAGTCAAGCAGATTTTGCACATGATTTCTTCCTCCCAGCAATTGTTAGCAAAGGCCTGACTTTTTGGTTTATTTTACCAGAGTTTTTGGTGCTGGAGGGTATTTCAAGAGTGTTTTTTACATTGCTTGATCAGCTCAGGAGTCCATAACGGCTGCACCCATTTCAAATCACAAATATTAAACATAACATTTATGATCTGATATTCTGTTGTGACGGGGGAATCCCAAGGAAGGGGTTTTAATGCAATATGAAATTCATTCAGAATCTCTTCGCACTTTAACATTCACAACTCTCCAAATTTCTTCTACATTATTTGTTGGTTATCAGTAAAAAGTAGTGCAAAAACGAACAACTAGTTCTTCCTGCTTATCGTCTGCAGTGTTAGTTTACTCTATAAAATCATGTTTGATAGCAAAAGATTTGTGAAATTTCCAAAGTAAGGACTTTCGTTGTCCATTATTGGAATCTGTTAAGCTGCTTTCACATCAGCATGGTAACCGCCCTGACAACCGCCTAGCTGCAAGAATGTTCCCACTAAAAGCGAAGTGTCTTTAAAACAACTGCTGCCACTATATTCCACAGATGCAATAATAAACAGGTACTTGAACACTGGAAGAAGTGCCAGCTAGCTTGTTGCTGCATACTGCAGCAAGACAACAGTAATCACTGAAATAACAAAGATTTCAACTAGGCCTGTGAGTGGTAATGCGCTGATCGCAGCACGTTTAAGGTCTGTAATTAATGCGTTTTTTGAAATCCTGTTAATTGCAGGTCGACTTTCCCATCTTCAAGGCTTCACTGGCCTGAGCTTGTAGGTGAGAACCTGGAAGAGGAAATGTTATCCCAGGCCCAGTTTTTCTTCTGGGTGTACTGTTAAGTTGATAGCGCTGGAACTCCAGGTATTCAGACACTAACATCATCAGCTCCTCCATCTTGTCTTCGTTCTGCTTTCAGGATGCTCGTTATTTGTTTATGTGGGCAACAATTGCTTCATACTTCTACAGCAGTATACAAAACTGCTTCCCCTCTGCCACCTTCCCCTCACTGATATCGCTGGAGGTGTGGAGTCACCACGCTGTGAAAGCCCTATTAGTGTGTAGTGTAACATTTTGGCCAAATTCTTGCTCATCTTACACTGTAAGGAAAAAACGATTACATATATCAATAAATGTTGTTATATTTGGGGTCACTCACATTTTCAACAAATGTCAAGGTTTGAAAAATCTTTGAGTGGGCCAGCCTTAAGTTGAAGAAGTTGGTTATTTGCGTGGTAACTACGCCGTCAGCTAGCAGACTTTTTGTACAAGTCGGGTGTGTTGGAAAGTGTGAGCGAAGCAAGGCCTTTCCATTAACATACACTTTATCTCTAATTAACTCTCAAGTGGTTACTGATTGACCCTGTTACACCTGCGCGGATATGCCAGAGCTTTTAGCAGCCGCGTCGAGGGAGAACAGCTCTTTTGATTTAAATCCACCGTTAGTCTCCAACTTAACCACTGGGCAAAAGGAGGTTATATTGCAACTCTGGCTGACAAAGGTGAGGTAAGATTATCCAGAAGTGGAGCTGCATTGAGAGCACATTAGTGTACCTAAGAGTCTTACTTGATAATACCAGTCTGGCTACCTGGGATTCAATTCATATCCCTCCCCAAGCGACTAAAATAGCAATGCTTTGATGGCTTAAAATTAATTACCAATTTAGAGAGCCCATAACTTTATCTTCAACTCCTGCTTAAGCTGTACGCTGATATCTGGTGCCAATTTAAGGCAATCATCAACCAATTTTAGAGTTAATTGGGAAATGTTGCCTGGTCAATTAGGAAAATAAGGTGCACGAGCTAGAGGGCAGCTTGGATGATTAAAACGTGAAATAAAATCCACATAATAAGGAACTTTCACATTCAGTGCTCTTAATTAGTGAGTTCCCTTTTGTCTAAAGTCTCTCAGATTATACTGTGTCTATACTTATATTATTAAAAGGATCATGACTCTTTGCTTCGTTAGTGAACTGCACCATTGTGCCCGGGTGACTGATTACCGGAGGCTCAGCGAGGTCTTTTGGAAGCCACATGCCTGGCTTGTGCAGAGCGCTGGTCTCCTAGAGAGAGGTTAAGGAGAAGAGTCCCTACCTCCCTGGGAGTTGCAGACTTGCTCCCTGCCACCATGTCATCCATCCCGGAGCCTAATCGAGTTATCACATCAACAAATCTCCCATCAGGGGCCTCACAGCTGACACTCTCAGAAAGACACCCACAGGGGGCCAACAAATTTTGAGCAGCAGGGCGTTGCTAAGAGAGGCTGAGGCACCTGTAAAGGTCTGCTCCTCTGCCCACGGAGAGGGCACTCCCGCTGGGCATCACACTGCTCTCTGGCCCCTGGTCAGCCACGGAGCACAAGAGCAGGAAAGCAGGAGCCATAGTTAATGCTGTTCACAAAAGGTTGAAGACACAATAGAAGCACTATATCACCAAGACTGTCAATGAATTTAAAAGCAACCCACAAACAATTAGCTGAAAGGGCAGCGAGGTTTCATAGCCATAGGCCTCAGCTCCACAGGCCAGTGGAGACAAACTGTCCACCCACGTGCAAATGGCAGCTGGTGATTCTGCCCAGAGAATACGTTCACAGACCTCTGTGGATTACCGCCTGACCTTTAAGTGTGTCCCCCAAAAATAAACCACATGCTGGGCCCTTCCTCCAGTCATGGGATGGTTTATGATTCCTTGAATGTGGTAAATGTCACCCAATAGTTCGTCTTTGTGGCCGTATAGAATTGCGTAGTTTGTTCGTACCTTGGTTTACATTGTTGGCAATATGAACCAGCCAGCTGTTACCCTTGATGCTTTATGATTTTGCTGCCAAATGTTTACCTTGAGTGATGATTCAAAGCAAGTCGAGCTGTTTCTGTTGATAATTTCTAACTTTTGAATATTGGCTTTCTTAACAAACGCCTGCATTATGACCTCTCGGTTCAGCGAAATGAGGCTAAAGTGAGTCATCAGCAAATCCTGGATAGCATAATGTCTGTCTTGATTTGATTTTTGTGAGATCATTTAAAAAAGGCTTTGTTTGCATCGTCTATTTAGCCCTAAAATCATCCAACATGAAAAACAAATGCCATCTTTGATTTGGGCAAGTGGGTATGAAGTCCATCTGTTCACAATACCCTAACAAGAACAAAACGCCCTTCAGGGCAATCAGAGCTCGCCTGCCTTCCATGACCAGAAAACTTGTGAGGCTCTTAACTTACTTCTGAAGTGTCCCAGTTCGATGGAATCACTTAAATAGGTTGGCAAGCGATAAACGGTTCGCGACAGGATGACAGATCAAGCTCGTCTTTTACTTTTGGCAACAGATAGTTTGAAACCACATTTCTAAAGATGTGAGCTTGCCCAGGTTTTGTTCATTAGCAGAAGGTTTCAGGGGAAACATATGCAAGGGGAAAAATGAAAGATGACTCAATGGCGTCCGATTTGTGAAATTAAATGTATAAAAAAAAGTCTTAAAAAGCTGGCAGCTCAGTCAAGTGCTTGTGAAGGAGGATAAGCAAAGCATGAACATATTGTGCCTTTAGAGAAACTTTAAGAAAAACCCTGGACAGATTTAAGTGCAGCCTCTTAGCATTCTCTCCATCCTGTGCATCTATAAATCATTCGTCTGACCACCACGGCTCCCCAGCACTGACCAGCTCGACCCATTGGCCAGGAGCCAAGCCTGTGTCCGGACAAGGCGCTGACCCGTTAACCTTGGCCCGAGCCCCTGGGCCAATGGGGTGAGGCTGTAAGAGCTGCGACCCCGGCAGCCAGGGCTACCTGCTGCTCTGGCATAATGCAATTGGACACAGCCATCAGAATGATGGAGCACAGGGAATTCTCCACGCTGACCACTCCAATGGCTGCTGACCACTGCGGCCAAAACTGGCCCCAGCCCCACCGGAGTGTAAGAAAATGGCCCTTTTGATATTATGTCACAGATGCCTTTTTTGTGGGGGTTTTTTTGCCTCCATATTGTTTTTTAGGTGCTGCAATTTGGGCCCTTTTCAAGGGGGCAGGGTAAAGAAGGTACTTTTTTTAACGGGGCTTTGTTTTCAAGCCAGCTTTCTGCTTTGTGTTTGTGAAAGTAGTGAGAAAAGTCTTAGTTGAAAAGCTGCTCTTAGAGGTTGTAGTAAAGTCCAAGTCATATCTAAATAAGTTTAATTGTCAGTATATGAGCTTCTTTTATTTAGTATGCTGAAACCAGTGATGCAGTACTCATGTCCTGGACTCGAATCCAACTTGTGTCCCTATTCTCTAGTCTTGTGACTTGACTTAGACTTGCACACTGATGACTCAGACTTGAGCCATAATGAAGTTGGACTTGGAAGATGGATGAAAACTCAGACGACTTACATGTGTATTAGGTCTTTAAAATTTGGTGTGAGTTATTAATATATATTCAGTTTGTAACAGTAAGTTTCTTGCAGTGGCAAGAAATGTATGAACTTAATGTATGTACTTAATGTACTTAATGTATTTGAACAATTAAATTAATATCATATCAGGTGCCACAACTAGTCTGCACTGCAGACTAGGATAACTAATAAGGGCACTCCTAGTTATATCTATACATATTTCTAGCTGTAGGAAAGATTGCTTGAAACACCTGAACAAAAAAAACGCACCTTTACCAAAATAAGTCATACAAAAGTAGACCCTGGAAGGCCCCTAAGGTCCCTAACGGGTGATTATGGATTTAACTATTTTATTGTTATGATGTTTATATATTTGAAGGTGGTATCAAGCACAGAGTGTAAATTTAATCAATTTCTTATTTTGGTGACAGCAGTGTCCTTTTTGTTTAATGTAGACCTTGTTTTATTTACATATAAGGGTGCATGATGATGGCTTAGACTCGGGACTCAGACTTGGGTAATGATACCTCGACTCAGACTAGAGAGTTGGTGAAAAACACTGGCTGAAACTGTGTTTTAATAGATGAGCCATTCATTGCTTCATTGCATGCATATTACCAGTATGTAAACCTTTAGTGTTTGCCTCAGGTCTTAACAATTAATTTACATTGCCATGTTATTTATAAGGCTGGCCCAAACTCAGGCTCCTGCTGACATTTCCTCCCTCTGTCCCCACCTCTGTGTTAATGGCATGAGGTTCACACTGGTAGTATAATTACTAACATTAAACCAAACTAAGAAAGACTCTGCAGGATGCTAACCCCGTGACGCCTTAGCCACTGTTTGCCTATCAAGAGAAAAGGTGTGATAGTGACTCTCTGCCTGCCTCTGTTAAACTGAAGGCATGCCAGTGTATTCATACAGGTGTCCCCCCCCTCCCGCCCGACAAACACACACCTGAGGGACCCCCCTCTGAATCAACACAATTAGCATCCTCCGTTCCCTGCAGAGTTAAACTCTCAGTGCAAACAAAAGCACCTGACTGACAGGCAGCTTAGGCAAATGACTTGTTTGGGGAGCGGGCTGAGTCTCTTTGGGGCTTACAGAAAGGCTGAGTGAATTTCAGCTGGGAGCGTTTGCATTACAGAACAGCGTGAGAAAGAGAAGCACCTGAATACAGCTCACCTGAATTAGAGGATGTCTCGTTGAGAATGGGATTTATAGTTGCCAACATCATAGGTTTATACACCCCAGCTGGGATTTTAGAAAATGTATGTAGAGAGGTATAATGTGTTGGAAATAATAATGCAACAGAATGAAAATGTCACCAGATTCAATATACTTCAGCTTCAGTGGAATGAGTTGTGTTTTGTGATGTGGTTGTCCTGTAAAGAGATCAATCAGCAGTTATTGCTATGAATATACTTTTTAGTGGCCATCATGGATCATGCATAGTTTGAGGTGACCATCTGTCACATATGCATCCATTTTTTTCCCCAAAAGATCATAGCATACCAATTCTTAAGCATTAAGCATAAAGGTTTCTGCTCTGACTGTCCCTCCTTTCATATCTGTGGTGTCAGTTCACTTATGAAATTTGAAGCAACACTACCCTGTTACTGGTCCTTTAACTTTGACTGTTGATGAGACATTGCCTGTGGTCCTGTTTTTTTTTTTTTCTTCCCTGCTACAGTGACAGTCTCAGGTTTCAGTGACTTAAACACAGCCCTTTCTAGTCTTTTCAGTTGCACAGTCAAAGGGGTCTACACTCTGGTATAGTGATGAAATGATTGGTGTTATATTTAATCCCACCCTCTTTTTTGCATTTATGTCGTTATAAATGGAGGGTGTAAGAGGGTCATGTGTACAGATTTTAAAGCTCCTTGAGCCAAATTTATGATGTATTAATATGGCCTGTACAGGGGGGGCTGTGACTCAGAGGTAGAGCGGGTCATCCTCTAACCGGAGGGTCAGCGGATTGATCCCCGACTCCTCCAGACAACATGTCGAAGTATCCAAATTGCTCCCGATGCTACATCATTGGAGTGTGAGTGTGTGAATCGTTACTGAGTAGTAGGTGACACTTTGTACGGTAGCCTCGGCCCCAGTGTGTGAATGTGTGCATGAATGAATGAATGTTATATGTAGTGTGAAAGTGCTTTGAGTGGTCAAAAGACTAGAAAAGCATCATAGAAATGCAGTCCACTTAACATTTACAGATAACATTGACTTCAGACCACTCACTAACTGAGCACATTGTGATGCTGTCATTAGTTTTGTACTCTCATTATTTGTTTCATAAAGCCCTGACTAAGAATAGTTAGAACCAAATATTTAGACAATCACTAGAAAGTACTGGAAGTTCATGTTGGTATATTTCTGAGATTTAAAACTCTTTTGGCACTATCTGAAGTGTTCTGGTAAACCTTAACCGCTGAATGTGTCATCAGGTTAAAACACAGTTTTTGCAAATACTTGACAAAGTTCCAACCTGGGTGAAAGTTGTCACCCAGATTTAACAGAAATTTGTAGATCATCCCAGAAATGTCCTGAAGCACGTCTGAACATGCACAACAGTTAGGATTCATGTTGGTGATTCAGGGGTTAGAGACTATTCTCAAGCCTGTAGGAGGATTATGTTTTGACATTAGATATCCAAATTCATTACTATTTAGACGTTAATGCCTTTTCACTGTTTTCTGCTTTGTTGTGAAGACCTCACACATGGTTTTTAGCGCTCAATTCTAAAATCTGCTTTAAGATAAAAGGAGTCAAAAGTTTCTATCACTGTTTTTCTGCCTGCTTTGCTGTTATTTTAAAGTTATGTGTTCCATAACACATAACAAAGTTATATATATATATACACACACACATAATGTTTTTATTTTCTCAATTTGTGTTTCACCTTTTTTTTTTTTTATTTGCTTTTTTGTAAATTAATTAAAATTAGTAAATGAGCGAAATTCCTGCGGCAGAAAAAAGTGGAATCCAATAAAGTCCAAAGTCTGACCTCACTATGAAATTAGCCATTGTGTTATCTTTTAAAACCCCAGGGTTGTCTTCAAAGCATATTCAATATGGGCCAGTAGATCCCATTACTCATCTCAAGAGAAGTTTAGTTTGGGGTCCTGACACTTTGAAAGGGGCCAAAGACTCGGTACAATGTCCTCTATGTCTTTTGCGATGGGCCAGGGTCCCCAAGCTGCACAGAGAGAGGAAGAGAGAGAGATGTGGGCGTGGTATTATGGCCTAATAGGCCAAGCTGGACAGACAAACTGATAGCATCTGCCTGCTTTGTCAACGGAGGGGAATTTAATGGAGGGACTGAGCGCCAAACCTTCAACAGGACCAGATGAGGACAGAGATGGATGGTTAAGAGGCCACAGGCTTCTTCTGGCCAACGGGTCCAGCTTCTTATCTCTGACCCTCACTGGCCAATTGATTGGTTTTGGGGCATTAGTCATCAGCTAAATCCAGGTCACAGCTTTCTTCTCCAACCCTGGCCTACAGGCAGAACTTGTCCGCCTTCATGCATCTACCACTGTATGGAGATGGATGAATGTTCAAGCCAGCATATTGCCAATGGCAGAGCAACGTCAGTGTATCAGACAAGGCTGTCATGATCTGAAACTGAATTGTTGTGCAAATTTTTAGGGATGTGTAGGTTGTGACTTCTATATTCTATTTATTGCTATTTAAGTGTAGACTGATATGGAAGATTTTTGTTTTTCTTTCTGTTGGCGACATCATTGATCCTGGCACGTTGTTACTTTGGAGTTTCAGTAGAGGGACTGGCTAAATTCACTGAGAGCACACTGCAGCTATGTATTAAGTTTTGCAAACCAGCTGCTTCTGTTGCTTGTGTCAGTGCTAAAATTGAGAAATTATGTTTTGTTTTGTTTTTTTTTCTAGAAAAAGGGACTTTTCCACAGGTGTATCAAAGCTTTCTGCATTGGTTAAATCACTTTTAAAGTCATCAGCAGAAGTAGTTTTCATGATCTGAATAGGACTGGAAAGGTTTTCTGATTCAAATGTGTATATGCTTTGACAGTTTTTACATTTTAGCACTTTCCTATACAAGTCATTTGGCAATTTACCAAGTTTGGACCTAGCAATATTTATACAGCTCAAGAGTGAATGAAAGCACTCACTTTGCAGAAGTCAGTGAAAGTATCAAGTATTTAAAGTGTTGTTATGTTTTGGCACACTGTAGCGGATAAAGGGATCACAGAAGACAAGTATGTCATGCATGTAATACTAATCCTTGAGTCCATAGACTCATATGTAAGAATTTAAAGTATGAATATATTTAAACCACTGATTTGACCTCTGAACCTTTATAAAAGTCCTGTTTTCTCTCTTATGTCTGCCGACAAAGGAATAAGAAAGCTTAGAAACACAATGACCTGAACAGTCTCTCTCTCATTACATTAAATGCAACTTTCTGTGTTGCGTTTTCTCACAAGCTGATTAGATGCCTTATATTATGCAAATGTGGCTCAATCTATAAAATTCCTTTTGACGGAACTATGCTGCAAGGAAAAATTGCCGTGTAAAAGACAGGTAGCCATTTTCAACAAGTACATGAAGTGCAGTGTATTTAACATCTCTACTTATTATTAAACATTACATTAAGTCAAAGCTTGTTGTAGGTGCTGCGACTATTGCTAACCTCACACCAGACAAATTTTCACTGTCTCAGACAAATTTTCAGTATTGGAATGAAATTATGATAGTTTTGCCTTCGTTGGTTTGCACTGCTGTGATTTAGATCATTTATTATTAGGTGGATATAAAACTCAGTTGTAGTGGTTTTCAGACAGTCTTTCTCTCATCGTGCTGTTCTGACGAAATCAAAGTTTTAATATTATCATAAGATTTCAGTCTTTGCTCATTAAAATAACAAAGAAACGGTGTGCTCTCTCCAGCATTAGAAGCAGAAAACGGGGCAGACGGTAAACATGGAGGACACTCTGGGGACGCAAGAACGTGACAAATCTCAGTCTCTTGTACTTTTGAAAATCTGTGGAGTTGTGGAGTGACAGAGTTCGCTCAGAGGCTGGTGGCGATTTGATGTGACAAAATGTAAAATGTGTACACAAACACAGTTTACCTTCGTGGATTTTATTGATGATGAATCAACAATAATACTGTCCACATATGATGCCTGTTATGTCTTGTTTCCAGAGCTGTATGTTTCTGCAGATAAATGATGAGAATGAAAGAAAGAAAGTGTTGAAATGTCATATTTCTTAAAGGGAGTTTAGTGTGATATTTTCCAAAAGGAGCAGAATGGGAAATAATCTATCAAGGAATCTACTTGTAGTCATGCAAATAGTGACCATGCAAGATTCCAATGTCTTTGCAAAATCTTAATGTGTGTGACAAAAAAAGTCACATTGTGTTTAGATGTGAGAGGATGTCAGAATTTAGTCTTTAAAAAGTCTTTTCAAAGTTTTGTAGTTTATTGTAGAAATAAGATACATCGTTCAAAAGTTGGAAATGCATCCTTTCACTCAATTCTGTGCATTATTTGGGTAGATGAACCTAAAAGGGGAAAAAATCAGCAGGCTATAGTATTGAAGATGTCTGACGGGGTGTTGGGGGAGTAACCTGGCTTTACATGGCTTGAGGGGCTGCAGACAGAAATCACGGTGCCCTGCGGGGTAGCCATTAGGGCACAAGACGAGGGGAGCCAAGAGGATGTCTGCACTCCAGGGATCTAATCCGGTACCATGGCGTCTTCTTTGGGAAAAGTCCAGCTCTGCAGTTCCTGAGCTCCCTTGGGTTTTGGCAGGTGCTTTAGTTCACCAACAATTAGCCATCCCCAGGGTCTGGCTACTTTTGTGGCTGAATTAAGCCCATAGGAGCATTAACTCCGGTCACATTATCTCAAATGGAAAAGTCAGCAGGGGCACCTTTTTCGGCTTGGTTAACTTTATTGTTTCATTTTCTTGTTAGGATGGTAATAACATCCAAATCCTGACTTAGGATCTTGTCATACAATGTCAACAATAAAGGAAGATTGAAAAACTCTGCATGTGCTAACAAACTGTAGCAAATGCTGGTCACAGTTGGTACTATAGTGATGTGAGGGGACGCTGTGTTTGACTCCGTTCTTCAACACAGTTTACTTTTTCTCATCATTGGCCTCTTCTGTTCTCAGTTCTTTGGTGTGTGAGCATCTGCTCTGAGCTCTTCTTAGTGAAGTCTTTACTGCCTCACCTTTTAATCTTGGTTTTGGAATCAGCCCTCTTCTTATCGCAAAGCTTTGAGCTGCTGCATGAGAGTGAAATTAATTGTGTGCTAAGCAGAGTGGAATTAATGGCTTGCACTGAAACCTGTGGCCGTGGCTGGCTTAGCCCTTCGCCGATCCCCCTGATCCTGCTTGTTACAGGAGCTTGGCCATTGTAGATGGTGAGATGATTGTGTGGTTTTCAGCCTCTTGTCTCTGTCTCTTTTGTCTTTCGGGGGAGCGTGGGGATCTCTCCTTTTGTTAGCGTCCATGTTCCTTTCAGGCAGTATCACAGCTGGCCCCTTTAATTCACTCAGGACATCAGATGACCCTACCCCCCAGGAGGCCACTGTAAACACACAAACACCCACCCACCCACCCACCCACACACACACACACACACACACACACACACACACACATACATACCCCTTATGGGGTTGCTTTCTACGTTTTAACATTTTGACATTCAGAACGATGAATCACAACTACTTGGATATTGACAGCGTAGTTTGTAGGGCTTGTTTCATGACAAACAAATTTTATCCTACAGTCATGAAATTCCTGAAAAAGTAATGAAATTAGAAAAACTGTTTGCCAGGCCTGGCAATGATTTTGAATGAACAGATTTTTTGTAAAAGTTTTGATTTAATGCATTGTGTTAGCTATTGTTTAAAAACATGTTCTTGAAAATGTATGCAGTCCTTTGATGGCCACAGTATCTAATGACTGAGCACACTAAGCAAGCGCCAGCAGTTTTCTTATCAAAAAATGAAGCCCATGTTTAATAATGTATGGCTTTAGAACGACAAAAACATAATGCATGCCTCAAGAGAGAAGCAGACCCTAGCCGTGCTGAATGTAGGCTCTGCACCAAAGCAGAGCCTACACTCTGCAACAAAGCGTTGGCAACATGAGGGAAGCAGCTCTGGTCAGCCATGTTTAAGGAAAAAAAAAATTAAGACCACTTATAAGAAGCTCAACAGTCTGCCAGTGTCAGTACATGTTTCACACCTGTTAATTCCCTTAATTATATTACATATTATATAATTATATTTAAAGTTGTATTACAGGAAAAAATGTTTTAGCACCTTCTTGAGGTCTTTGTTGCTGCTTATTTTCTAGTAATTTTCTTGTAACTTTATTCTAATATCTTGCTAATGTTTAGGCCATTTCTTGTTAAGTTGTTGCCCTCCCTTGTTTCATGGAAGAATTCAAGCCAATTTGCTCAGTTTCAAAAGTTAAACCACTCAAATAAAGTTGTAAAAAATGCAGTAAAATGTCATACAAGTTACAGAAAAGTTAAAATCAACTGGTAAAAATGTTCACAAACTCAGAAATGCTTATTGTTTCCCTTAAAAGTTCTGTGTATTGCACAAGCACCAAATATGTTTCTAATATTTTCTTTGCACAACCATTTTCCAGTTAGCAACCAAAGTCCCAACAAAAATGTGTGAGTCAGGTTTACATCAGGTTGTCCCTGGGAATCCCCAGCATGTGTTGTCTAGCCATCTGCCCACTCTAAAGATGCCGACTCATTGAACTCCGCAAATAGAACTACTATACCGTCAAACAATTACCTAAACAGCTTGGTAATGGGTTTATGGTGTCTAGAGTGACGGCCTGCAAAATAAAACTACAGGATCCCCACAAAAACCTTACATGGCTGTAAATATGTATTAACCAGAAAATGGGCCTTGTGTGCCATCATTTAGAAGAGACAAAGACCGGCCCTCGGACAAAGAGGCAAGATGCCGTAAGAAAGAGAGGATTCTACATAGCTAATGAGTTGCTCCATAGAAATGTAAAGAGGTGGGTCTTTAGGGAGAGTGGTTGCCCCGCTGGCCGGGCCTGATAGACTGTAAAGTGTGGAGGTCCGGCCACTGTGCCCACTGTCCATTGTAGCCATGCTAATTCCCTCCTAGTTATGTCATGGAAGGCTTTTTATTGTGGCGTGAGGTGGAGGAGGACCAAGTCATTATTGGAAGGAAACTCTCTGATAAACCAGAGAGGAGAAAGAGGCTTTGTTAAGTGCTCGCTCTTTAGGAACCTGAAAGAGAAGCACCCTCCTCCAGCCACAAATAAAAATAAAACTTCTGACATAAGCAATAGAGGACCAGCCAATTTACCTCAGGGTCCTTCAGCATCAAGGGCCACGTCAGACAGTGCCTACTCTGCCTCATGAGAAGTGGTCAGCCATTGAGAGGAATTGACAGGGAAACCCTTGTGTCAAATGAACATCATAGAAAGAGACGCACAAACAAGCCTTGTTCTTTTGTAAGTTTCACAAGGTGTTTGAGTTTAGACAAAGGACTTTTTGGAAAATTAGAAAAAAATATATTCCAAGTGATGCAATTTCTCTGCTAGGTAAGGCAATGAAAACGCAAGACTAGAGCAACAACTATGTACACCAGAAAAATCCTTAAACTATCTTTAGATGTACGTTTATATCTAAAAACACCATGTAAAGCAATGCGGAGCTGCTCGTGCTATATGGCAAACTTTAGGCCGATTCCCTCATTATCACATCTAAATGGCTGCATTAGGGGGATATCAGTGTTTTTGTGTTTGGAAAGATGGGGACTTGGAGATTATTCTGCCGATTGAAATGTAAAGCAGCTATTGCAATTACCCATAACCTCAGCACGAACCTTGCCTGAAACAATGCAACTAGTTTCAAAGGCTGAGAGGCAGGCGCATCCCTGAGAGGCACGGCTAGATAACAAGAAGGCATCATTAAAGGTAAAGGAAGGGAAAAGGAGTTTTTTTTTTTCAAATCTTTCCTCACAGTGATATGGTCATCAGAGGAGCCCCCTTAGCCAAACACCGTTTTAAATCTTCTTTGAGTGGGAAGAGAAATCATTTAAGAAAAAATGGGAGGTTAGGTCGATTTCGTTTCTGTGTTTGTGATTTATTCATTGCAATATCAAAGTGTGAAATAAAACTTGTTTGGTAAATAGACCACTGGGATTTGATGTGCTGAGACTGCAGTGTTGAATATGAAAGAATTAAGTGCAATTATTAAGCAAATAATATGACGGAAATGAATCAAAAGCCCCCTTTACACTGCCTGTTCAAGGCAGAGATATGGTGCTGTTATGCCACCAGGCCGTCAGGAACCAGTGTTGCCAACTTGCTGACTTTGTCGGTATATAAAGACTTTTCAGACCCTCTTGGTGACATTATTTCTAAAAAGCATCTTGCGACAAATTTAGCAACTTAATCAGATCATCAGGATAAAAGAGAGAAATATATTGTGATTCACTACCATACATGCTGCCCAGAGAAATTGCAGTCCATGGCTGTTTAGCCATCAGTACAGTCTCTCTGCCTCTTTACGCTTCTGCCATGCTGACACAACTTGTGGTGGGACGTTATATTGAGTTTCTGTGGTTGAGGTGAAGCTCTCGATCTGTGCATTGGAAGTGCAATTAAGTGTTGCACTGCTGGTATAAGCGCCATAGCTCTCATGCCACTTCAATGTTTTGTTGAGGATTTTTCTATCGAATCTAATTAGGGGAAGTTTTAATGCTTCCAATATGCAAATGTGAATATGATGTCATTTAGCAACATCTAGCGACTTTTGGAGTTAGTGCTAGCCGCTTTCATTGGAACAGAGATGGCACCCAGAGTTGCTAAGTTCCAGAGTTTCAGCTGTCATGGGAGGTAGAAGCAGCGCCAAAATAGTGTCTGCATAAACAAAGCCAGCACAACGGGATCACAGGAAGCACAGATGTGAAGTTTTGATGGCATGTCATATGTGCGACTCATTGGAGATTTAAAAGGTAGCTGTTAGCAATTAGCAACTAGCTCAAAAAAGAACAGCGGGTGAAAATGTCCACAACAATGATAACAAGGAGCTCCTTGCCTTCCGAGCAGAGGACGAGATCAGTCGCCATATAACAAGGAAGGTAAATGATTGTCATGTTATGCCATTATTATTGTTTAGAAAGCTCTGGTGATGCATATTTTACATGCATTGCCGTCGGCACACGTAGATGCAGATGTAGTTTTGTTAAACACCACACCTGTCAACACCTCTTTTGACTCCACAATGCCAGCATGCTATTTAAAATGTCACAGTGGAGTGACGTGATGCCACAGTCGTTTGGTTTTGTGTAAAAAGGCAAAGGCAGCATGAAGAAGGGATATAGTAACGGCCCCATAGTTCGATGTCTGTGTGAAACTATTCTTATAGTAGATGAGTCCATTTAGTAGAGGTGTCTGGTTCAAACCCTTTGTGGCTGGATTGGTGGCAACAGTTGTGTGTGAATTACTCTTCGCTGACCTGCCATGTTCTGCTAATTCAGAGAGCTGTGAAAGGTCTGTTCAGCCTCGAACAGAGCTGGATTTAGGGGATATTTGCATGTTAATGTCCACAATACAATCCAGTACAGAGAAAAGATATGGGATCAGAGCAACTGCTACCTTTTAAAAGGGTCCCCTTTTTTCATGGGAGGTCTTTTGACTGTTGGAATTAGCGAAGAGCACTGTTTCAATGTGTGTTGGAGAGGTGGGGGCCTGAAACACACACTACCACACACACACTTATGGCACACCTAATCTCACCCTCCTTGATTCCCTCAGATGGATAGGTTTTTCTTTTTGTTTTGATGTTCGCTGCTGTCCCCCTAATTCCAGTATTTAATCACCCCGTGTGTCGGCACAGAGACCTCAGCTTGCCCTCAACCCACTTGAGAACGACCTCGATCCCTCTCCAAATCTGGTTTGCCTGCAGCGGCAGTATGAGGGGCAGAAGTGGGACATGAGCCAATCTGCTCCCTGAGGTGTTTGCCATCCCTATCCTCTCTGTCAACACTCTGCTTTCTCTGTCACTCTCACAATAAGAGGCAGAGCTCTTTGTTCTAAGATGAGTTTATATGAAGACGGCAAACTCTGTCCAATAGGGATTGAGGTTGGCGAGTGTCAAAGGGGGTCGTTTGATGTTTGATCGGCTGTTGCCGTTTGTGCTTTAAAGGCCTGACTGTCTGGGCCTTGAGCCGATGTCTCCTAACAATTATTCTTTAGATTGGTGTTTGCATAGATTTGCATACTGGCCTGAAGACAAGCTTTAAAGAAGAATTGGTGTATTTACGTTGTGGAGTAAATTGTTCAGTCTGCTGATCAATTGATGACAAATGTTGAGCAGCTTATAGAGAGGACAAGCTTTAGTGTATGGCTCTTTCTTCAACATAATATATAGTTTTGTGAATTGCAGTTTGCATGCTTAAAAACACATCAGCCAAACCAAGGGACAGGTTGTCCTTGATTAGAACTTGTGTTTATAGTTATTCCAAACGGCCGCAAACGAAGGCGGAGTGAATAGTGAGCCCAGCAACAAAAGAAAATTCAATGATATTAGACCTTGACTGTAAAAGGCTCATGCAGACCTTCAGTTTCTTGTAGACAGGTGTGTAGGAGGAATTATCCACAGGCAAGAGAAGAGAGAACTTCCTTACACCGTTGTTGTGTTTGCAGTAAACTTTATTGGAGATAAAACATTTTGGTCCTTTGACTTTCATCATCCTCGAGCTTAGCCTCATCTTTGTCCCCCTATTTTACCTGTTTTGCCTGAGAACCAAAACATTTTATCTCCAATAAAGGTTATTAAAGTAACAGGATAGCGTTACGGGAGTTCTTTCCTGTCTTGCTTCATGATAGAAGAGGGTTCCCATGGATCCTTAAAAAGGTCTTAAAAGGCATTAAATCAATTTGTCTAAAAAAAGGCCTTCATAGGCAATAAAATGTCTTAAATCAATCCTTTAAAAGTCTTAAAAATGCTAAGACAGGGTGTCCAGTAGCTCCCCTGCTAGAGTGGATGCCCCATGTACAAAGGCTATGTCCTTGCTGCAGTGGCCACTTGTTCGACTCCAACCTGCAGCCCTTTGCTGCATGTCATCCCCTCTCTGCCTCCTTTTTACACTTACTAATCTGTCTTATCAATGAAGACAAAAAGCCAAAGAATAAATCATTAAAATATGCCAAGACAGAGTAAGTAGGATATAATGAATTATATTTTTCAGACATTGCATTGTAAAATCTCAAAAAAATGGGTCATATCTTTTTTTTTTTTAATTTTATTTGATTTTTTTCTATTTTTCTTTTCAACATTTGAAGTAGATCATCTGTCTTCATAACTTGACCAAAAGGTTTATGCTTTATATTACAAACACGTTTGGGTACAGTTGTCCGTAACCCTGAGTAATTTATGTCAGTTCATGTTTTTTCCCCTCAATTTTGGTCATTGTATAATTAGTCGGAAATGTAATTCTGAGGGGCATTAAAAGCATCTTAAAAAGGCTAATATAGCAAAAAGGCTTTTGCTTAAGAAGGTTATTTTAAGGTTGTTTCATTGTATAGGATTGAATTGTGCTCATTCAAAGTTAGTGTAGACCTAATAATGAATTAAATGACTTTAAGATAGTTATTTTTTTCAAAATGAAAGTTTCTTTGCCTCCCTGGCACAAACGGGGAATAAATACATTGTTACTTTAAACATTAGTTTTGGCTTAGAATTTCAAAATCTTCATCCCCACTCATAGTCATCATTTCTACTCTTGAAATTTTGCATTGAGGATTACATTTAAGTCACAGACATAACTTATTGCTTTATGAATTGGACGTAAATTAAACTAAAGAACAGAAAATGCAGAGAGCTGCACAGTTTTTCTGTACTGTTAAAAGTATTAAGTGACTCTCAGATTGGTCCTGTGCATCTCCGAGTAATTTGCATTTAAGTGTAAATTATCACATGACTTTTGGACGGAAAGAAGATTAAATGCATTGACGTTCTGACATCATCTTCCTAACTCCTTTTACAGCATGAGGTGACTGTAAATTTGGGTGAGGTTCGAGCAAGCCTTGCTGGGCAACTTATTGAGGTGAACATCACATCAGCGGAGAAGATGGGCAAAGGATGCTGTGACTCAAACTGTTGCCTTCATCAGCCTAAAGGTACTAAACAAAGTAACACCACAATGTAGCAGCAGGAGCTTTCATTTGAGCCATTCTCTGATCAGGCACCCCTCACAGCGACGGTCAGCTGACACACATCATGGTAACATGACAGGCAGAGGTTTGTTTGCGATAACATCTGTGATAACGAGCTTTTAGTTGATGAGCCGAGTCCTGTGACCAGTGTGGCTAGTTTATGGTCCTCCCCTGGCTGTGCTCCAGTTTGAGGTTCAGTTCAGCGGTAGCTAAAGGCAATAAGTTCTGGTCATGCGGCTGGGTGCTGAGACGACAGTGAAGAACTGATATCCCTGCAGGGCCTTCTCAAACAAGAGGGCTTGTTACTGAAATATCAGTTAATCAGAGGACTGTCACAATGCACAGTCATGGCAGAATTTTGCAGATGTGCAGACGTGGCTGGTGTGATTTTAAGCAAATCTATCATTTCTTTTTCATTTTCTACACACCACCTACAAACAGAGGTCACATTCAGTCTGCAGAAAAGGCAATCTTACTTTCTTCATTTGATGAGGTGTGAATGTAGAAATATAACTTACAAAAAACCAATAACATCTGTTTTTTGTCTGTAGTGGGTAAGGGTACAATCTGTGTTCATTCCCCAGACAAATGACTCTGCAGTAGTCACAGGGATTTACCGGCTTTCGTTCCGATTTGCCCTGATCGGCAGCGATGTAAACATGACACCCAGCTGGATGGGTCCCTTTTCCGATGTGATTCACTGCTACAAATGCCGCCCGTCTCCATCAAAGCAACACTCAACCACAACACTCAACTTAGTCAGCACTAAGTTTGAAAGATAGACCGAATAAGTAACAGATTTTTTTTTTTTTTTAGAAATGCTGCTTTCTATTTTTTACTAACCCTGTTAAGCAACGTGTTCATGACATTAAGAGTGATGCAGCAGAAAATACAACCAACCAGCCAAAAAGCTCTGGTTTACTTGCAATAGGGTTGCAACGATATAAAATCCATGGTACGATAACTGTCTAAGAAAATATTGCTGTTTTATGTTATCACAGTATTACAGAATTTGTATTATTATCTGTCAGAACAATGCTTAAAGGAATAAAAACAGAAGGTGTAGTTTTGGCTGAACAAATGTTTTATCAGCCCCTTTCGAATTGGACAAAAACAACAAACAATGACACCTGGGTGAATGCGCTAACTTTTGCCCCTTTCCCAGTACAATGCCATGACATGCCACCACTAAAAATCCATCTCAGTCCAAGCAGCGCTCAAACATTCTGCACCGAGTTTGAAACTGAAGATATAAAAAAGAATTAACCACTGGAATACTTTCTCTGGCTTCCATGCTGCTTTCAATTGTTTACTAAGCTGTTTTCTGGCATGTGTCATGACACTGAGCTTGATGCACTGGAAAATAAAAACCAGAGAGGCATGTTCATCTTGTGCAGAGCCCTGTTAGCTCTGGTCTACCAGCAATGGGAGACCTATAAAAAAAAAAAAAAAGTAACCACCGTAACATTTTCACTGGCTTCAATGCTGCTTTCTACTGTTAACTAGCACTGTTTGTGGTGTGTCCATGTTGTCAAACGTGACACACCACAACAAAACAAAAACAAATAGAGACTCATTTACTGTCTTATCTATTAACTATTGGGAAAATGGGAAAGGAGTCTATTGCCTGTTTTTAGTGGGTTTTTCTGCATATATGTGCTGATATTGGTGAGAAAAGTGTATGAGATATCTTTTTAGAGAGAAAAGCAGCTTGACTGGATAGGAGTAGTGGATGTGTGTTGAAGAATCTCACCATATTGCCTTATTTGTGTAATATAAATGTGGTGTGGTAGAGTATGCTAAAGTATCTGATGAAAAAACGCAGACAAGTACAGGCTGCAGCATTGCTGTGAGAAATGTCAATTGAGTATCAACCCAGTAAGGAAATCAGTTTAACTGGTTCACTGTTCGTGCTTCGTGCCCGGTCAGGATGTTGCACTGCCACCTCACAGCTTTGCCATTTCCGCATCTTTAATTATACTGTTTAGCACGTACGCTCCAGTGGTAGGCAGAGGTGTTCCACGTGTTGGTTAAGGAGCTGTAGAGTTGTGGGTAAATCAAGGCAATGTGTGCACCTGCAGCAATTAAACCTAAATATGGCTTAGCTCCCACACACAATAATGTATGCTGCATGTCAGACATGTTAATGGGAGAGATTTCTCTGCATTTTGGTAGCAGAGATGCTGTTTTCTGAAATCACATGATCAAAGCTACGCACATTGTCACATTTTAATGCATATTCACAATAAAGTATAACTCTCTGAATGAAGTTTGTACTTCAATCTGAAATCAATCTAAAAATATTAAAAGGCCCTTATGTGACACAACTCTTTAGCCCATTCAATGTGAAAAGCAGCAAAGCTGGAAGAACAGAACGCTTGATGAAGCGCTGAAAGACTTTGAAACTACATTAACATGATGCTGGTTAATGACATCTGCTTCTTTTTTTTCACTGAAAAAGGTATTTTCTTGGTTTCGAATTTTTTCAGATACAATCATGAAGTACAATAATGAATATTAATCCTCTGTTTATTCTTTAAATAAATCTTCAGCAACTGTTGTGCTAAAAAAAGGTTGAAAATGTTATTGCTTTTATTTTATAGTACATTATTTGATGAGCGCACTTTCTTTTGTCCTATCTTGGCCTTCCCCTTCAACAGCAAAAGAGAAATCAGAATTTACTGGAGCTGCTATTCATCGTGGTTATGGTTGGTCATAAAGCAGACGATAAGTACACATTTAAAGTGCGTCCCATCCATACTATTGATGTAATGGTTGTTTAATGTCTGTGTCCACTCCTAGTTTAGTGTGTAAGTGGCTGCTGATTGCCAAACGCAGGCCAGGTCTCCTCCCCATGGACGTGTCTAGAGGCTGGCGTAACACAAGGCCACGACCTGGCTGCCATCCATACTTTTCTCTTCTCCCCTGCTACTCCCTCCCAGTCTCCTGTCGTCCATTTCTTTGTTCTCTCGTTATTTTATGAAGTAGTGGGATGATGGTCATCTCTGGTGAGAGGTGGCTGGATCAGAAGGGGAGCGGAGTGTGCCGTCCATCAGACGGCTTAGCCCTTGCTGTCTCCTAATGATGATATCACTGGAGCCAGCCAGGCAGCACACACACATTCACAGCACACACACACACACACACACATCCCAAGTCGCCTCGCCTCAGGCTGCGTGTCTACCAGGCAGCACAGGTGACTCACAGTGGCCCTGATGGAGTGTGTCACCATGAAGTCTGGTGTCTGCATGAGTCTGGGTGTGTGTGGCGTCAGTGTGTGTGTGCGTACAGCCGAATGCATCGGTGAAATGGACCATGATTTACCCAGTCACCCCCTGGAGTGCGCCTCTCTTATGAACTCATCAGTGACTCAACTAATAGCTAAACCTGCCACCGATTTAGCGGTGGCCTCATCACCCCACGACTCCACTGCAGGTTTATTGAAGCACGACAGCATCTGCATCACTCGGCTGGCATCCAGAGAGGAGCAGGCGCTTGTGAACTCATGGTTTTTGTTGCCTTTAGGAGGCCTCGCTCCGTGAAATCATGCAGTGTGAGCATCCTTTGATGGCAGTTAAAGCCAACAGGCATAAAGGATCACTAATAGTCTGGAGCCTTCAGCACAGGACATTACTAATGAGTGATCAGTCTGTTTTACAGCCATCTGGTGACAAGGCATTCAAATGTATGGAGCTGCCTGTGAGCGACATGTTTTAGTGTTTGGAGCGATGGAATGGCAATGACGTTAGATTTAATTGCGACACACAGAAGCATATTTTACTTTATGGCCTGATATTAATACTGTGTGTGTGTGTATGTGTGTGAATTAAATGGTCGGTTAGACTTCTGAGGAGGTCAAAGTTCTGTCTTATCGCTGTGGTGTGGGTGAACCTGCCCGCCTGCTGTTGGATGATGTTTATAGTCCTTATCAGGCTCCACAGCAGCCAAACACACACACACACACGCGCACGCAGACACACACTCACACACTCAAACATACAAGCTGCTGTCCTCTTGATTGCTTTAGTGGCAGAAACTATGAAACTACACAAATCCATACACACTCCACATCCTTGCACACAAGCCTCTGCCCTTTTGATTGCTTTAGTGGCAGAAACCGTACGCAAACCAAACAAACGCGCACACACATACATAGACACATAAGCACAGTCTCTCTGGCCTTTCAGTCTTTTCCCACACTGATACAGATCTGGAGCATGCCATAAAGTAAAGTCTTGGATCACAGGGCACAACAGAGGCCCTCCTCTGCTTCCTCAGCCTACTTGGATCACTCACAGCCCTCAGTGCTGATAAGATGTCTGCGGTGCCTCCCTTACTCCTCTCCAGCACCTCCTCCCCCTCTCTGCTTCTCCTCCCGCTCTCCTTAGTGCCGCCTTGCCTTCACCTCTCTGCCTCGCATTCCCTCTTAAATCATTTCCACTTTCAGTAGCTGTCAATTCAGCTTTAACTGTACAATAACTATTCCAATAAATACTACATGAATCCAGATCCCAGCTAATTCAGTCTGCTGGCTTGATATTACAGTGGTAACTTCAAACCGTATAAAACAGTGCATCATCAACTATAACTCTCTTCTTTCCTCGACCTCATCGTCACATAACCAGAATGACCTCAGTTTCAAGAAAAAAAGTTTCTGCCCACACAAACCTCACCTGCCTCCCCTGAGCAGATTTTTAAGTTGAAATATCTCAGCTATTTCTATGATGTCATGATTTAATGTCCAATTAATGGATAGCAGTGGAAACTGAGATTGTTTAAACACTGTTCTGCAGATTATTTACTGGTGTTTGAGCATGTTCAGCCCTTCGCCGGCTGTAAATCTTCTGCCCTCTCTTGACCCTCGCAGTGCTATAAAGCAGCACTTCCTCCGACAGGACGGCTAAGTGAGCTTTAATGGAGCCTGCGGAGCAAGTTTTACCCTTTAAAGATGATATTTTTTTTAAAGTGTTTGTTTAGTCAGCAGGAGTTTGTCTAACACTGTCATGTAAATATAAATATTTTATGTAATTCACACGTTTCTTAATTTATTAGCACAGTGTTGTCGAAGCACGTGTATGGTCAGGATGTTAAGCTGCTATACACAAGGAGTGCACATGGTCTCTTTTCTTCTGTGGTTGTGATAGCCAGCTTGCCCAGCACAGTTCGGAGAAAAAGTGTAGTTACAGACAATTTTCCCACTGTTGGCAGAAATAATCAAATTTAATTCCCTCAGCCTTTTCTAAAGGTGTAAGGTCCGTGACACATGCTGGGTCTCTTACTGCCTGAAAACAGGAGGTTTGTGCGACTCTTGTGCCCATTCTGTACCAACTTTCAAAGGCACTGAGGTAGGTTGCGACTGACGTTGCTTAGCGACCATACTAGCATTTCATCATAGCCCACTTTCCAAAAATCCAGAGTTTGGAGCTGATCTTTTTCCTGGCGTTGTTTTTTAAGTGTGTAGGCTATAGAGTGGTGCAGGAATGAGTACTAAAAACGGAAATGTGTTAACATTTTAGCACCCCAGCTTTCCTCATCTTGAAGTCAATGGGTTTTTGATCGAGTTTTTGCTTAGATATCTGAAATTAGGTCTGTGGTTAACAGTGAGTTTCATGTTTCTTTCTACAACAAAAATAACATCAGTAAATAACCGCCTGGTAAATTTTTAAGCCTTGATGTGTCTTGTTAGACAGGTGCTAACAAGGGGTTAAATGACTCTGCAGAGCACATCATGTCAAACCGCTCCAACCACAATTTTACAGCCTTGTTATGATGGTGACGTTAAAATCATGTATCTATGGTGTTGTTTGTTTATAGCCATTTGCTCTTGACTTCTGGTGATTGACTTTATGTTTCAGACATCACGAAAGTGGTGTTCATTATCTCGCTGAACAAAACAAAAGAAATTTTTTTGCAATAATCCAAGATCCAATGGAAAAAATCCCACTGACTTTTTTTGAGAGAACTCAGGACAATACTAACATTTGCATTGGCCTACAAGTAAATGTTGTCCCTGCAGCAAGCTATTGAACTATCATCTGTGGGACAGGCCTTATAGCTCTGGCCTGCCCTGCACTAAGATGATGCGCTTCTCCTCCATAATTAGACTGACATTTAGGGAAGAAAGAAAGTATATTTGCAGACTGTGACCCATGACATGCGGTGCTAGTTTCTGCATTTCAAAAGTTGAACTTTGGCAGCTGTCATGCCCTGAAAAATAGGTGCTTGGGAATGCGCTCACTTTTGAGCACGGCACCTGAGCGTCTACATTGATAGCAATGTGTTTGAAGGTGCCAAATTTGCGGCATGTATAAGGGCCCTATCAATGCCGGCTGTTCTCAGTTTGGATCTTCGCTGAGAACATAAGTAACTGTAACCCCTGCAAGTAATGTCCATGTTCTTGATCATTCCCAAGACAGAAAAAACTTCCCACACAGAGACCGACTAACAGGCATTTTGCTTCATTGTCAGAAAGGCCAGCAGTGTGTGTCATTCAACGGTATGTTGGGTGTGTAGCGTCCTGTCACTCAGTGCATACAGTACAGGAGTGGAAGGGAGTAGAAGGAAACAATTTGCTCAATTATTCACCATGGTCATTAACCCTCTAACAATGCAACACTGCCAAACAACTACAAAACCAAAACACTGATGTGCAGTTCATTTCAGCCACAAATGTCTGCACATACAATTATTCCCCCCAACAGCACAACCTTAAGTCAATTTATATCACTAATCAATCCATCAGAGATAAGATGAACTGCAGTGATAATCCTCTGTCTCGGACAAGTGAAACACCATGACACATTCATAAAAATGTCTACTTTGCTACTTTTTTATCGCCTACTAATATATCACAAGTGATTCAACTTGTACTCCTCCTCCCAAAAAAGCTTTTACATCTGCTTGTTCTGAGCACCTGGTGAAGTTCTTTCCATAGAAAAATATCCCAGATAGGACCGACAGGGATGTGTTGCAGCAGCTTGGTTTCTTTGGAATTGACAGAATAAGGAATGGGCAGTTGACCAACATGATTGTTAAAAGTCACCACGGCCAAAGAAAAACACGACAGAAACATCCCAAACGGTTGATTGACAGGTTGTCGTGTAAAACTTCCTGTGCATTGAGTGCTTAGCATCAAAGATGTTCCAAGAATTTAAAAAGACTGAATTTGTATGATGTAACAAAACATGAAAATAATGATAATCAATACGCTCTTTCATCCACGTTTCACAATCCATTCCTGCTGTGGACACGACATGGCAGGCAAAATACCCATGGGCATACAAAGAACTCAAGATCATCCTTGAATATCTAATGTCAAAGAACTGCAAAAAATAGCTATCAATGTCCTTTACTTTGTCTCAAAGTAATGCAAATGTGTATCTTAAACAAAGACAGAGTAATGGGATGAGACAGTGTGTGTGGGAAAAGACTGGAGAGACGAGTGATCGCAGTGAGGAATGAGTGGGTGAAGAAAAGGGTCAAATAAAAAGTGAATGACCACCCCGAGTTGACCGTGATGGAAGGGTGTGTGTGTGAGTGTGTGTGTATGTGTTTGTGTGTGTGTGTGTGTGTATGATGAGGGGGAATCCCAGCGCCAGCCACGGAGCCAGATATGGGAGTGTGGGAATGAGACTGAGGGCTGGCAGGCTAACAAGGTCTAACACAGGAGGGGGAGGCCCAAACCAATATGGCACAGAGACTGCTTATTCAACCAGCACAGAGAGCCAGGACTGTGTGTGTGTGTGTGTGTGTGTGTGTGTGTGCGTGTGTGCGCGTTTGTGTGTGCACGTTTGTGTGTGTGTGTGTGTGTGTGTGTGTGTGTGTGTGTGTGTGTGTGTGTGTGAAACCCTTGGCCACTTATCCTCCCCGCTGGCTCAGTTAAATTGCACCCATCCTTGGACTTGCAGTGGTTATAACGTACACACACACATTATTCTTCCTCCTGTCTTTCTCTCATTCTCTCCCAGGGATATTTGTATTTTATTTCTGTGGGGGTATTTGGAGCAGTCTCTGCGTTGATGTGGAGAAGGGAGATTTGGACGAATTGTGGATCTGCTCTTGGCGCCTGGCTCGCACTCGGATGGCTGTGTGTGTGTGTGTGTGTTTGTGTCTTTGTGTGTGTGTGTGTGTGTGTGTCTTTGTGCGTGTATGTGAGTGCTCAGTGATGGTATTGTGCAGACATAGTGAGGAAAATGCCTCCATTAACAAACCTGAAATTTGTTCACCAGTATTTCATTCACTTGATGGTATGTTTTGATTTATTGTACTCTGGAACCCAGGATGTAGAAAGTGGGCACATCCTTTGCAGCTTAAAAGAAATACAGCTGTCTTTTTGTTCCCAAATAGTTGTGGTATTACTAATAGACTGAGCACGACCTTAAACGGCAGTAAGAGGAAATGTTATGGATATAATAAAATGTGAATTCATGCATAATGACTGGCTCGTTGGCTGCTGAAAAGGTGCAGACACTGGAGAGCACAGACAGGTTGGGGTCACCTCAGGCGAGTGAGGACATGTCCCACAGGGCTGTTATGTAGATCTGAGGGGCCGGGGGTGGGAGCTGACCAGAGATCAGCTTTATTTTGCGACAGTGAATGTCACTAACAGGAAACAGCAGATCTGCTCATCTTCTTCCAGCTGGAAGACAGATCAGGAGGGCGGAAGACTGCTTATGTCATCAGTTCAGTGCGTCTCAGAGAGAAAGTGAGCGTGTCTTAGCAGACATGTTTTATGACATGTGGGTAGGCAGGGTGAAGCACAGCAGGTGTATGGAGTGTATTTTTAGGCCCTGTTGCGGAGGAGCACAGGATGATTGGCAGATATGTTGCTCTATAAAAATCTGCTGACCAGAGAAAGAGACAAAAACACAAAGCCTTGACTGTGTGTCGACCATGGTGTCAACATTGTGAACAAGTACAGATTCATCTGGATTTCCAGGGAAGGCAGACAGTGTTCACACTGCACGCAATTTGAGCTTAAAACACATTTTCACTTCCTCACTCCTCACCTCATGTACTCATAAAAAATATCTGAGAGGAAACATCCCTCTGAAATCGAAATAGATTCAAAGTAAAACTGTAACATGAAAATTACTAAACCACATAGTGAAAGACCAGAGTTTGAGAGCAGCAGCATAACAGCCATTTGATATTTGCTCATATTTGCTGATATAATGCTCATTATCAGGTTTATACTTGTATATTAGGTTTCTGCTAAAACATGTTCACATGCTTTACTGTTAAAAAAACAAACACTTTATTTCCTTTTATTTTTCTGCACTAGAACACTCTAAACTATATAATTAGTGAACCTAGCTATTGCAATTTCACCCTTTGGTTAATGAACTCCCATGAAGCCTATTTTAATGGGATGCTGGCGCTGTGTTAGGGATAGACCTTACTCATAGACTGTAGCAACACTTTGCAGACAGCCTGTCAGTCAAGCTGCCCTGTTCAGAAACGTGTAACTTTAAGTCTTGATAAAATGTAAACCAGTAGGTCATGTAAAAAATTCACAGCCTTTTTCGTAACGACTGTTGAAATTAACTATAGAGACCAAAACGTGTTTCATTTTTCAGCCTTGGAGGTTGCCGTTTGGTGTTCAGCCTCTATCTGAGACGCTCTGTTTCAGCACCGGCCTCTTTAAGGCCCCCCTTCCGAAAACAGCCCAGTCTGCTTGGGCTGGTCAGTGTTTGCGGGTCATCTGTATCTTGGTATCTCTGCATCTTGCTTCCAGCCAAGAGATAACTACAACAGAGTATAGTGGCACTTTCTATTGTGGAAAATAGCCAATAAAAGCTTCTAAACAAAAATCTTAACAACTGGACATGTTCCAGCAGATCCAAAATTGGGGAGAAATTAACATCATCAGCGACCAAGATTACATGTTTCCCTGAATCTAGCATGTAGCTATATGTTGCAGTGCATGTAATGTAAACATTTAGGGAGCATGCCTGGAGCAGATGACCATATAAAGAAATCTGCCCCCAGCTGATGTCACCTTATAGCCAAAATAGGAAAAAAAACAACAACAAATTATTCAGAATGGTCTGAAAACTAAGGACTTTTGCTCACAGGAAGTAGACATTTATCTCATTACTTGAAACTTTGGCCACATTTAACGTGAGCATCTGATATTATTACATTCTAAATGACAGAAAAAAAGGAAAAACACAATACGTCCTCTTTAAAAGCCATTCATGTTACCTTAAAGAAATTATCAAGCAGGAGATCAATACCTGTTTATCAAGGTACATATCATGTGGGTTGAAAGTGTCTTTCAAGGAAAATGTGACAAAGAGCAGCAACATAGACAATTACAAACAACGGACCACATAAACAATACTACAGATAACAAAAAGTTAATAAGCACAGTGGAAAGGAAAGAAGGATAGCAGCAGAATATTTTACTGAAAGAATGAAGAAGTCATCTCCTCACAGTGGATTAACCAGACTGGCTGTAAGCGAGGAGCGTGCAGACACATCATTGAAGAATTTAGTTCTTCTGTGAAGATTTTGTGTTTGCAAAGTAAACTCTCTATTAAGAGGGCTGGCAGACGTGTGCACTCGATGTTGGGGAAATTTATAGTTTTATGCTTAACAGTTTGTTACTTGTAGCAAAATATCTGGCTTGTTGGCAAGCATCAGAGGAACTCGGAGTGAAGCCGCAGCTCTGGATCCTCAAAGCAAAGAAAGCAGTGTACACAGAGAGAGAAGATGTCTGTGTTTGTGTTCGAGAGGAAGAGGCAGAGAGGGGGAGACGGGATACAGAGATAAACATACAGAGAAAGAGAGGGAAAGAGCAGCCTCCCTCCTTCTCAGGGCGTCTTGGCTGTTCCTGACGAGCTTGCCCGTGTGAGTGTGAGTGTGAATGTGTGTGTGTTGTGGAGGGCTTGGTGTTGGCATAGAAACTGTCTGCAGGAAGCGGCAGTTCCAGGCGGAGCTCCGCTGGCAGACTCTCTCTGCTCACTTCCTGTGTGCTGCGAGGCAAGCAGGCACGCGCACAAACACACACACACACTTGCATGTACACACACTTGCGCAGGGTTGGAGCGGGGCAGGGCGCTCGCCTGGAGAACAGTCCAACGAAATGAGAGAGCGAGGAAGGGAGGGAGGGAGGAGGGAGTTCAGCAGAGAGCAGCACTTTCCCACAGTCTGGGGATTTGACACATGGCTCTCACACATTCCTCAGCCCTGCGGCCGACCAAGCATCGGCACTCAGGGAAAGGAGGGAGAGAGAGAGGGAGAGGGAGAGAGAGGGGGAGGAGAGGGGGAGTTCCACCCTTGGCGCTTGCAAACAATATGGAGTTATGGAAGACAGGGAGTGTGTGCCTGTGTTTGCATGTGCCCTGCGTATGTGTCTTAACATGTGTTTGCCTCATGCAGCAGTGTTCAGCCCTTTCTCGGCCACATTTTTCCTGTCAGACTGAATCAGTCACACGCAGAGGCTGGCAGGTAGAGATACGAGCCACCAAGCTGAGGACAGGCTTCTGTTTTACTGACCCACACCTGTGGTTTTCAGCTTGTTGCAGGCCAGTGAAAACACATTAATGACACGCTGACACACTGTTAATGCTGCAGGGACCAGCAGGTTAATGTTTCATGATTAAGAGGCTTTTGTGAGTTTGTTTTTAGTAATTTCTTAGTGCGTGCTGACATCCTCATGTTGTTGTTAGAGATGCTTTACATAAGGGCTAGCCCAAATGCGTCAAAGCTTTAATCATTGCCATGGTTTTCAACGTCCAAATCAGTATTTGAATGCTTCAGTTTTTTTGTCTCCGTCCGTCCATCTGGTGATGTCTCAAGAATGCCTTGAGGGAATTTCTTAAAATTTAGCTCAAACGTCCACATGGACTCAACAATGGGCTGATTAGAATTTTGTGTTCAAAGGTCAAGGTGACTATGACCTTGCATTTGTCTAATTCTCATGAATGCAATATCAGAAGACGGCCTTGAGGGAGTTTCCTCAATTTTGGCAAAAAGTCATTTATAGCTTTGTTTTTTTCAACACTAAAATGATGGTGAAAGGCAGTGGCAAGTGTCAGACACAAATGAGGTGAGTGTTTTCAGCGCAGTTGTGGACCTCCACATCATCCAATTAAATTGGCTTTCCAACAAGGAAAAGAAACAGATCAGATAAATTATGGATGCTTATTCATGGCTGCCAACTGTGGTGACGCACTTAATTTGCATCTAGTGATGAAGCCTGACCCAGAGTGGCGTTCCATGTTATTAATAACTTACAAAAACATTGCTTGCAGTAGTCCACCTCTTATTACTATCAGACCCTGATTCCCACAGCAGTTTTGAATATTTGCAGGTAATTAACACTTAAAGCTTCGAAGCCTCTGAAATGGTGACAGCCCTACTTTATATAAAATTTTAAAAATGAATACATTTCTGTCAAATTGACTTCCTCCTACCTCCATCTTAAACAAGGGGTATTGTTAATGCTATTGTTAATCAAAATTAAAACCACCAAAGGTGCTGTTACTGTGCTAGCAGGGTAGCACAATTAAGGAGCAAGTGTCCACTTCAGATTGAACCTTTGAGGTGATCTTCTGTTTTGTTCAGTCTGATGCACCTAATTTGAGTACTGCAATGTCTGAATGTCTCATGTACCTTCATACAATGGTTCATATAATATCCTACAATTTAGTGTCCCATGGATGATGTCATGTCCTTAACATAAAGTTACTAATTTAACATAAAGTTACAGAGGTTAGGTTTAGGAAAAGAAGCATGGTAATGACGTACCTTAAAATGACTCAAAGTTCACACGGTTCCAACCACTGGTCTCCTGGGTGAAAGTCCTGTGTTTTGTGACCATCCACCAACCGAACCTGCCTCCTGACTGCTCAGGATCACTTCCCTCTTCACTCATATCAGCGCATTGATTGTGTAATCGCAGCCCTTCCAAAACTTATGGGCAGTGTTGCCAACTTGGCAACGTTGTTGCTATATCTAGCGACTTTTCAGACCCCCTTGGCGACTTAATTAGTCAAAAGCGACCAGCGACAGATCTAGGGACTTTTTGTGGTCATTTGGGGAATGATTGTGTTGACAAAACTCTGCAAAAGCATCTAACATATCCCGTTCCGGGTTCGCTTTACAACCGAGCTCACGAGAGTCAAGTACAGCGAGGGCAGCTGCCGTCTCCTCCTCCTCGACGTTCACACAGCACTCATGCGGCCAGTCTGACCAGTGGCCCCACAGTCCCGACATGCAGCAGACTCTGTGACCGCTCTGAGAGCTGCCTGCCCTGCAAATGAATCACGCCTGCACAGTTTACGACCAATCACAGATGATTATTTTGTACAGTTACAGCAGAGATGTTATGTTGTTTAAATATTCACTCTTTTTTAGTTTCACAGCCCAAAATCCCTCACACGGTTCACTCTGTCTCACTCACACATTCAATCAGTTCCTTGTCCCTCTTCTCGTTCCTCTGGACAAATATAAGCTACAAGACCAAGTTTTTGTTTTGCCCATACATTCATTAGGTCACTTAAAAAGAAAAGAAAAAAGCTAAGGTTATAGTTATAAGGCAACAAAAATGTTTGTAAATATATAAATAGTTTGTAAACTACCTGGTTAGTCTGTTCTATTAATTTTGCCTCTCTCAGAATTTCATATTATGCAAATTAGCTGATTACATCATCTAGCTTCTTCTAGCTTCTTTTGGGAGAGCCAATAGCTACTTCCCTTACAGAGGAGTTGGCAACACTGCTTGTGGGTTATGCTTAAATTACTGGCTCATAATTGAGTGGGATGTGTACGAATATTAGTGCATTACTTTTCCTAGAAGCATGAACAAACAGTGCATGAAAACAGTTTGAAATTTCACGACCTTGTTTGCCATCTCAGTTCAATAACAGACTTGTTTTTCTTTCGTTATCACTACAGTCATGCGACCAGGCACTGACACCATCCCTCGACTCTTCTCTGTGGCAATCACTTTAGTTCAATTGAAAACATGACCAAAATAATTTTGGAAAAGCAAGTCTGGCTACACTAATCTCCATAAAATTTTAAATAACAACCCAGAACAGAAAAAAAATTGGTCTTGTGTTTCTCGGTCATTTACCCTGTCACTTTCCCTCTCCCTGTTGTCCCACCTTGTCTAGTTTGGTCTTTGATGTTGTGGCCATGGGTCCGTCCTGTCACTCTACCCCTCACTGAACCCCCCTCCCCTTCAGCCCTCCAGTGCTTCCTTAAATAAATGTTCTGCTCGGTGGGATTTTAAAAGGAAGCCAAGGTCGCCCTCCTTGACAATTACAACGCAGCCTGGGAAGAGTTGCTCTGCAAAGCTGCACTGGCTGGCCCCAGCCAACAGACACACAGACCACCCGTACACGCTCATGACTGAGTGTGTGTGTTAGTGCGGGAGTTAAAGACCTGACAAGCAGGAAAAGAAATGGTTGTAAGAGAAACCTGGGGTGGAGGGAGGTGGCATGAGGAAAAGATGGGAAGATGAAAGTAAGCAGGCTAAATCATTTCTTACTCGAGTGCCCATCCGCTATGGAAGATCCCAAATTGCCAATTAGGATACACCCCCCCCCCCCACCCCCCTTTCTTCCAGCTTGGAAGCTCAGGGTCAAAATTAGAACATCTGAGTCTCTAAATGGCTGTGTTTCTCATTTATGAGAGAATCCAAACACAGCGGGGAAGAAAACTGCTGTGGTCCAGGCGATGAATGGCAGGCAGGCGTTTGATGCTAGGAAAGCGACAACAAAGCATTCCCGGAGGGAAACGATAGAAGGACAAACCAGCGCTGCTATTCCACACTACACGCCTGTGACACCTTGACACTGCAATTTCCTGCTAATTAAGAGCCGGCAGTCCCTTCCCTGTCAGCACATCCTCAGCATGTCTGTGTGTGCTGTGTGTGTGTCCGAGGCCCGAGAGGTCAGCTGGACTGATGAACCGGGTCAGCTGAGATAGGAAGGGATGGGTGGGAATGAACATTTGAGTTCAGGTGTGTGCGTGTGTGTGTGTGAGAAAGAGAGAGAGAAAACACGTTTCTGTGTGACACTGCGGTCTAGGTGTGGTTTGGTAGCTGAGTGCCTCTCATCTTTTGCCAGTTTTGTGTGTGTGTGTTTGTCAATGGAGGCATCAGGAGCACAGCTGCCGAACAGCTTAGCGTGCTAATAAAAGAGAATGAATGATATTATGAAGGTGGGCTCCGTTCCATCGTTATTCAGAGGAGCTGCAGGCTGGTTTCAGAAATCACCTGCATGTCTGCATGTCAGGGATCAAACCAGGGATTCATTTTTAATGAGGACATCACTTTCCTCTGACAGACTTCATAAAGAAAAAGGGCTTCATATGTTGCCTCTATACATAACCATCTGTTACTGTACTGCAAAGGTTAACTTAAAGTGTATTTCTGTATGTATATATATATATATATATACACACACTGTGCGTGTACCCATGTTAATCCTCTGTTTGACAGTCGAACATCTGTCCCGACATGACATGAAGAGTGTGCATGTTTTTCTATTGATTTGGGCGTAATTAACTTTATGTGCTACAGGGCAATTTCCACGGCACACATTAAAGGCAAAAACAGTAACCTCACCAAACTCATCTTTTGTTTGTCACGTAAATCATTTTCTGTATGTCATATAGTTTGCATGTGTTTGCAGGAGTGTGTCAGGGAGAAAAAGTGAGTGTTCATATTTGTATGATGGGGCCCCACCCAAACGACGAGTTGGGGCATCACGGTGGCCCCATTGTACCCGAGGGGAGACTGTTTCCCACTGATGTCTGATGTTTTTAGAAGCAGCCGAAGTTTTCTTTTGTTTCCAGATGACTTGCAGGCAGAAAAAAAGTCTGTCACCATAAGCAGATCGCAGTGAAGCAGCGAAGGCAAATGAATAATACACACACACACACACACACACACACACTCACACACTCGGCGACGCGGATGAGGAGGGCTTTGATGTTTCCTCAAGATGTTTTGTTCGGCGTGGCAGACGCCATGCAGCACAAAACCGCTCTCCCCCATGTGTGTGAAGGCAGGGGATTAGCAGCTCCTGGAGTCCGTCTAATGAAGCCTGTTTGATGTGAGGGCCCAATTACCGTACGGGGGCCTAGAAAAAGGGCGGGGTGTGTGTTTGTGTCGGGGGGGTGAGAGTCCATCTACTGCGACAGCTCAGATGACCCCGCCATACACCCCTAGACTCCATTACCCCATTCCCCAATTGTGCCTCTGTGTCCCCCCTGCGCCATATATTGTTAATGTGCAGAGTAGAGTTTGGTCTTAAAATATTTTTTTACAACTCAAAATGTATGATTAGTATAATGTCTCTTAACCTGAAGTATAAAAATAACAAATGTGAAAAGACTGGGGCAGCTCCTTTTAAAGATCATTATTGTCTTGTTGAAACTGGTGAAGAACAGAATTTTGGTATGCTCAAATCTTGTTGTGTTTTTAAAATGCTCTTTTCACAGTTGTAAAGTTCCATTATAAATATTGTAGATACAGCTGTGCTTTGAGAGGAAAGAAATTGTTTCTTGAGTCAGTATAAGTTGTGAATAAATCTGTGGTCATTTGAATTATGGTGATCACCAGCCAGATGCCATATTTTATGCATTCATTGTCCTGATACATCACAGGCTGATTCAAGTGAGTGCTCAGAGGTCCTTAAAGGTTCAATATTTTGGACCCTATTTAAAACAAACCAGTCGAACACCTTCGCAAACCTGACATGCATATTTGCCCAGTTTACACATGGTATTAGCTTGCATCTATAGTGATCAGATCACAAGTGGGCATCATGAAATACATGTGTGAATGCACCCAAAGTGATGTCAGTGCTTCTTGAAATCCAATCCCTCACAGTACATTTGGAGGTGTTGTGAGTCGCATATGGCCACATTTTTTCAGCAGTGCGTATGCCAGTGTGTCGTAAACCACACTGTGTGAGCAGAAGTAGGTACTCATTTGTGCGCCAATGCAAAATGGATTCTCGTGGATGGAACACACATGAAACACTGTCTGATTTCCATTTGGGCTGCAGATTCAGTACAACAGAAACTGGATGATTCGTATGTCAACTGGTGATTTATTAGGACATTTCAAAAAAGATGGAGGTAGACACAGGAAGTGGATTTGCTGCCTCCTACCAGTTAAAAACAGTGCATCTGATCTTTTCAAGCGGAAATGATGTACATAGTTACACGCATGTGGAGCAGGGAAGTGATATCTGGTCGCAAGAGGTCACCTGAGAGACCAGTCTAATTGCAGGTGTAAGTAGACAGACTTTTAGCTGTCCACCTTTTGAGAAGATGCATGTTAATACAGGGCCACAATCATTTTTGAAATAAAATAAAGAAAGATCTGATATCTGAACATCCTGAAGGATAGTTAGACCTGATCCAATGTTCAGTTGATCCAAGTAGACCTTAATGGGGAGAGAACATGAGCACCGGCGGCAGCATGATGCGCTATCAAATAACAAGCAGGCGTGAACAACAATATAATAATATTGTCCCAGGAGCAAAAAAAACCTTTGTCTCTATGCTCCTAAACATCTTTAAGGCCTATTTTCACCCCCTGCACCCCCTGAGGAGGCTGATTTTTGATGCGGTGCCAGTGTAGGTAGGGAGTAGTTCACCACAGGCAAGAATGGGAGTGTATGAGAATGCAAGAGACAGAGGATTAAAAAAAAACAAAAATTGCTGAAATGTTGTCACGTCATTCAGACCCATATCTGAACAAGAGCAAATATTTGGCTTGTGGGAGGGGAAGAGGCTGGATATGTTAGCACCGGGAGTCTGGCGGATGTGCTGCGTGTGCATGCCAATTGCACTGAGGGAACACGTAGAGCATGTGTGTACATCTGACTGTGTGTATAGAGACAACTGTTTGTGTAAGAGGAGTATGTGGCAGGGCGTGAATGTAAGCATGCAATTTCGAACGTAACTGTGAGGATGTACAGTTTATTTTTGCAAATGAATGAATTCCCTCCACAAGACCACTTTGACAGTAGTTTTAACAATAGCTTCACTCCACTTTAAAGTCCTCATCATACAGCCACCAGAGTGCTCTGCGACTCTAAGATAATTGACATAGCAACTGTGACACCCTTTTTTTTGTGGACTGATGTTTTGAATCCTCGAGTTCGGCATTTTGGCTGCTGCCATCTTGTTTTTTTGGAGCCAGAAGTGACCATATCTGGATGAGAGGGTGGAGGTGTGAAGAAACGAGGGGTGGAACTGATTCATATCTCTAGACTCCAGCAACTCCTCACAGACAGTCTGCCACTTGAATGGCCCCGCCCCTAAACATGCATAGCTTTGGGCTTTCAACTTCAGTAGTTGAAGGCCCCCCCTACAGTTGTTATGAATGTTGAAATTAGCTATAGAGACCAAAACTGTGTATGTAACAGGCTGTAAACATGTTTATTTCTGCTGTAAGGTTGGGCATTTTAACATGGGGGTCTATGGGGATTGACTCTGCTTAAGAGCCAGTCTCAAGTGGCTATCCATGAAGTGCAGTTTTTGGCACTTTCACATTGGCTTCATTTTTCAGCCTTGGTAATTGCCACTCGGTCACTCTATTTAGGTGTTTTCTTGTAAAAACAGGATGCTAGGGAGGGATTTGTTGTGGTAGCCAATAGAAATGGGGGTTCGGCATTGTGGGTCTGGACGGTGTAATAACATTTCTCTTTACAACTAATACTTGAGATGATGAAGGCACCTGCAAACAACAAGGTGGTACAAAATGTACACCATACTTTGGAGCTGGCAAAACTAAAAACACAATGACGGCTTATAACTGCAAGCTAGCTTGTAGGTCCTGTATGCCAGTCGTTAACATACAGTATTTTCCAAGAAATGACAAATGCTACAATAACATTAAGAATCCTGACAAAACAACTTTTTGTCATTGTTGGTCCAGATAAAGGTCCATCATAAAGGTGACAATCAGTGTAAGAAGTGTGACAAAACAAACCCTAATCTACTCTGATTCCATGATGTCTTTAAATCACATAAAACAAGAACCTCCTCACTATAACCCGCCACAAAACCACCACTTCCTCGTCATTGTGTAGCTTAATACTAAGCATATTTATCTCAAAACATAAACCAAGTGTTATTGCATGTTGTATTAATAGATTGCATTGTAGGTTGGTTATTGTTATTGAGTCTGATGTATAATATACATTGGCCTTGCACTGAGGAAAAAGCTTTCTGTCTGATATTTGGTAGTACCATTTCTGTCTGATAATAAATTATGATACAAGCTGATAAAAGGGAATTTGTCTCTTAAATGGACTACATGATAGTGATCTATTAGTGATTCACGGCTTGTGTGATAAAGTAATAAACTATCCCATGAGAGTTTACTGCATCTCTGTTAACTGTGATAACTTCCTCATTAACTTCATCTGTGCCTTATTATAGTATCTAAGCTGATGATCAACATTGTACTGCCAAAATAACGTGTCACCAAAGCAAACCCTCAGTCTGCATGCTCATTTTGTTCATTTACTTTGAAGTGAGAAGGACACATCACGACAGGAGATATGGTAAACAAGGGACTCTCCCGCCAGTCAGAGCTTACTCATCGTCTGCTTGGATGAAGTCCGGGAAACTAGGTTCACCCACTCAGCACCAGTCTGTCCTCTTTTCACCGCTGTGATCCACTAAAGTCATGAAGGCTGACTTCATCAGCTCCCTCTAAATGTTGGATGAGCTGACATCATTAAAACCAATCATGCTGTACACCTCAAATGTTACATCTGCGGATCACTTTGTGTGAATGAGTGACTTAAACACAAGCAGACTGGAACAACGTGTTTATCAATACTGCTACTAGTAGCAGTATTGGTCGAAACAACTGAGAACATTTACTTAAGTCCAGTTGAAGGTGTTTGATTTTTTCTGTTTTCTGCTACATTATACTTATGCTATACTACTCTACCATAGTCTACCCTAAATTTTCTTTCTATTTCACTACATTTATCTGACAGTTACAGTTATTATTGTTAATTTACCTTGAAAATACTTTTAGCGCATAAAATAGGATGTATTAGGCATAGAATGAAGCATATTTTGGATTATGATCCTAAAGAAAAGAGCAGTGCAGAGTTTGGGCCCTTTGTCACATTTAAGGGCCTTGACACACCAAGCCGACGGTCGGCCATCGGTCAACGTTGGGTTGTTGGTCAACATCTGTCGTGCTTATTTTGGCTGTGTGTCCCACACCGTTGGCAATAGTTGACACTTCTGGACGATTCAGTGTGTTAAATCACGGTCAGTGAGAAAAATCACTCTGGTAGTTCAGCTAAGATGGCATGAGATCAAACAAACTTATTAAATAAGGTAAAATTGTTTTTTAGCCATTGAGGAGGTCTTTAGCAGAAAATTGTTTGTTATTATTCACTGGCATAACATAAATATCATTTACTTTTACAACATTGAGGCGTTTTGTAAATATGCTAACTAACTGGCTAACTACTGTCTTTAATCTGTCCTGTCTGCATTCTGGTTTCCCTTTTAGGCTCATTTATGCTCCCTTTACATATGAAAAAAGATATATCTGTTTCAAACATTTTAAAAGTCACCGTCCACACACTTCCATTCATTCTTTCTGATAGCACAGATACGGCCATTAAACGGCGCTAGAGGGCAGAGTCAACACTTTCACACTACAAATGAGGCGATGGTGGAGGAGGTCGTAATAATAATAAACCTTTAAAAGGAGGCAGCATCTCGCTTGAACTGTGCTACATTGCCTCCTCAATTTCCAGTGGTACTGCACCATTTCATTTGTATCTGAAAGCTTTCAGAAAACCTGAAAAATATGGTCGAAATGAACGCAGTACAGACAGAAGGCTTGAGCGGTCTCTACCGTTGAGCATAAATGAGCCCAAATGAGGCACAATTACGAATACAGACTACAGCCAACTATTTGGCTGACACAGGCGATTTGAGGAGACGCAAAATTCTGCCTTCATCACAGCTAGTTTTTTGATGTTGATTTAGTATATCTGGTCCTTGATATGTCTGTGAGTTGTTAGCATTTCCACCGAAGAGACATTTCACCTGTAAAAATAACTTTTGAGGGTTCAAATACATACAATGCTCCATTAAAAAAAAAAAAAAGCAAAGATCAATGTAAGCAATAGAAAGTTGCAAGACAGTATTGGTCATTGGACTAAACTAACTTCATATAAAATAGTTCAAACTGGCTCCACCCTTATCAGCTAAAGCAGTAAAACACTGCTAATGCACCGATGCATCAACATCAACAATCTAAGCAGTAAAGTTTATTAGTGGGAGACAAATTCTGTGTCCTTAAAAGCATCAAAATATTGTTAGCACATTATAGATGTGATCTATGTTACACAGTAACCATTAGTTCATTTCTTCTTAAAGTGGGTGGCTCGAGAGGGGGCAAAGATGACTGAAAGGAGCCGTCTGTGGGGTGAGTGATTTCATAAACAGAGAAAAGAGAGGAAGTGGATGACACACAATCTGTGGCATGGCTGGACTGGGTCAGTGGAAGCCAGTGTGGTCAAAGAGGATGTGTGTATGGGGGGTTGGGGGGTGCTGCTGCATGCCAACGGGGTCGTGTTTGCATCTCCAGAGAGGCCCAGAGAGGCAAGATCTTATCTGGCGCGTGCCTCAGCCGCTGTTTCCCACAATCTGCATGCTCCACTGCCAGGAGGGGGGTGAGAGGCGAGACTTATGATTATATATGTGTGTGTGCGTGTATGTCAGCAGGGGTCCCATCCTGTCAACTTTACGCCATTTTGACTGCCATGACATAATGCGCCTCAATACAGTGACCCCCCTCCACACACACACACACACACACACACACCCTCTTTCCGCTTTTTCTTTCTTCTTCAAAGGTTCCGCACATCAACAAGGGCCTCCTTTTCTGTGAATGTCGCATATTTGGCTTTTCATCAGTGGCCCCATTCCCCTTTTTCTTTCCAAAGACCCCCACCCCTCCCTGTCTTTTCCCTTACCAATGTTTTTTACTTTGATTGGGGCTTTGCTAAGGATTAAGACCCCCCCTACCCTCCTTTAGTCCCCCACCATTACCACCATAGCCTGCTTTTTTAAATGTTTTTTGCTATTAATGAGAAATGGCAAAAACCATTACAGGGCATATTGTAGAGATTTAATGATGACCTTGCCAGCCTTGAGTTGCAATGATTAATCAGTTGGTTATCTACTATTAGATTGATCACCAACTAATTAGATAATTTATTTTTTATTTTTACTTTTTTATGGATTTTTTTTAATTCTCTGATTTACGCTTCTTAATTTTGAATAATTTTTAGTTTCTTTACTCCTCTGTGACAGTAAACTGATCTTTTGGTTGTTGAAAAGACAAGACCTTTTAAGACACCACACTGGGTTTCTGGAAACACTGATCAACATTTTTTGTCATTTTCTGAATTTTTATAGACCCAACAACTAATCAGTTAATCAAGAAAAAAACGTAACAGATCAACAGACATGTAAATAATCATTGGTAGCAGCCCTAGAATGGAGAATCTGTTCTGACACACACACATTCATGTGCACAAACATTGGAAATTTTCATATACGTTGTGCTATTTGTTACCAGATTTTATCCTATTTAAAATTTCGACATTGCCTATAAATTTTCAGTCCTACAGGGCGCTCAAATTCTCACGCAGAGATTGCAAGTTTGGCATTTGTGCTAACTAGTGAGACAAGTCAAAATGAGAGCAAGAGTTAATTATCTCGTATCAAATCGCAGCTTGCATGTTGCAAGCATATTGTAGCTTTTGACATATTAGCCTTTGAAACAAGGAATTCATGTGCAGTGTTGTGAGCGTTACTTTTAACAGATTACTAAATACATGCCCAAAAATGTAATTTGCAACGTATTCCATTAGAAGTTGCATATTTGAAATGCTAAGGGTTACTAAGGGTTTGTAGAATACTCACTCATTTGTCTGGGTCTTACATTTCCATGTCAGGAACACGACAGTGTCCTGGCTACATTTCTTCCAGTTTTACTTACTTTTGCTCAACATCTTTCCCGCTGCATATTTTATTTATTTATTTTTAATGATTAATGATTAATCACCTTGAAAACAATTAACAGATGTGCAGCCCGTAAAGTCTGCAGCATTGCAGTTAAATCAGCAGTTATGTCTGTCCATGTTTGCCCATGCATTCCTGGCTTGCTGGCCCGTTTTGCATGTGTGTGATAAAGTGTTTGTGTGGGTGCACACGTGGGACAAGCTTCCAGAGGTTAGCTGAAGAAAGCCTGGCAGATTTCAGGGAGTCACTCCAGGTCGAGCCCAGAGCCCCCTAACATCCACCGTCACTGCTCCAAGGTTAGGAATCTGATGTGTGTGCGTGTGTTTGCAGCCGCCCCCACAGCTGGGAAAAGATCGATGCAGCCTCCACCAGCAGGCTCCTGGCCTCCGGCTGCTACTGTCTGAGAATGAGAGGCGGCGGGGTGTGTGTGTGTGTGTGCATGTGTGTGTGTGTTAGGCAGAGAGGATGGAGGGAATGAGTGAGTAGCAGAGGGAGGGATGAGGGAACAAAATGAGAGGTGAGGAGGGAAGGAGGGAGGGTGGGGAAGAGACGAAATATGCCCAAGCTGGCTGACTCACTCTCTCCTTATCTCCCTCCCTTACTCACAAACACACATATGCTCTCTCCCCTGAGTACATACACGCATGAACACAAACACACACACACACACACACACACACACACACACACACACTCATGAACACACTCCTCTCCTTTCTCCTGCCAAGCGCTCCTGTGCCCCTGCTCATCTGCGTGGGGGGCCCTGCAGGCAGTCTGGGCCCTTACGTGCCCTCTCTTTACACACACACAGATGTACACACTCACACACTCAGGCACACAGAGGAGTTGATGTGTAAGACACGCTCTGATCCTGCATGCTGATGATGAAAGACAAGCAGCCGGGCTCCTGTCTTTGTGCCAGAGGGCAAGACCTGATAGGAACCCGCTGATTCTTGATCCTCCTCCTCTTCCTCCTCCATCTTCATCACTATTGGAATAATTTAAATTTCACCACATGTTTATTATGCTTCCGCTCTCATCCTAAACAGGCTCCTCTGTTTTAACAGGTTTTTGGTAGACACCAGCAATCAGCGGGTCTGAAGTTGAGGTCTAAAGATGACAATTTGAGCAGTTTTTAATGGAAATAAGCAGGAAGAACAGTTTGCTTGTGCAGAAATGGAGCAGCAGTCTAATGAACATTCTCTGTATATTTGTGGTTTCATATTAATGCCTTACTCTGTGTGGCAGAGTGCAATGCTTCATGTTTTTACGTGCATAGCCCCCAGCCTCACACCTGGCCTGGCAGGAGCTCTAGTCCCACCCCTCCTCCTCCTCCTCTGGTTCCTCCATTAAACCCACCACCTCCAGCTCCACCCCCCCTACACCCAAGAGAGGGAGGGACAGCACAAGACTCCTTCTGGGTTCTTCAATCACATAAACAGTGCCTGAATGAAACCTGTTGCCCACATTCAAGGGTAGTTTCAAGAGAGGATGAACCGTGTGTGTGTGTGTGTGTGTGCGTGTGTGTGTGTGTGTGTGTGTGTGTGTTTGTGTATGGTGCAGATGGCCTGGGCGATGAAGGCATAAATTAGCCTGTACAAGGAAGGGAGATCCCCCATTGTTCTGATGGATTGCACACACACACACACACACATACACACATGCACACAAGCCCTCTGAGTCTGGCTCAAGCAGGAAGATCACACACTCTCTGTCACAGCCTCTCAGATCAAGCTGCCCAGAGCTTCCTGTAATCCCTCCTCTGTAACATTAATTATAAACTGGTGCTTTGTGCCCCGTGGACCAACCGTGACTTTCCCAGGACAATTAAAGTTACTCAGTGGAAGAAGGGGGATTGGGTAAAAAAAGGAGGGAAAGGGGATCAGGGAGTGAGTCAGGGGATTTGACTAGAATTGCGTCTAAGGGCGCTGAAATAAGGCAATGGGTGAGATGAGAGTGGGAGTTTGGGGCTGGGCATACAGGATGTCTAACTTGAGTCGGAGCAGGGATAAGTCAGAGGTACTGGAGCTTTTACATTGTTTTGTAAGTGAGACTTTTAGCATAAGCTTCGGCCCCAGAGTCGAGGGTCGAACAGGGGAGGGCCTGGGTGGGCGAATGCGTGGCCAGTGCGGGTGCGGATTAGCTGCCATCTCAGGGGAGTAATTGGCCAATGTGTGGGAAACATGACCCAGTTTTACTTCTTCACCCCGGTAATTCCTAAATGTAAAAAAATTCATCCAAATACGCTTTTTGCTTACTACGTATTAGAATGGCTTTTTATGCCTCTGTGCCGGTGATAGTTATGATTCCTTCTGTACGTACATCTGGCGCATTCTTTTGAACGCTATATCTTAACACCTCGAGGAAATTTCCTCAAATTTAACACATACATTTACTTGGACTCAACGATAAGCTGATTAGATTTTGGTGGTCAAAGGTCAAGGTCCCCGTGACATTGCCTGTCGCATTCTTGTGCATGTAAAACTTTCAGGGAATTTCCTTTAAATTTGCCACAAACGTTTGAGTAGACTCAAGAATGAGCTGATTTTGATGGTCAAAGGTCAAGGTCACAGTTCGTCTCCATCTTGTAATCTCAATAACTCAAGAGCAGTTTCTTACAATTTCACACAAACATTCACTTGGATTCAACAGTGAGCTGTTTAGAATTTGGTGTTGAAAGGTCAAGGTCACACTGATCTTGCATCCGTCTCATTTTTATGAACACAATATCTGAGGATGGCCTTAAAGTAGTTTCCTCAAGTTTGGCATAAATGTCCGCTTGGATTCAAGAATGAACTGATTAGAATCTTGTGGTCGAAGGTTGAAGTCACTGTGACCTCATAACACATGTTCAGGATCTTGGGTTGGCTGCACAGTAATGCACTGTCCCTGGGGGCTTGCAGTAATTGGCTGAATATCTGTCCCACTGGTCACTGCTCTTAAACAGGCTGCTGAATCACTAAATCCTGTTTGAGTGTTTTTTTTAACTTCCTACCAAGATTGACTTGCTCTGCTGAGGGCACCTGCGCTGTGCTGTGTTGGCCTGCAACAAGTGAAGAAAAAAAAGCTTAAAATACAGTATGCAGCTAACTCAAAAAAGGCCGTCTTCAGAGCATAACTGACCAACCTGTGTCCCTGCCCGGCCCTTTGTCTTCTGCGTAGCCCTGAGATGACATTACTTCTCCAGCTCACTGTGCCAAAGGCAAACCCTTTCAAGCAGCTCCTGATCTGTTTGCAACAAGAGGGTTTATTTCTAGATAAGTGGAGGCAGAGTAGTTATCAGGCCAGCCAGTGAAGTGGTTCACTTGACAGATGTTGTTATCCCAAATGGATCTGATAGGCTGCTGTTTAATCCTGTTACAGCACCTTGCTTCAGGACATGCGCCTAGCTTCCTCAGCGACACCCTTTCTGTGAACCGTTGACCCCTCGCTGTGGTTCGTGTTAAACTACTATGAGCCATGATGATGTGTGGACCTGTCACCTCCTCCCACATATTCTAATCATAAATGCAGCTTTTTTTTGTTAGTGATTCATATTCGGTGGAAGCATTCCGGACCAAATGGGTAAAAACAGCTACTAGTATCTACTGAATCTACTGAACACTGCTATGCTGCTGTGTTTTACTTGAGCTTGTTGCTGAGTTGTTGTTTTTTTTTTACATTTGGTCCCTTGTTACACGAGTGCCAAGTTGGCTGGTGCAGTAGCGACAGCAATCTCCTCCTAAAGGCTGATTTAGAGTTGTATGCAGGCTCTACACAGACCCGTATGCCATAGCCTATGCGGGTTGCTTACATCATTGTAAGCATTTATCCTTGTGTGCTGGTGTGTCTGCATTGCTTTGCAGTTACACAGCCAAAATGCTAGTTAGCGATGACGTTTCTATGCCATTATGTTTCTTTGTGTACTTCAAACAATGCCACCTGAAACTGATTGAATTATGTTGGAGTTCAACCAGGCCCCTAGGAAAACTGTTTAGCCTTTCAGCATTTTTTTTCTAGCTTTTATGTTATTGCAGTGAAAAAATAAATCCCCTGCAGCCCAGAGTTTTACATCTGTAAAACTGTTGATAGGACACCTCCAACTGCAAACACATTGAATTATGACTTACGAGCCATTGTGGTTTTATATTTGTAAAACTTGATTTTTTTTTTGGTGTATGCGCCAGGTGAGCAACTCCAGTGGAATGAATAGAGGGCACTTTGGTCTGCTGTCAAGTAATTATTAAAGTCTATGTGTTAAAGCTACTGTATTAACTGTAGTAGTATTTGCAATGGGACAAAGAAGAGTCTTGCAAATGTACATACTATTATGGACTTCATCAGTTAACGTCTCATAGATTTAGTCCCTATTCACTAAGAAGAAAGAGATTCAGGAAATGTGTAGGAGGAGACGCCATGCTACCAAGTGGACCAATCACATCGGCCCCAACTCCCTGCTGGATCAGCAAACTTTCTGTTGCTGCCATACACAGTCTAGACTCAGCACTATGTAATGGCCACCAGCCAACTCGGTCCCCTCGTCGGGATTTGCGCTGGCTGAATTTGAGTTGCCACAGCCGAGCTGAAGGTCTGCTGCCCTTTCTTATATAGCCAAACTAGTCTCAGATGGGGAGTGAAACACTGAAGATAACTAGTTTATCTCATTTAGCTTGTCTCACAGCCTGTGTCATTTGCAGTCTGATAAAGATAAAGAAAGAGAGGGAGCAAGAGTGGGGTAAGGAGGGACTGAAATAGAAAATCTGTATGTGGCAGTTAGTGTTGACAATGTGTTGAGCCACCACAAATAATCAGTGTATGGGAAACAATGCTAACGTTACCCGTTCTTCAACCATACTGGTGTTGCTATGAAAAATAAACATGCTGCCATGAACTATCATGAACATGTCAGATTAGTTGGCCTTGAATTCAGAAAGACCTGCTTCAGCACTGAGAGGTTACACAGGTTTAGTCCTGTTGCAGAGATGTTCGGTCTGTTCTTTTGAAAAGTCCGTAAATGAGACTTGAAATAGTCAAAATTATAAAATGGAAAGCAAAAAATGTGCACGACCACACAGTGAAGTCGGAGGACAATGCAGTAGGTTGAAGAGAGACCAGGAACACACGCTTCTCTTGCGATCTATGCTGAGTGTGCCACAGGCAGAATAGCTGCACAACAACAAACGAGAATATCTTGTTACTTGGCTAAAGAGAGCAAGGACAGGTATCGCCTCTGTCCACGGAAATATTTTAGAATTGTAAACAAGGCCTTGGCATAATATTACCGCTTTCTCGGTTGCTTTTGTTTACATACCCTAGATACTTTGCGAGAAAGAGAGTACAGCGTTTTTGTGTTTTTTCTTCTTTACATCCAGAGAGAAGGCTTGTGGTCATTGTTGTTCTTGAGGTTTTTTTTCTTCATCTTGTGGCCCTGCAGGATTAAAGTAGTGCATCTCCTCAGTAATAGCTGAGTGTTTATGTTGCCCCCAAGGTCTCCACGCTGTTCTACATAGCATAATAGTTAAAGGAACAGTCCACCCCAAAATGAAATACTCTTCTCACTTCCATCTCACCTGAAATGCCACTGAACCCACAGAGTTAAGCCAGGTCACACTGCAGTCTATATCCCGTCATGCTTGGTTGTTCTGCAAAGTTTGATTGCGTTAAGGTGACATTTCAACAGAGAAGATAATGACTGACGGTCTCCTACATAATGCTATCAGCCTCTCAAAACGTTAGACCTATTGATGCATTCACTTTACTTTAGCCCAGTAGGAGGTGCATTTAGGTGGAATAATAACAACTTGTTATCCAGTATGGATTAAGTTGAGTGGAAAAGTGGCTGGGGTGTATAGAAGTAGTTAGCGCAGTGTGGCTCTGCAGAATGAATAAAGATTATGTACACGAGATATCAATTCCCTTATTGTTAGGCCACACTGTGGAGAAAGTAGCACCTCTAATGGCCCTTGAGGAGCTGTGGTAAGCAAACCAGCCCTTTTTAAATCACTGAAATTAACACTGCAGCAGCCAGCACTTGACTCCGGCCCAACCACTTACATGTCAATGGCCTTTCCCATAATCCTTTGCCCAGTGGTGACTGCATGCAGGCTTGAGTGGGTGGAGAAGAGAAACTGATTGCTGAAACCAGTGTGAGGCTGAGAGTTGTTGCCAGCAGGCCTGCGATGTTACTGGGGCGGCAGTTAGCTCATCTTCTTATTGAAAGCTGACGCTCTCTGATGGGGAACAATGGAGCCTGAGGTGGGTGTGGCAGGAGGGGAGGTGAAGGGGCAGGTAAGTTGTTAAAGTGACTAAGAGGAAGAGACTTTGGCAGGGACAGGGGGCAGCAAGGTGAAACCTGGGAATGTGTGGTGATGAGGTCATACCTGTATGTGTGTGTGAGAGAGAGAAAGAGGATTCAGTTCACAGCCACTTGAGGCCCCATGAGTGATGTCATGGGAAACTATTACAAAGCCTGTGTTTGTAAACTCTTTCCATTTCCCTGTCGAAATCTGAGTGGCACATGAAAGCCTCAGTGTTGTCCTCCTGAATAAAAACATGTCTGAGGATATTCTAATGCAGTGATTCTCAGCTTTTGGCCTGTGCCCCCCCCACCCCCAACAATTTTCTAATTTGCAATTAAAAAATAAAGAGATTTGCACTGGGAATTATTTTTGTACTTTTAGTATACGAAAGGTGGATAAAACAACTTCTCTATCAAAAAAAGTGCCAGTGGAGGATCCGTGACACCCCCGACAGAGACCTTAGCTTAGCCCTGAATGTCCTAAAATCCTAGAATCATCCCCATATCCCAGAAATGTCCTGAAATCCTAGAAATGTCCTTAAATCCTAGAAATGTCCTAACAATCTAGAAATGTCCTAAAATCCAAGAAACATCCTAAAATCCAAGAATGTCTGTGTGTCAATTTTAATTTTCCCACTGTGGGGCTAATAAAGGATTATCTTATCTTATCTTATCTTATCTTATCTTATCTTATCTTATCTTATCTTATCTTATCTTATCTTATCTTATCTTATCTTATCTTATCTTATCTTATCTTATCTTATCTTATCTTATCTTATCTTATCTTATCTTATCTTATCTTATCTTATCTTATCTTATCTTATCTTATCTTATCTTGTCCTCAAATCCTACAGATGTCCTAAAGTCCTAAAACTTCTTGATATCCAAGAAATGTCCTAAAATCCTACAAAAATCCCCAAATCATAAAATCCAAGAAATGTCCTCAAATCCAACAAACATGTATGGGGCTGCTGCGACTCACTCCTGGCCTCCTGTAATTTTGCAAAAGTGGCCCCAAGCAAATCAAGTTGAGTATCCCTTGTCTACTGTAACACATAAGACAAATACTGAGCGAAAACGCACTCCAACATGGACAAGATGTAAATCATTACTTGTCCTTTGATGTCTCTTTCTTTCAGTCTCTGTTTCCCTCTCGTCTTCATTACTTATCATTTCTCTCGACCATAAACAGTGAGAACCAATCCCTGCTGCTGTCCTGTAGGAACACAGGGGCCCCTTTTTGCGCAATGTGGTGAAAACAGATCAACTCGAAGGAGCTGGGAACTTGAAAGGAGGGAGCTAACTGCAGGGGATAAACACATTCCTCTGCAACCCGGCCTGCCACCGTTACCGCCGCCGCTGGCCAGTGGCAGTGCAGGGGAGCTCGCAGCAAGAAGCATTGTTGCCACAAAGCAAGGTGGAGGGGGGCGGCTGACTATCCCCGAGCTCCCTCAGATCTCACAGGCAGCAAGCAGCACTTGACCTTTCCAGCACTAAAGGAATATGACAGCCGTGAAGACGACAGAGAGAATAGGGAGAGAGGCAAAGGGAGGGGGGGGGGGCGAGGAGCAAGAGACAAAAGCCACACAAAGTGCAGGCTGCCACCAAAACAGTTAGTTTGCAATCAACGTCAGTCATCCCTCTTGTCGGGACAGTTTGATTTCCACTTTTCAAATGAGGCGTTTATTTTTGGCCTGATAACAGGGCTGGCTAAATTGAAATTGGCAGCTCGACAATCTACAGATAATAGTCATCTACGCAGGAGATTATGTGAACAGCCCTTTCTTTCACTTTACTCAAGCCCCCACCCTCTCGCTCCTGTCGAAGACGAGAAAGGAGGAAACGAGGGAGGGCGAGAAAGAGAAAAAGGGCTAATCTTAGTCACAATCAGAGTAGGCTGAGAAGGCAAAAAAGGGCCTAAAATGAAGGGGAGGAGAGAGAAAAGGGGGCGCAGGGAGGAAAAAATAGAGTAATGTCCCGGTGATCAGGAGGAGGGCTGGAGGGGCGGTGAGGTGGGGTGGGGGTGTACAGGAGAGGTGAGGATAGAGAGAGAAAAGGAGGGAATTTCTTTAATGTTTCTGGCAGTGAACCAGCTGAGGTCTCAAGGTTATCCTGGCTTTGCAAACTCCCACGGGAAAGGTGGAGTGCTGAGGGCCGAAGGGGGGGAGGCGAGGGCTTTAGGTGGAAGAGAGGAGGGAGAGATGGCTGCCCTTTTTCTCCAGGAGGGAGGCTAATGCTCTGGGGGAGAGTAATCCTCGGGGCCCTCTTGTCTGATAAGGTTGGCCTTGGCCCAGGTAGGAGGAGGAGAAATGGCTCTGGGGCCTCCTGGGGCATCCTCGCAGACGGCTCTGACCTCTGACAGGTTTGCACAGAAGCAAAACTTGAATTATTACTGAAGCTATTAGTTGTAATCACATTTGAGTGATAACAATGTACCATTGATTCCCAGGGAGATCAGAGGTCAGGGGCAGCTATTGTACAGCTCGATCAAGTAGGAGTTCAGCGCCTTGCTCCAGGACACTTTAGCAGAGCGGGACCTTGTTGACACCAGGCATGAACCTGATGAATACTCCAACCTAAAACAGTAATAATGTGCTTCTGTGTTGATTTATTTATGAATATATATGTGTTGTTGTTACATCTACCCCCATATCCCTCTTCAGGACTTCCATTCACCTAGAGCCTGTTTCCACCTGGTATTATCATGCGTTTAGGGTGATCCAATTACAATCAGACAGCTTCATGACTGTCTGTTTACACTTGGCATTAGAATGCATCTCCACATGCGTTTTGAGGGACCACTTGTGATCGGATCTCACTTCCCCACTCTATGTGTAATTAAACATGTGAATCGTTTCCATTTGCAAAGACCAAATGTGTTGTTGTTTTTAACTGGCAGAGGGCTTGTTGTGCTATACACACATTTGCAGCATTTGCTATTTAAAATGAGTAAAATCCTAGCTGTGGGTCTCTGAGCAAACAGATCTCAGGACGCATTGAGGACGCATTCGGTGCATACACACCTGTACGTAGAGCTGGCCACTTCGGTTCCAGCCATCCAGGGCACATGTTAACACCAGGCGTAAACACGGCCCTAGACGTTCTACCAATGCACATTTAACTTCTTTATCAATCAGTCTCCATTTTTAGTAAGATTTTTGTCCAGATTTCAGATGAAATACTGTTGATGCAGCAGCTGTTGTGACAAGACTATCCACTCTAATTTCCTCAAACACTGCCACTAGACTTTGAAACAACTGTTAGGGAAGACAAAACTGTTTCATCATTCCTACTATAACCCTTCACCCCTCCATTCCCCACCAAGGTATTTAAACTCATCACCTTTATGCAAATATGAGTAAACCCTGAATTTGACACGTTTTATCTGGGTGTGATGATGGAGGGGATCAGTGACTGCATGGGAAAGATCCGCATCGATACTCAGCGTGTGTTTGTTTACACTAAACTAGGCCTATTAGAGATAATGATTCACAGCATCGAGCTGTCAGTTTAAGGAGCAGCGTGTGTGTATGTGTGTGTGTGCATGTGTGCCAGCCTCTTCAAAGGCTGGCCTTCTTATCTACAGTCAACAAACGGCCTCCTCTGGAGGAAATGGGGAGGCTTCATGCACCTGTAATTCAAATGTCCCAGTGCTCGCTGAGAGTAAACAAGCGACACTCACAGATTTTCCCCCGCTTAGTTTTATGTGGACCTGGTGGTTAATGGATAGAAAAGAAAGGGGCAGACCTGTTCAGTGGCTGAAAGAAAAACCTAATGTTTCAGCTGTCTTGTTTGTTTGTGCAACTTGCTGTGAGAGAAATTGAAAGTGTCTCACATAGAGACTGATCATTGTCCCAAGATCTTTCCCGTGCCAGTGATTCTGCTCTGAGCAGCAGTAATGTATGTAATCCATACATATTTAGCCATATGAAAAAAACCTGTAGATTTATCAAACTCAGGTATGAAACAAACATACAAACGTCAGTGTAAATCAGGAACATCTGACCCAAATCTGACGATGCGTTATCTTTTATCTTTACTCTAATTTGACAGTTTGAGCTCTGCATACAAATACGTCTCCAGTCAGAGTATCCAGTAAATGGTAGTTACGCTGCATTTGCATGAGTGGCCCTCACCCCCACCCGCACCACTTCCAGCAGCAGAGGCAGCCGTATTCCCAGTTTGCTCCAGCCTCAGGCATGCTAACCAGAGACCCAGACCAACTTGCTGGTCCTCTCCCCAACCGCTTCCTCTCCACCGCTGCTGGGTTTGACTCACCGTGACCTCTGACCTTCAACGCTACACCGCCTCCCCCACACATGCAAATATCGCCG